>NC_042494.1:54384727-54525697 GCF_005508785.2 Acyrthosiphon pisum
AGCATAGTGGTAGCGTGTACTATTTTATACATTTATTGATCTACCCACTAAATTTACGATGAAAAATCAAGCATGTACCTACAGATTTTTGTGTACATCAATCAACACTTAGAATAGATTTCAGAATGTGACGATTTAGTTTTGCACCCCATTATTGACCCACCCAAATGGCTAGGTACTTATATCTAATTTTTTTTATAATTTTTTTTTGGTTTTATTATAGGTACAATAACTATACAATATTTTATTATTTCGTGGAATAAAAATATAATGTACATTTATGACAATTGTGTATGTGTAATATTATATCTAACCTATAAATTATATTCAAAGTACTGACAAAACTATTTTTAAACTAAATTAACCTTTGTATGTACATTTGAACAAGAGTTAAAGCCTAATTTAAAGACGAGAGTTATATTTCAAATTAATTAGAAGCATATTTAATTATTATATTTTTTAATAATTATATTATATAATCATAATTATTTACCATATACAATTTTTAGATAACTTCTTAACTAAGCTCTCATTGATATTGTCTTATTAGATACCTCATATCTAGTTAGATCTCTCCTGAACCAGTGACAAAGCATGCTTTGTGTTGCAACACATTTTTGATAGGATTTTTATAGGCTCATCGATAAAATTTACGCATTATTTATATCTAAATGAATGCTTCTAAATTCTAATAAGGCCTCATGGTATAAATTAAGGATTGCACCGATTCTGTGGTATGACCTAGTCATAAGTCATGTACTAGTTATAGTATATAAGATATTAAGATGATTATCTTTGACCAAAAATGGTGGTAGCAAGTATACCCAAGGACAGTTATATTATTTTTTTCATCAGGTATCAGTAGGTTACTATTACCAAATATAATTCAACATGTGTATGTAACAATATGTAATTATTAGTTTATGGTTGTATGGGTTAGAGCTATATAATTATATTACAAATTACAATATTACTTTTCGATATTCTATTATAGAATACAATAATATTGAAGGACGGTTAACAAGATGTCATATTTTAATTTTAATATAATATATTATTTTTGATTAAATACATTTAACTTATCTATTAATTACGTTGTATTATATAATTTTATATTACCTAATATAATTATTACTATTTTTAATTCGAAACACGAAATAATGGGTTGACTTATTAATATAAAATATTATCAATATCTGTATTTGTCCCTGTCATCTACTGTACAACCGCTTGAACGTATTTTAAAATATTCATTTTGAATTAACATTCATTTTGAAGTCAGTATCAATTAAAATAAAGTTTACTAACACCACTATACTTTATAACTATTATTATGTTATAAAATATGAGGAAAATTCAGAAATTATGAGAAACGTTGAAAACTTTAACCTATAACTGACAAAACGTACAGCTTTTTTATCATTAATTTGACATGTACTTATACACATATTTTCAGTTTTATTTGAAACTGATCAATTAAAAAAAAATGTAATTTGTTAAAACAATTTTATAAAATCGTTTTTTGTTTGTATTTCATAATATTATGTTGTTTATTTGTTCGTAAAATATAATATTGAGAAATGAACGAGTTACTACAAATGCATAATCATAACATGTATAGTACTCTGGCGTTACTGGACCAATATGTATTTAAGAGTGCACAAACTGCGAAGAGCTTATTATCACCCTGTATGGGCTTGGCATCCTTCACCCCAACCATTTCCACACGCCTTATACTTAATAACATAATGATTTCTAATCTGTATTTATGTACTATTTTTGATATTTCAATATAAATAATATAAATATAACACACCTATAGCTTAACAAAATACAATTTTAATGCAATTTCAGAACAAATATGGACTATTCTCACGATTACCCAAATAAATAATGAGATTACGATTATTTTTATTGTTAATATTTACTTCAAACCAATTAAAACATAAAAGAAAAATACTTTAATTTTATGGGGGTCCACAATATATAATATGTTCCCTTAGTATTGCGCCAATGGTGTAGGAACTATATTGTAGGTACAACTGTAACTGTCATTATTAAATAGTCAACGATAGATAAAATAAAAATATAAAAAAAATTATTATTATATAAATCTATGCTATGATTGTAGACTGACGTTATTATATTATATAAGTGGTAAGAATGGGGACTCTGGCCTCTATATAGTTTTAACTATTTTGATTGTTTTATACTTTATATCATACTATATAGTTGATCCCGCGCACTTCATGGCCCGTAAAAAATGACAACTCATAAAAAGATTGTGATTCTTCAAAATCTGATACGTCAAAAATTTCAAAAAAATATCCACTGTATAATTATTTACAGTTGAAATGGGATGTTCTCATTTAAAAAACAGAAGTTTTTATCTCCACAGGATACGATTTAAATACAAAGAGTCTCAAGAATTTGAAAACATGGACTTAAAGTAGGTAGGTATATTTCAAAATTCCAAAAACTGCATTATTGAAGAAAAAATGGTGGGTGAGCATCCTATATATGCATCTTATCCTGTATATGTGTAAAAAATAAATCAGGTAATTTTGAAAAATTGTTATATATCGTTGATTTTTAGACTCAGTGAAGCTTGGATAGCTTAGCGATGAAATAAACCGAAATAGGTACTACACTTCTCACCACAAGTACTATTCTGTACCGAGCTAAATATTTTTAATAACATTTAATATACCTATTTCTTAATAATAAAATAAATATTTATTTTCAAAAATAAATTTATTTTCGTAATAAAGATAATCATTTGAAGTAAATTTTGACCGAACTTTCTAATGTACCTTTTTAGGATACATTTTGGTTACGCTTTTTGTATCGGTTTCTGAGAGAATATCTAAAAATCATTTAAAAATTAAATCATGAACGTTAAGTTAGCTACAAATTACAATCGATGTTGGTTCATCCTATGTTAGTTTTTTGTCCAATGCACACATTTTGTCTTTCCAGAATATTATTTCCATTATTTTAACAATATTTAGAAAATTGTTTATGTTTGTTTGATACATATAATGATTCTTGTCTTAAATGGTTTTTCGTCTTCGTATGCTATACGTAGTTATACATGAGACTTACAGATAATATACTGATTACCGCAGATAAACAACTTTATCGAAACTACTATTAACTATTAAGATAACATTGCATATGTTTATAAGTAAAAGTCTTAATAGTACTAATTATAGTACTATTATAGGAACTAATTAAAGTTTAGTCACTCATTAATAGAAAATATAATTTTAATTTAACCACGATTATTGTTGTGGTCGGTATGTGAGATGGATGGAATTATTATATATTTTTGTTTTTGTTTAAATTATTTAAAATATTTACTCAGTAGGTACATACAACTGGTTGATTTATTTGTTGTTTTGTCTGTTTCGTGCCTGTCAGTTAAAAACGACTTTAATTTCATAAGTACGCTTTGTATAAATTATATTACGTAGGTATGAATCTTAACAAATTGGTTACCTACCTAGTGTATTTTTTTAATCAGTGTCAACATAATGAATATTAAATCAAATTTTTAGACATTATACCTATTATAATCTTGGTATGGGGATTTAATATAGGCTAAAATAGGTAAACTTTGTTTAATGTTTATGTTTTACTTTTGTTGACTTAAAGTATTGAAATATATGCAATGTTCACATTTATGATGTACATACTTATTAGTCGTATGAACTGGTTTTTACTATATATTACTTGTATCCACATTAAATAAAAATTGACACATTGCATTTTTAATTTTGATTATAAATTTAACATGTAATACTATTGAACATATTATTTTTTTTTGTATAAATATAAAAGTATCAATTAAATTTAATTATGAATCACAGTAAAATAATTAAAAAAAAATTTGATAAAACTGATTAGAAGTATTGTATAATTTAATGGTTGATCGCTTGAGTTAACCAGGGTCAATATTGTCAAGAATTGAAAAAAAAAATTGGTAAACTAACTTAATTTTGTATTGTATAGTAAGGCAATATTAAGAAGTTCAAAAACTTACTTCTAGAAATACGTTAAAACCATGTTCATACAAAAATATATTATTATCAAAGTTATATTTTTAATTCTTTTTCAACATCCCTTAAGTTATCTATTTAAGTGCTATAATTTCTCAATTACCTGACTGTAAAATTAGTATAAATCCGTTGCTTACATGTTTTTGTCTGAGTGGATCTGCTTATATGTAAAATAAAAAAAATAATATATAGGTACTATAATATTATATATTATATTTAATGTTTTAGTGACTAAAATTTAGTCTCATAGATAATACAACCAATTTTTTTAATATTCCATATAATTATTGTTTTTTACTAACTATTACCATTAATTATAGTAATAACTATTCATAATCAATGCTATTACTCGTTAGTTTTTAATTGGTAACTAATAATTAAATGATAAATGACTATTACCATGTAAAATCTAAATCAAAATATATAGTGTAAAATCTAGTAAAAGTAGTTATATTATTTTATTACTATAGTCTAGACTGAGATTTAATTATTCTAATCACTTATAATTAATAATAACAATAAATAAACTATTATTGGCTATTGCATATTGTATTTAAATTTTAAATGTTACATAACTATTGATTATTTTAATTTAATTTTGTAATGCAACTTTTTTTAAATATTTATTTACGTATTGCCAAAAAAAGTTACGTGAATTATAAAATGGTCAGGTTATTTATGCAGTAATAATTGTATACATTTTAATAATTTTGGATAATTTTTGAAACATTTATAACTACATTTAAGTATAATAAAAATATTTAATATCAAATGGATTGTTGAAATATCGTTATTTTTCAAGGAACAAATAATTATGGAATTAAACAAAAAAATCAATTTTTAAACAGACCTGGTTGTGCGATAAAATAAAAATTAACTATTATATCTATTTTTTTTAAATAACGATGGCGTAAAGACATTTTATCAATCAATCATAGAAATAATAATCATTTTGAATACTAAGCAATATGTTTTTTAAACTTTCAGTGGAATCTATTGAATTTTATAAATGATTAAATAACAGTTATAAAATTAAATGTGATGACATATTTTATTAAAAATAATGATGCACGAGTTAGCGGCTGTTTGTTGGAACTTGAAACTATTGCTGGACTATTACGAAACCGTTATGCTTGAACTATTTGAAACGTCTCTCACGATGGTCTACGTTATACATTTTATTATTATGTATGTCAGTAAATTTAGATTTTTTTCATAGGAATCTTAGTTTTCACGTAAAAAAATATTACAATGAAACAAATCCTTTTTTAAATTTTACAATACGTTTTCATCATATCATAATAAAATGTCATATAAATAAAATAGTAATTAAAATAATAATAATACAGAAATTAAACACTATTATTATAAATTTGTAAACGAGTCTTATTTAATTTATAAAAACTAAAAATAAGTAATTTACATCTCATTAATTATAATTAAATATTACTTAATTTAAGCATGACTCGATTAGTTGATTATTATATAAAAAAAGTAGGTTCATTTCAAAAATAGGATCAAACATAATATTTAAAAAAAAAATTATTACGTAAGCTATATGCAAATTATTTTTATAATTTAAATATTTTTAATTTTAACTATTGTTATTTTAATAAAAAAAATAAAAGTTATTGTTTAAAAAACATTATTAAATTAAAAATAAAAATAGAACAAAATATTGTAACATAATATTACAAAGTGGCTTATTATTAATTATTATAAATTATCAGTTATCAGTATGTATTTTCTTATTTAAAAATGTTATTTGTTCCGACACAAGCCTCGATTATGAGTTGTGACACCTTGGGCTGTAAAGTTATCATAAATACTACACTTTGATTGATTGATATAGGTAGTTAAGTGGTAATATTACCTGTAAGATTCTGGGCCGAGAATTCTTGGTTCGCGGATACCTACTACAACAATGACCGAAAATGTAGAAAATATAAGGATTTTAAATTTAAATTATGCCCAATTTTGTTGTCATAACATATTATTTACCTTATAAATGTATACATTTTACAGACTATAAACTAAGGTATAGCTAGATAGTAGACTAGGTAACTACTACAAAGTAGGTATAACCATAGAAAAGAGGTAAAAAATAAACCGTTTTTTCTTATTATGTCTTAAAATTTTTTCTGTAGTAATTAAAGGATACCTATGCAGTATTAGAACTCAAGCCCACCTATTTGTTTTTTCTGTTTGTCACACACATTACATGGTATAAATAGTTTCACGGAAATAATTGTGGAACTACTTTATAGAAGACAATTTTATTTATGACCTATTTCCCTTGGTTCATGGTTGTTTGGAATTGAAAAAACTCATGGATTATAATATATTAATCAAAGTAGGAATAATAAAAATTTTAGATTTTAAACGGATTTTTATTTTCATTACCTAATATTTTACAAATAATTCTAATAATAATAACTGTTATCAACATTCTAAAACTATATGACCAAAAATAATATGTTCAATTTTGATTACAAGTATTTGCGGTAATCGTAATCGATTTGAATTGCTAGTTTGTACTACCTAGCTATAGTTTTACTACTATGTTGTATAATATCGAACGCAATATGATAATTTACCACAAAATTACTGAATTTTCAAACATATTATTTAATTATTGTAGGTATATTGAACCTTGTGTTATATATTATATAGATATTATATAATATTAATATTAGATATAGATATTATCTATTTAACTTAAAAGATACAAAGATACAAAGTTTAGGAGATTTATGGGATAAGTCGCAGGGGTGGCTAAATGGTCGATCGCGATCTGCTGCTGGTAGATTTAGTAGACACAATTACATACATATTTTTTATTAGCCTATTTATGTGAAATGGCATTTTTTCACATTACAAGTTATAAAAGCTGAATACCGAGCTATATGTGTATATTACTTTATGATGATTATTTAAAGCAGCGTCTTCGTTTAGCAGTCAGCAACTATTTCCCAGATTACAATCAACTGGCCAACGATGTGCAATGACGCGTTTCAACGCAAACAATATGATGTTAATTTATTTTGAAATTATTGAATGCGAAATTGAATTTGAAATACTCATTTTTAAATAACTAGGTACCTATACGTTTTAATATTATTATTTTATAAGTATGTTTATTACTATTAGTAGTTATATTATAGACTAAAAAATAGAAAAAAATATTTTTTATTTACAATAGACTGCGCGATCCACGAGGGAAAAATATATTCTCAGTAGAATTGAATCAAAAAAAGTTGGCTAACCCTTGGTCTTAGTATAAAACAATAGATGTTATATTTGGTCAATTATTATACTCGTTATTAAGGGGGCTGGAGCGTAATCAATTCTAAGGAGTAAAAACTAGGCATTTTATATTTCTGTTTATCTGGGTCTTGTGTATGTGTTGAAAGTAAATGAACATTAGTGTACGTAATTCGTAGTACTGATCACGTTTTAAAGGGGCATCATAGTGACCGGGGTGTACGTCTGTAATTTTACCTACGCGCATGCACATGTCACCATTATATTGCTTTATAAAATGACAAACATTTTTTTTCAAAAAATACTTCCTCTGACTTCAATCATTACGCTCAGTAGGATGTTCCGTTTTAATTTTGAAATCAGATTTGAATTCTCCTCTAAATTTACTATGCTTTAACTGTCGTACATTTTTCATATTCTATATCAATGTATTTAAATTTGAATTATGAATATGATCTATTTTTACTCTTTTTGTTAGTAAATTTCAAAGTAAAAAAAAAAATAAAAATCAGAAAAATGAAATTGTCAAAGCATAGATAATTTAGTGACAAATTAAATTTACTTTCAAAATTAATATCGGAACATTATATTGGGCATAGTGATTGAAGTCGTGAGCTATGTTTTCGACCAAAAATGAATCACGCTCCAGTCCCCTTAATAGGAAAATTTATATTTTGGATTTTTATAAAATGCTTGGTACCTAATAGATTAATATTGTTTTAATGTATTACTATAATTTTCAATTTATCAACGTGACCCTCATATTTTATAAGCTTAATGTCACGGAATTTTATAGACTAATCTTATTAGTAGGTACTCGTAAATGCAAATAACTGTATAATGTTCAATTATAGCATAGAACAATATAGAAGCGAAACTCGATCAGCTGATGGGTGAAGTGTTTACCTATGATCTGAAGTCCGAACAATGAAACTGTTTCCGTAACACTGACATGATGTTATACCCGTATTGAAAAACCGTTTCCGCCTAATAGGCAGGGTATTCTGCGCGGGGTCGGGTTGTTTCCACTGTTTACTTTTATCATAGATTACGTATGCCACGCCGTGTTCAAGGTTACAATCGCCCGATTCGGCCAATTCACGGAGTTTCATACCCCTAATTATAGTGTAATAAATTGGAATCCGCACGTTCAAATTCTGATTTATAAAGGTAAACATCAACATAAAAAAAAAATCATCTGATCAACAATTTATAGAATAACTAGGTAATTCTCATTAAAAAAAATAGTTTGTGTCGCACACGAGACACTTGTCATGTAATGATGTCATGCAAAATATAAGTAGTTAAAGGTGTGGTCTTTAAGTTAGAATTTCAACAATTAATGAAAAATAAAAAATAAAATGGAGATGAGCAATATGCTCGGTGAATCACTGTATTATACAATATCGTATATTAACGTAAAAATATGTATAGGTACAAGGCACCTATTTATGATTGAATCCGCGACAGTAAAATATTATGTACGGCACTATAATATGACGTTTCCATCAAACGCCTCTGTTGGTAGGGTACTAGTATAGTTTTTAATGCGACGCGGTGTTGTCTGCGGAACCTACTTAGAAGAGTGTACATTTCCAAAATCACGCGCGGTAAACCAAAGTGTATCACGACTGTGAAAGAAAGTCGCACAATAGAGATCATCACGCAGGTGTCCCCATATGTATGTACCTTATATATACCGGGTGCTTCATTTATCACTAATTATTTCAAAAATTATTAACGTTTTTGAAAATGTTTTTTGGTACCCCTTCACACAGTGTAATAAAAAAAGTCCCATTAAGCAAC
This sequence comes from Acyrthosiphon pisum, assembly GCF_005508785.2. Classification (NCBI taxonomy): domain Eukaryota; kingdom Metazoa; phylum Arthropoda; class Insecta; order Hemiptera; family Aphididae; genus Acyrthosiphon; species Acyrthosiphon pisum. Next base: position 54,393,859 of record NC_042494.1, read on the forward strand.
GATACTGTGCGACGGCGAATCGACGAAATGGCCGAAGACGTTGAAATTTCATTATGTGAACTTCTAGTATCCACCGAATTTTCCCTTCAAATCGACGAATCAACATTGCCGAATAATGAGGCTTTACTATTGGCATACGTCCGGTTTGTAAAGGAAGGAAAAATCATTCAAGAAATGCTTTTTGCAAGAACCTTGACAACTGATACTAAAGGTGAATCTATTTTCAATATAGTCAAAGACTTTTTCAAAGAAAAAAATATTCTTCTTAAAAACGTTATATCTATTGCCACTGATGGAGCACTTGCAATGGTAGGACGTCATCGTGGGTTCATAGCCTTTTTAAAAAATGAAATACCCGGTATTTTAGCTATTCACTGCGTGATTCACAGACAACATTTAGTTGCAAAAAACCTCAGTGACCGTTTGCATCAGTCATTACAATATGTCATATCTGCTGTGAATAAAATTCGTAGTAATTCGTTGAACAATCGACTATTTACAAAATTATGCAAGGAAAACGACGAAGAATTCAATCGCTTGCTTTTACACACCGAAGTTCGCTGGCTCTCCAAAGGTGCCTGCCTCAATAGGTTTTGGAATCTTTTCGATTCTGTGCTTGAGTTTCTTAAAGAGTAAGATGAAAAGCTCAAAGATAGGTTGCTACTATTTAAAAGCGATGTTGCTTATATGATCGATTTATTCGCAAAGTTGAATAGCATTAATTTGCAACTGCAAGGTGACGAGCTCAATTTAATAACGTCAAAGTCGGTTATTTCTGCATTCCAAAAAAAAGTTGACTTTGTGGAAGACCAATTTTGGTCGAAAAGAGTTTAGCCAGTTCCCAGTTCCCTTAGCTGATCTGCACAAAAACAGTGAAATATCTTTCGACAACATACAAGTTTACTGTCAACACCTCGAGTCTTTACATATGGACTTTTCCGAACGTTTTAAGGATATTTTGTCGTTGGAAGTTCCTCAATGGGTGATGAATCCTTTTATAAATATTGAAACAGCAGAGATACAAATTCAAGAAGAACTAATCGAACTTTCAACTAATGAAACATTGAAATCCAGTTTCAAGGGTAGTGATCGACTCACGGAATTTTGGCATCAAACTAACATAATTCATCATTATCGTGGACTGTGGACTCTCATTAAAAAAATTTTAATAGCCTTTCCTTCCTCATACCTTGTCGAGCGAGGTTTAGCACTGTAACAGATTTAATTACAAAAAAGAGGAATCGACTCGATATCGTGACAAGAGGAGATTTATGACTTAAGTTAACAAACATCGAACCTCATATCAAAAAACTTGCTAAAAACCACCAAGTTCAACAATCTCATTGATGCCTAGCAATATTTTTTTAAAGAAACTAAAAGATGTATTTATATTTATATTTTTTTAAATGTTTAATTTAATTTTTATTTATTAATATTTATTTTTTTAAATTAATTTCCATATTCCTAGTACTATAAATACAAATATATCAAATATAAAAAAATAAATAAAAACATGAGTTATTAGATATTTTCAATTTTTTCTTTTAAATTTTCCAAATACCCTTAATTATAGAATTCTCACATTGTAGGGGTCGTTAAAAAATTTATTGACTTTATTTACTGACCTACCGGGGCTAAGGTTGATGCCGTCCGGATCGATGATGCGTATGTCTGCGGTTAGTATTTATAATTTTATAATTTATAAATTATGTCACCTAAATACCTATTTTGTATACGTATAAAATGGCGTGAAACAATGGGAGTCCACTTGTGGAAATCGGCGCTGAGTCGCACGTGATGATTTGATGGCTGCAAACGTACGTGTGCCGCATGTACCTATAGTAAATTTTCTTTTTTGATTTCATCGTGGTTTTTAGATTCTATACAAACAAAAAAAAAAACGATTTTTGTTATTTTATTGTAATTAAAAAAATAATAATTGTACCGGAAACTTCATTACTACGTATAGGTACGTTATTAGGTACTTATTATTACTATACTATACCTACACAATGAAATATTCAAAATACAATTTAAATTTATTGTATGCTATTTATACAATAACCCAGTAACATTACGGTTCTATATGGTCAGTAGCTGACCCAGAGCTTATTTTTTTTTTTTTGGGGGGGGGGGGGCAAAAGTACAAAAAGTTCCGAAATTGGCTAAACACAGTGTAAAACAAAGGAAAAATACGGTGATTGGGAGGGAAAATGTCCCCTTTGCCACCCCCTCACCCTGGATCTGCCACTGTCTATGGTGTGTCAGTATTGACATATATAGCAGCTAGTTATATAATATATTGTATTAAATAATATTATAGTAATTACGAACTAATATAGTATTAAACCCATATGTGATTTGTTTTTTGACGAAATGATTTCAACCTACCGCGTATTACCTATGTAGAAAAATAAATTACTGATAGCAATATAATTATATATATAATAAAAGAACCTTAGAAATAAGGCTGACTCTGATTTGTCTCCGCTCAGAATCGTTATTCGTGTATAATAATAAAATATATCGTTGTATTTAAATTTAACACATCCCACAGTGACCTACTCAACAACGACGTAGTGATGTACACTCGAAAACTACTTTACAGCAGAGTGACTTCGCTGATTTTTTTCTTCTTATTCCTTTTTAGTTTATTTATTTATTTTTCATTTTTTTTACGTGGTTCGAATTCGCTTGAACTTATATACTCACATATCATTACACACGTGTCGGGTGCTGCGGTTATTGAGTTTTATACCGTTCGTAAACGCAATGCGTCTCCTGCGCAGTTTCAGTTAAAATTAATATACTCGCGGCTGGCGTAATAAATTGAATTACCTGCCTACTATCGTTCAACAACAACGTATAAAATATTGCATAAGAGTATATATATTTATATATACATTAAACGTACATGATATACATCACACTGTATATTTGTGAAAAAACGTCATGAGGTGGTGATGTATCCATGTGGACTAAAGCAGGGCAAAAAAAAATTATTCTGCATCTCCCCTTCTCACAAAATAATATTATCATCATTATAACTTCTCGTATATTGGTTGATATTAAGAAACGCTTATAATTATGTTTATGAAAGCCTGAACATTTTATAATTACGAAGGGATAGGTAGGTAAATTCAATTTTAAGAAATTATGACTTGTTTGATAGGTAACCAGAAAATTATATTGAATAGTTTATGATTGTTGATAGACATCAGTATAGTTAAGCTAAATATACGTACTTAATTATTTTGATAAATCTATATTGTATAGTTTGGAGTTTTGACGATCAATCGTTTTAATTTATATTGTACGATTTTTTTTTTAATGTGCCATCTCATTGGAATTATCAAACATTTTAGAATACCATATCTCTAATACACGCCAGTATTCCACTAATGAATAACACCTATACCATTTATCATTAATCAGTATTGTTATCATGAAAATAATAAAACCAGCTAGCAATCATATGTCATCGACGCGTTCGTAAAGCGATTTTGGGCGGGTGAGCTCTTAAGTTGCAAATTTCACTTACTCATTGTTTTTTTAATATAATATCTTCTGCGAGTTATTGAAAGTATACCATCCTGTTCACTTAAGGTTTTTTGGCTGAGAAAAACAAGAAATAATTTATTCAATGACCTGCACAGTGGTCATACTCTTGCCCATTAGACATATTAGGATAAGGCAAAATAGAATACCTATAATTAAGCACTAAAATATTTTTGAACACTCCCTGCTCTTCCAGTATTCATATGACTAACATAACATTACATAGTTTATTGATATTCGGTATTATTGAAAAAAAAATTAAAAACAGCTTTGTGATTTCATTTTTACGCAAAAAAATAATCTTAAAGGTTAATTAATTTCCATTTTTTAGTCTGAAATGTACGAATCATGGGCTTTTATATATTTTTACATCAGTTTGCTATAATGTTCCTCTATATATGGTGAGTTCATTGTGTGCTGCTACATATTTTATGTAAACATTTCAACCAAGTATATTTGTTACCATTGTCCCTATTCGAGTAGATACAGTAGTTTTTTTTATCTAGGTACTTTAATTTTTTGTTTATTATGTAATTGGTAGGAAATCATTCGTTAAATACTATTATCGCCATCCTCCATAAAAATTCTTTAAATTTATTATACTTGCATGTTATGTTATTAATACATAATTTTTATCTAAACAGTATGTATAGTGTGTTTTTAGAACAATCGTTTTACTAACGATTTTGTAATTAACAAATATTGTACAAGATTTAAATAAAATATATTACTTTAGTTTCATTATTTATGTATTATTATACTTCAAATTTTATCCGTTTTTTTTATTTATTGTTATTTAATAAGTAAAATATATTAAACCTAATTTAAGTGTACCCATATTATTTATTACTTAACAATTATTATTTATTGATATAACAATATTATAATCCAGTGGTTTTCAACCAGTGCGTCGCGGCTCCCAGGGGCGTCGTCGGTTATTATCAAATGAGCCGCGTTCGAAAACTAAAAAAAATTGTAATAATTTATAGTTTTTGTTATCTATTTTTCGCTGCCGTGTAAGTCTGTACGCCTTATACATGTTGTACGCACTTGGGTATGTGAGAGATAAATCGGCCGATCGACAGATTTCGTCATTGAATAAAGTTGGATTGAATAATGTAAATTAATTGTTCGTTTTATTTGCGTAGGAGCCGTATATTTGATTTCAAAATCAAAAGGAGCCGTGGACCCAAAAAGATTGAAAACCACTGTTATAATCTATAGCAGTGGTCGGCAACCTTTTTGGACTAGCGGGCCACATTCATAAATTAAAAGGAGTTCGCTGGCCAGACAAAAATAAAAATTTTATATTCCATAACATTTATTAAAAAAAAAAAATAACTGTTTAAAGCTTTGAAATAATAGAACATAAAAATTACAGTTTTTAATAATATAATAATTATAATATACACGTATGGAAATTACAACTGCTTTAGGCTCAATGTGATTTTTCTTGTTGGATATTGTTTATTATCAGAATCGAAAATTAAAATTATAGCCCAAATACACTCGTCGTATCTACTCTATTTTCTCGGTAACTGTCAAGATATATCTACCATTATAAAATATGACTGATAGAAACGTTCAATTATATATATTTATACAATATGATTTTTTTGATATGATATTCAAATAAATGTCGTTGTCGTGGAATTTAAAGTGGGCCGGATGCGGCCCACGGGCCACCGGTTGCCGACCACTGATCTATAGTCTAGGACGCCTAAGTATAATTTTAGGATGACAAACTAATAATTCGAAAAGAAATTGATAACTAATAATTGTTATTAAATAATGAAGGATGAGGCAAATGTAAATGTTTTATTTACAATTTTTTTTATGTTTTAGGTATATGGTAATTTGTTATGTTTATATATAATATAATTTATGTGTATAAACAAAACATCAATTTTAATAAATTAGTTGTTTTTAATTTTTTTAATTTTAATTTTATTATGTATTATGGACTATATGGTATGTACTATTGTAAATTGGTTTCGGGATGTAAGACAATAATAATAAAAAAAATTCGATTAATGATAAAATATCTATTTAAGCAATTCAAATGGGTAAATAAATAAATTAGCATTGAGATAACGATGAACGAGCACACGATAATCGTTTTTATGGATACCAACTATACCGATGCAGGAGAAGTAATTGTCTACACTTCACTAGTGACGAGTGATATAATTCATTTGAAATGCTCAACCTTCACCTAAAACATTTGTGCCAAATCGTGTTGTTCAGAGAAGATTAATGTTTTGAATAGTTTTTTTCTGTTTATAAGCTAAATGTTGAGACCTGAAAATAGATTTTTAATCGCCTTGTTTTATACAGTTTATTGTTAAAATAAATAACATTACACTAAAAAAGTGTATTTATTAAATTAAAATAAATCGGGAAACTTAAAAATAATGTATTAGTTAGGTGAATGGCTGGATATATTAAATTTAATAAACATAAAAACCTTCAAGTGAGCATGATACTATAATTTTTTTAGTGTTTTTAACTGTAGATGAAAACTAATCAAGAACCTTGTCTTCAATTTGCATGCTTTTTTTCACCGAAATACACAATTTTTTTAACATTGACTAAATCAATTAAAAACTCAAAAAAGTTTCAAATGTCTATAAATATATCAATAATTAATAAAATATTAAAAACATTTTCTCCCGTTTATAAAAAATGCTAATATAGGTATTTGGTCATATGTCACTAGATACGATTGCAGTTCCTTACTGCAGTAACTCATGAATTTCAACAAAAAAACAAACTTGTTGGAGACTGGTGTTGTGTTAATATTCTGGTTTACCTAATTATTTTATACTAGGATAAATTTGCTACTAGATACCACTGCATTCAATGTTGACGATTAAATCAAATTTAGTACCTACCTACCTATTACTGTTCCAAAACGTGATGTCAGACATACAAAATTGTGTAACTCGCTCCGTTGTATATATTAGATGTTGAGTGTACCTCGAATAGGTCACTATAATAAACGTATTAAAATTAAATTCGACGATAAATCATTGTAGGTATATCTGAATATACAATGAACAACGAACCTAAGGATATTTTATTATATACCAATATTGCTGTTAGTAATTTGTTTTTCTATTATAGTAATAAGGTAGGTTATTACTAAATTACTTATAAGTCAATACCAATGTACTTTTGAATGGTGCGAATGCCGGTTTTATGCTATTGATACTATACAACTAATGTAAATATATTGAACATTTCAGTATACCTACCTATGTATTAATTATTAAATATTAATTTACGTGTATAGTAACGCTTTTTGAATAGGTAATCATAATATAAGCACAAAATATTAAATAACAAAAATCGTTTGGGGATAAATTATATATGTTTAATAATCCAATATGTTATCAATATTTGAACTTCAATCACTCATAAAAAAAAAACGTAGGTGTATGACAATTTTTTTCATACATTTAATACAATAGAATTACGTTTTTAGGCTGGGTACAACTTTATATTCTATAAACGATTTTTGCGAAGCCGATTTTTGTAACATTTTATTTATTGTCATTTGTCATGATGGTAATGCAAATCAGCAGTAATAACAAAATGTAGCATGCTAATAGATATTTTTCCACTGCACTATACCTACCCTTAAACATATCTATGATTTCTTAATTTTCCTCGCAGAGGAAAAATATCTAGTATATAGTGTGCTTTTTTAATTGGAGTTTAAGCAACTTATACTTGTAAAAAATATGAAGGGTTTTTTACTTAAAAACAAAAACTGTATTATATTATATAAATCGAAAAAACTTAAAAAAGTAAAATATTTCAAATGTCTATAAATAGCATTACAAGACCTTGCACAATTATTTTAAATTACTTAATACAAACTATACAAAATCAAGAAAATGGTAAATATTTATTAAATTTAAGTTTTCAAAGTTTTTAATTTTTTAATTTTAACAAAATGGATTTTGGTGAAAACTGCTGGTTACTGAAAATAGGTACCAATCTATAAAAGAGATACGTGAAACTCCTTTCGTAGGAAAAAACGGGAAAACAACGAAAACATTATTTTAAACTCATATAGGTATTCCCCGCATCGCTTAAAATCTATTAAGTAATGTGAACTTTTTTGTGAATGTAAATTTACCGTTGAATTTCTGAATACTTTTGTTTTACTCACCTTTCCATTTGTAACGCGATGTATAATTTATTGTATAAACATTTATTCTGTTCTGTTGTTTATTTTTAACATGTCATTTTTAAAAAGAATATCGACAAACGCTTTACGCTACTTCATATTATATGAAGAGTCTGTACTTTTTGTCTTACGTACGAAAAATAATTTTCCCATGTTTACGTATTAATACAAAACATAATAGGTGCATATAGACACAAATTTAACAACATAATAGCAAGGCGTCAACTTTGTTTTTATAAATAAATGATTATTTGGAAATTATAATGTAGCGTGTCTTTATATCTTACTATTATCGTGTTTTTTTATATAGGTAGTTTCGAAATATAAATGTCAAATCAATACAAATCTTGTAAAATATGACAACTGTCTAAGTTACTGTATGTAGGTAGTATTGATTCTCCTTCACTATTTTTTTCAATCTGTGTTTTTGAAAACAATTAATATTCTATGTAGGTACTCAATACTTATAGTTATTGATTAATAATATAATTAATAACCTATATCAAGTAAATTATTACCGGCTCTTGCCAGGATATATGCAAACTAGTTTAAACTACGCGCTATTATAAAGTTTATCTAGTTACGATTCATATTAATTAGTAAAGCATAATATCTTCCTCGAGATTATATTATTATAATATCATATTTACCAATATAGATACATGTAATAGGTACCTATCTACTATTAATTATTATACTTGAAACGAAGAAAACATTCATTTTTTCCTCGGATTACCTACTTAGTGTCTTAGTGGATGTTATATGAGTGCATGTCTGCTTCTCATTAAAATGATTACCAATATTTTTTTCATTCCATTATTTCTGGTTCCATTCATATTATTTTAACATTACTCATTCTCATCTGTATTTGTATTACATTAGTTTTTTTTTGGTTTTATTATGTTTTCAGTTTCACTTTTCCATTATTCTGAAAATCAGTAATCATGACAGATTTCTATTCCATTAAATCAATACTTCAAGTTTAAGTGTTTTGATAATTTATTGAAGTACATGCTCTATATTATATCACCTCATAATGACTGTATACGCAACTACCTATTAGTGTATTTAAACAAATGGTTTTAAAAAGAATTCGAAGTATTTTTACTGTCTAATACTTTTAAGTACAAGTTGATAATAAATGTATATACAAATTACCTCTTGTATATCGTATAGGTATAGAGATAATACGGGTATAGATATTAACAATAAAATACAAACTTATTTAGTTTTTCTGTAATTTCAAATTTATTATTTATTATAATATATTACCTACGTACAAATTATTTTACTTATAAATTTGAATACATTTTCCGTTCAGATAATATAATAAGCGTTTAACATTCGAACATAATATAGCATTAAAATCATATAAATTTACCTATTGTTTTGGTGTTATTTCTTAAACTAATGTATACGATTGATGATTTCGAATAACTTTAAATGGTAATAAATAATGCAGTGAAAATGTCATTAAGCTTTAATCACTATTTTAAGTTTGTTTTTATATTTTTACATTATTTTTATTTTTATTTTATAATTTATTTGAACTTTTAAACATTTGTTTCAGGTTAGTTGTATATGGCCCTGTTTGACAAGCTCGGCCGCAACAGGTAAAACAAAATGTAATTTTGTTATAATCATTATACTATTTGGCACTGCGCCCATTAATCATATTATATGGTCCACTTTATACCCCAATATTGGTATAATTACTGCATGCATCATTATGAAAATATACTTACACTTAACTATATGATCGATATTAACCGGTAAAAACAATTATAAAATTTGTTACGGCTGCAGCATATTGGCATCGGTTACTATATAATAGTTACTTGTACCGTATATAATATATAAATACAATGTATACTTATACATAATATAATCAACACAATGAGAGATTGGGAGATGTGTGGCGTATTCATGTTTCAGATGATTTAACTGTTAATTGATGCATTGAGAATAGTAGGTTATCGAAAGTCCCAGCCGAGGAACACCCTATTACCTACTAAAGAATATCGTGTGAAGTTCAATTGTGTTTTTCAGACGGTTTGCATAGACGATCGTTAGTTAATTGGTTAGGTTGGCAAATGGGCAGCGAGTTAGTTAAGCAATATTTGCAACTTGGCTCCACGGCCCAATTATATATATAGGCATACGTACCTATACACATAGTGGGAAATGTGAAAGGTGAATTATTGGCCAACTTTGATTTGTTCTATTTATTTATTTATTTATTTTGCATTATAATATGTATTGTTGAACATTTTTTAAACTGATGATAAGTGTAGAATTTAATTGAATAATATCGTAACCGTTTTTATTGTGTCTACGTACCTTAATGTCTGGACAGCACTGCATAAGTATGCAGTTGTTCTACCTAATTTTATGTCACAAATAAGGCTTAATCATTTTATTAGTAAGATTTCGTATTTAATATTTAAGTTTTAGGTATGATATTTGATAGCGCAATTGAATAGGTAAAAAAACAGAAAAGACCGTGCATTGTTTGTTAAACTAATTAAATTTAATAAATTAATCCATTCATAATATGGTACATATATTGTGATAGATTATTATTTAAAATATTTTTACGATTTAGTTTAGATTAAGTTTGTTAATTGATTTGAATGTGATTCACAATGAAAATGTCAAAATAGGTAGATACTATATTAATGTGTTGTAAAATATTGACAGTTATTTTATTTATTATTTTTTTTTTTATTGAACATTAAAATATTATACAAAATTGTGCAAAATTTGTTATTTAGTTCATAATATATTTCATATTTGAATCTTATATATATTGCAATTTACAGCTATTTGCCATTTAATATTAAGTAAACAGTGCAGACTAAAATGGATTCCATCCATCTTCATTGTATACTTGCAGACTATATTTAATCAATGAATAAGAGTTCTTATTTCACAAATCAAACTTATTGTAGGTAATAGCGGTTGAGTATGGTTGACCCCATTTTGATAATGTAAATAATATATTATCGTAAAAAACAACGATGTTTATACCTATATTTCAATTACATTTTGAGTAGTTAGACTACAATTAGGGGAATAATTAATTCCCGTAACCTACATTGTGAAAACGAGGGAACTAAACGTATTTTATACTTTTCATTATGAATAAATTATGTTTAAATAAACTAATTTCAATATACCTACACAATTAATTGAAAGTATTATAGGACATTGATTGATCTAAATATATTATAATATTTATATTAAATAGTAATAACACAATTAGAGATAATTCAATATGTCAATATCCAATTAAATATGTACACAATTCATTTGATGAAAATTGTTGTAGTTGTCTACATTCCACTATACTTTAAATTAGTTTTTACTTTTGAAATTTGAATTGATATTATATTATATTATATATAATTTTCTTTAAATAATTAAGATAGCTGAATGAATTTTTTATTAAAAAATTATACTATTTCATTTTTAATATTTCCATGATAACTGTTGTTAGTGTGGAGATTTAAACATTTTAAACGTGGATTCATGTTATTATGAAAATATTTAATGATTCGTTTTTCACGTTTGAATAATGTGTTGAACATTAACATACTATAAAACTTGTTTTATCTACCAAATGGAATCTGGTTATTATAAATATAGGTATCTAATAAAAAAAAAATATATATATATATCTTTGTTTCAAAAAATGATTCCATTATAAGTTGTATTTTATTGTTCTTACTCGGCTTTAAATGGCTAAATATTTGATAAACTTATGTTTCATTGACAAAACAAAAAAAAATTTGTTTGTGTTGAACTACCGTCGTCACCTAATATGATTCCGTGTAACGGTATATGGTAAACCTATGTATTCAAAAACACATGATAATATTGTTATAAGATCTGTAACAGGGCTTGTGTATGTATATCTGTGTACAAAAACAACGAGAAACGTGGTTTTACGTAATTTGTTAGTCGTTGTCTTTGTTTGATTTAATTTGATGACTAATAAAAACAGAATTATTAATTTAAAACAGCTTCGTCGTTGAAACACACGGGGTGGCTAGTCGGGGATTTATACACTTTATAATAATATATACCTACTTCATTATAATTGCGCGGTGGTTTACCCTCTGTGGTATGTATTATAATATTGTGATATGAGTTTCATTACTGCGCACCATTCCATATTATATTAATTCATATTCCCGGGGAACTGTGTTTAATGTACATGTCATTTATATTATGTTATATGCGCATATACACGTTATATAATTGTTCGAACGATTAAGATCCTATGCTGTTCGTTTCTGTCCTGTTTCGTTTCGTTTTTGTCCAACGGCTGTAATGATAATATAAAATATAAACGCGAAGTGTATTTCTAGTTTCTTCTACTATAATAGTGTTTGAGGGCAAAAAAACACGTTTTGTTAAAACACTATTATATAATGTACCTATATACGTAGATACTAGATAATACATACCTCCTAAAAGCATATCCGTAAGCCTACCTATCTTTAACGTGACAGATAACGGCTATAGCCACTAGGCAGATTATATAGGTATACGCAGTAATCACGCTAATTGTTTACCTGTAGCTTATTTAATACTATATACGAAGGAGTTTTATTTTACACACCACGTGTATTATATGTATATATTATTATAATTTGTCGATGTATCGGATTATCTTGTATTTCTAGGCGAATCCACGCAATGATATTAAACAAGAATGGATTAAAACCCAATATTCAAAAACTTTCAATAATTTTAAAACAGATTATATAAAAGTTTAAAAAATATAAAAATCATAAGTGTGCCTACCTATCGTGTACAACACGGATACACACAGTGTGGGTGCGATGGACCAGGTAAAAACGTTAACACCGCCAAACGACGAACGAGGTGGTTTAAGGAGGGGCGGGTAGTCGCCGGTGCGGCAGAGGGGAAGGGTTGGGTAATGGAAAGTGTGCGCGCCTTGACCTACGTCTTTGCGCATGCGCGCCGACGTCACGTTTGTAAACGTCCGTTGGCGGAATTCAAAAACTCGCGAGCGCCCGCCACCGTCGAGGGAACTATTACTGCCGCGTCTCCGTCTTTTCCCTATCCGTCGCTGCAGTGTTGTTGTTCCCGCCGATCCGTGCGTCCGCGTGCATTGTCGCCGTCGTTGCTCGCGATTCAAACCGCGGTCGCCCTGTAGGTAAACATAATAATAAAATAGTATATTGTTGGTGATATTTAAAATACACACGTGATGATTCTTTTCTCTCGTTGAAACTGTGTTTTTTTTTCATATCCAAATATAATTGTCATATTTACAGTGCGCCGCTCAAGTGCCGTTTTATTAGTTTTTCGTATGTTTTTTGATTTTAATCTATTTTACAGTGTTAATTAATGTTGAATTACAATAGTTAATATTGTTATCATAATAGTGTTGCGCAGCTAATTAATTAATTAAGCGAATTTGTTGTTTTTCTTTTCTTTTATTAATTGAAAAGGTCTAAATACATTTATATTGAAAGGACGAAACAAACAGCTGAATGGTATTTATACACGTTGGATGATTATTAATATTATTATTATGTTTCAAGTCCGATGAAGTCTTTTGCAAACACCAATGAGCTGTGTAATGTTATAATGTTTACATTAAATTGATTGCTTCCGAGTGTTCGAGTGACTGAATAGTGGATACATGTAAATGCAATGAGTAATAACAATAACTAATAAGTAATAACAATCCTAGGAATTATTCTATGCTTTATAGTCTTCGAGACTAATAATTAATGAAACATAATATTATGTTTAACTTAAATTATATGCCGAGTAAGAGTTTGATTTTAAACTATCGACAATACCTGAAAGAAATGAAACGCCGAACAGAAATAAATGTCCTTATGACAAATATATTATGACGTAGTTACCAAGGTATTATTATTTATCGATTTAAATCAGTTTTCTCTAAAATAATTAATAAACAACGAATAAGACGAATGTTTAATATTGAACTTTTTTTAAACTTTTTAGCTATTTTCGAGTTAAGTTTTTGTTATTGGTATCTGTTAAAATATTTTTTACGAGTTTTTAAAGTAAATAATATAGTTGAACCAATATATATATTGTATATCCAATGTATAAAGGGATTATTATTAATTGAATAAAATTGGTTCTAATAAAATTTATCTAGGTAGGTAATTTATTTAAACTTTTAAATAATCATATTTTTTTAATTTTAATACCTAACTATTTAAAATAAGTTCAATACATAGTAACCATATTATGGATTGAAAACGTTTTTTGATTATTAAATATATGCATGGTAGTTATTCTTTATAATATAGTATATTATACATTTAAATTAACAATTCTTACTTCTACTTTTAAACTGTCATACAAATTATTAGAACAAATTAAGTAGGTATAGGTACCTCCTATAAATTCTAAATTCTAAATATTAATTTGTTTTTAAAGAACTGCGTAATGTGTATAATATATTTAAATTATTGTTACCTAGCTTATTAATTAATTAAAATAGCGCTTTTTAATTTAATGGTATTCCTATAATTTAATGTTATTTTATCTAATTGTACATCATAATGGAGAAAATTAATTTATCATAATATATTTGTATATTTAGTTAAACTAGTAGTGTAATGATATTAATTATTTTGCTTAGAACTTGGCAGACAATCGTTTTTTTTATTTATTCACAAGTTAAAAAAAAATAATGTATTCAAAAATAATTTTCCCGTTTTATACTGTGGGCATGACGAATGTGAAACGTGAAAATAAACTCTTTGATAATTTCTCTACACCTTAGTTAAGACAAACCTGTCAAAAGCATTTTTGCTTCCGTTACGTTTCCTTATTTCTTTAAGCCTACATTCTCAAATTCATATTTTCCCGAAGTCAATATTTTGTTTTATGTGTATTTATAATAATAATATTATGTTTAATATGTTAGATGCAGATATAAATATAAAAAAAACTACTTTTGAAATCTGTATAAAATTGTAGGTATATTACATTTTGTTCAGTTGAAATTGTTAAGACTATATTCAACGATATTAATGTTTTAAATTAGACAATAGGTATTCTATTAAATGCTAAAAACTATTTAGATCACCTTTATATTTTTCTTGTTTGTATATACACATTATGCAATAGTCGAACTTTCCTTAAGTATCAAAATAGTGTCGTGAATCTTGTACAAAATTATTTTAACGAAATTTTATATTATTTCAAAATATACCATTAAGTAAATAATTATTCACGTAATCTGATAATCACGTACATAACGTTCGTACATTTTACGTATATCGTTAGGTTGTATAAGTATTTTAAAATTATTCTATTCCACATTCTATTTACATAATAGGTATAGAAGTACGAATTTAGTAGGGCAACAATGTAGTTTTCATATCGTCTTTATCAACAGAGAATATTATACTATCATGAGGTATATTTAATTTATATCTTGATTTATATTATTACCTACCGTTAACATCAGTGTTTTGAGTTGAGTAGTATTTAAACCATGAAATGTTAATATAATACTACCTCAGAGAAAAAATATTTAAACTACAATTATTACCATAAAAAATATTAATGACAATTTGCCTACAATGTACATAATTTGACATTTAAATGTATAGGTAGGTACATTTTATAGCTCTTTATGCGACCCGGTGGTACCTACGCCCACATGTTTTTTTTATCTCTTCTTCGTATATACAACAAAATGAATTCACTCCATATATACCTAGGTATGACGTATAAGATTCCACACCTGGTGACTTGATAGTTTTCTGCACCACCAAAAACGCTTTGTTAAACAGCACCGCTGTGCTCGCGTTGAATGGGCCATGCAAATGTATATATAGTGTTCAATGACAAAAATATATCGAAAAATCACATTGTCGTCTCATCGCCCCCGTTGATCATTGCTGTTTGCAGCAGCAAGGATATATCATGACCCCGGCGGCGTTCGCTGTTCACGATCCTTTTCATACGTACATATTATATGTGGCTTTCTCCCATTCAAATCATTTTCCAGCAATCGTAAGAATAAGTTATATACGCTTTGTTACGTTTTTCTTGCGTGATGTTATTGTATGGGTAAAAGCGCACTGTGTAGGTACCCACGTCTGTTTTCGTGTTTTATTTCTTATCATTTTCTCTCCACTTGATATACTAACCGTAAAAATACAAACTTACCGTCTGCCGTTGATAGTATTAATTAAGTAGTTAGCGATGATAAAAATGAAAGGTTTTCATCGTGTTGCCTCATATTTGCCCTTGACATTTGACATTTAAAGTATACCTACCTAAATTACGAGAGTATCGTTCTGGTATGACCGATACCTAATATATGTATAACATAAGAGTGTGTGCACATTTTTGAAATATTTACATTTATTCTCAACGTACTTTTAATAATTGTCTATTAAATTAAATACATAGAATTTAGTAAATTTAGTAGAACTGACAGATTAGGGTCATTTTTAATATCTTTTATTTATTATATTATCAAGGTATAAATATTTATACTTATTATATTATTTAAAGAGTAACTATTATATTAAAAATATAATATTATAAAGAAATACATTTTGTGTGAAATAGGTTTTAAAAGTTTTGTATAGTTTTGTTTCAAACAATTAATATTAATATTTTTATACTTGAAATAATATATTAATGTAGAAAATTAGGTTGTTCGATTCATTTTAATTTTGTCCTTCATTAAATGCTTGTCAATAGACAATGTCTACGAAATAAAAAATAAAAATAAAAAATGACAAATGGTTTATATCCAAGGCCACCTTTGAAATAAGTGACTATTTTTTTTAATGTTTATGGACAATTCGTCATTAAAAACACACTCCTCTTCCGGTTATTTTGTTATCATTGCACTTTCTTTCAGAGTTTTGTCACCATTGTTGCCTACAAGACCCAATAATTTACTCATGGGTGAAACGCCCACCCTATACGTTTGAAGTTCATCGAAAAATATATATTTGTTCTATATTCTTTGGCATACAATTATGGCATGTAGTCATATTTGGTCAATATTATCGATCATTTTCTTTCATCGTGTCCAAATGTCCATTTTCATAAGTGTTGGGCGTGGATTTAACCTCAATTTTTCAATTTGTTCGATTGAGAATTGAAACTATAGTAATAGGTATATATTGTATAATGAATAAGTATTAAGTATAGATATATGAACTTACTATAAAGTATAAATAATAAAAAATAGGCCCTATTTACTTTCCTTAAAAAATATGTTGGTTGTCTGCACGCCAGATTATATAAGCAAAATGAAACAATATCACGGTCTACTAATACACCTATTTAATAATTCAATACTAAAATATCATGTTTACCAAATATTTTAATAAGATGTGTTTCTTTATCTTTGTAATATTAGGGTAAACGCCCGTTAAACGGTTAATGACCTATCAGTAGTTACTGATAGGTCGTTATGAGTGTAATTTCCCTGAAGAGGATACATGTGTCTTCCTCTTTTAAGATAAAACCTTCATAACACTGTTGGTAATTGCCCGTTGTTGTTTGTTACGTTCACAGAGGGAAAAATGGTACCAATCCGGTTGTCACAGTCACAACCATAACCGGAATAACGGTAATGACCGCGAAAAGTCATTGACGTAACTCTAGGTTATTGAATTGCTTGTAATCATTCTTGTAATAATTGAAGATATCCATTCTAGTTATTGAATAGCAATGTTTTTATATATTATGATTAATTAACACTTCACCAACAAAAAGATATGTAAATAACCTTTTATTATTAAATGTTAATTGTATTTTCTTATCACATACTTATTCGAAATTTCACACTTGAATCACCATTTTAGTAACGATAGTGACTAATTTTATTAATGGAGCACATCGAAAACAGTTTTATAGATTTTGAGAACAATTAATCAAAGATCTGAAAGTCGCTGTAATAATATTGTTTTGTCTGTGGTTATTAATTTTTCTAAACGCAATATAACAAAGTCAAAATATGATAAAAATCAATATACCTATAATCATTACTAGCATATTATGCTCATTTTATTAAATTGAACGTTATTTTAAAATAGAAATCTTTTATGTACGTGATATATTATTATGTATACATTTTAAAGCGCTTTTTTTTCACAATTTGGCATTTGCATATTTTTCTATATTTAAAAATAACTGAAATAAAATAATATTTTATAGGTATACGTATTGAATTTCAGACGATGATATGGTATTATGAACAAAATATTATTGCATTTATGGCATTTATGACTAAAAAACTTTAAAAAATGTATAAAAATATACAATTATATATGATATATATAGGGTATAAAATATGATATATATACTGTACATAATAATTGCTTGAAACGAAAATATGAAAATAATGTGTTCACTGCTCAGTGAAAACCTCATAACGTATACATATGCGTGCGTTTAATAGTATTTGATTATTTTCATATTATAATGTTTTAAATGACTATTCGTCTATAGTCTATACATAATCACCGAAGGTAATTTTTTTATTTAAAAAAAATAATGTTAATTTAGAGGAAATTAGATACAAATATAAAATGAATAAAAAAATGTCAATAAAAAGTTTTTTAATATCACGGATATTGGTAATGAAAATAGCAAAAGGTTTCGTCGGATTTTTATAATGTTATCGAGTTTTACTCTAATATTGCCACCGTACCACCGTCACCAACAACCACTACCGCCGACTCTTTCGAACCAAAATCGGTTGATCTTCATCTCCGCAGCCATGTATAGAATGTTGATCACGCCCTTGCGTTTCGAAATCTTCTGCTGGATTGTCGGCATCACGTTGTTGAAGCAATCTTTCCGTCTCACGTCTATTGTTTCATTGTCTACGGCGGAACCGGCGAAGAGTATATTGTATATCCATCATTATCCATACCTATATATACTCGTCGTGTAGCGAATAAATATTATTATACCGCATGTTCGTCCGAAAATATATTCGTGAGACGATCGATCGATCAGAATTCGCGATTTATATTTCCTACAATGTTACACATATCGTACGCGTATTATATAGAATCGGCTGTCGTGGTGGACGTGTGTGGAGGGTCGGGTTAACCATATAGAGGCAGCATACAAGGTTACTATACAATTATAACTAAAGTTCCACACTATACAGCATAATATAGTAAAAAAAAATTAACAAATACAATTATTAGGTATTGAGTTATATTTTATCACTTTTTACTGAAGAAATTTTTACATTTTTCCAAAAGATTATCTTGAAAATTTGGGTACCTAGCCGCTATAAATATTCAGATAAATATCCAAGTGCTCGTAATATAATATAGTGCCTTTGAATGGTTTAATCCGGTCCTGCAAGGGGCGTAATTGGAATTGTAAAATCAAACGTTTTTATAAAGAAAAAAATGTATACACACAGACTGGTGCTGTGACGAAGGATATAATGTGAATACTGAAGCGTTGGAGCATACTGTTATATTATATATAAGTGCACATGTCGCCGTACAGCAGGGAACACCACACGGCCGTCGTCACTCCCGTCTCGGTGGTGTCGCCGGTGATCGAAGAGTTTGGCGGCAACAAGAAAGATGACGCCGCCGCCGGCGCCGGTGGACTGCCGGCTTACCACCGTAAGTTCTCAGAGTCCGGAAAACCCGCCGCCGGATATACCAATGGGTTCTCGTTGCTCCGCCGACTGTTGCGTTGGTGGCTCGCCCGATTCGGTCAAAAGCCGCTGGTTAAAAAAGGTATGTCGAATTCGTATATTATAATATAATATGTATATATCGTGCAATTAGGATGGTCTTTATATTTATACAGATTTTTTTTTTTTAAATGTTTTTGATTGATGTCATCAACTCCTTGAGATTTGTTCAATCAATTATAGTTTTCCTCTGATTGGACTAACCCCTTCGCGTGCCCCCCAAATTACTTGGAATATAGTGAAAAGGGTTGTTATTCGTGTATATTTATTTATTTTATATTGCTTGTATATTAATAAATATTTAATATTCAATAAAATTAGGAAGTACCTACCTATTATGCAATTTATAGTAAGTAGACGATTATTAAAAAAAATAGTTTTTCCGGTAAATTAACCATTTCTTAAAAAAAAAAAATAATAATATAAAAATCCTTATTATTCTAGAATAATGAAAAATAAACAATTTATTTGTGTAACTTAGAAAAAAATATTTAATATATTACAATATTATTTGGGATAAAATATCTTATTATCTAATTATTATTACGTTAATGTGTTTACTATAAAAAACATTCGTTAAACTCAATTACTAATTAAATACTATAAAAAGAATAATGCATATCATATATTTAATTTACTGGATGATTCTATTTTATTATAAACCTAACAATATCTTAGAAAATACAATTTGTTTTTTAACGTTAAAAACATACTTTTTTATATTTCGTTGATTATCAGTATACGTATACAATGTACATACACTTAATTAAAAATGATTTATATTATGTAAAATGTTGCCTGGTTCACGACGAAATGATCACTCCCTATATAATATAAGTATGTACATTCTTCAATTTGTAATTGTTTTAATTTTTGGTTTATCGGCTTGTATGGTACGGATAATATAATAATACGTTTATATATTATGGGATGATGGTCATACACGTGTATGTAAATTAGCACATACCTACTGCACGTGGTGACTTATAAGTCATCCGACCAGATTTTTACTAAATCATATGCTTATTAGTCACTTTAACGTATTATATGTTCTATAAAAAAATGTATGAGTTTATGTATAATGTATAATGTATATTGTATATAGGTATAAAAAATGACAATGCAAATAATAATTATACGAGTACTCGCTGATAGCGAGGCGTATTATATTTTGTTGCGTGGTGATTATCAATCACCGCAATATGATTTCAATGTCGCCTGTGTACAATAATATCCGTGGTTTTAAATTTAACGTCCTTTTTTCCTTTTTTTTTCGAGTACCTATCATTAAATTTTATCACCAATCGTGTATAATTGCATTTTTTTTTATCACCCACAGATGTTGGTTCAAACAGCACTATTTTTCCTCATTTATCCACAACTGCAATCGAAATTAATAACATCTGGGTGCTTATTTGTATGATATATTCGTAAATATATTGACTTGGATCATGAACATCAGAAGAATGCTTTCTTTTTATGCATAAAAACGTATAGCCAAGACGAAATATAGATAAAACAATATCCTGCGTCGGCGCTATATTATGTACTATAGGTACCTATGATATTCCCGTAATATTTTTATGAGTTGTGACTTGTGTGTGTGTGTGTGTGTATTGTGTTTATTTTTCCTGTCTAATCCAAGGTTGTAATAACCATTGTTTTTTTTTGTATTTTGTGTATTCATTTTTTGATTATGATTCAATTTTACATAAGATAAAATTAAAACAAAACTATATATAGGTATATTGTATATTATCTGCAGTGGGTCTCAAGTCTAATATAGGTAGTATAGGCAATATAATTCTAATTAAAAGTACATACCATTTTTTGTTTAAGCCATGATGATTTAGACGCGTACACATTCTAAGAATGTTATTAGGTATAGTTAAATTAATTTTCGAAAGCAACTCACGAAAATGATTTCAAATTTTTTTTTATTTTCATGGATTTTTAGAGAATACAAGAAACAAATTAATTTGTTTCAGTAACTACATATTAAGATTATCATTTTAAAGCTTGCAACTTTTTTGACTTTTAAATATGTATATACTTGAATGTATGTGTCACTTAATGATTATAGTGAAAATATAATCAAAATGTGTTAATTATTTTTCTAGTGGTATATTTTTGTTTATAACGCATTGATTTTTTTTTCTTTAACATAGGTCATTTTTATAAAATTATTCTGCTAGTTAACACATAAGTATAGTGTAGTATAAAGTATAGGTACACTATAAACACATATATAGATAAATATTAACAGTTAACTAATCTCAGAAGTGTTTGTTTGTTTAATAGTTGCAATATTTCGCATTTATAGTAATTATATCATATTTAGACGACATAATATATTTACCAACATAATATAAGTATTTAAAGCTACCACTTGAATTTATTTATATATTTTGAGATCATCTGTAAAATTTCATCGATAAATACGATATAAACGTTTTACGAAGTACATAGTTGTTTTAATTTATTTTACCAATTGCACAATGTAAAATGACATTATGTTTTATTGATCAAGTAATAAAATAATTGTTTAACAATTGTTAAATAGAAGAAGTAAGTGTTTTATGCCAAAATCAAAGGTTAACATAACGGTTAATAAATTTGTTTAGTACAATGACCGACACTCGAGTACATCAGCTAGAATAAACCATGACTTTAAATGACATAACCTCCATTTAGAAAGTTTCTAATGTAGGTCAATTAGGAGATAGGACCAATTAAATAAAAATAAAAAATTTAGTAAGTTATTAAATTATAAATCTCATCTGTGGTATTAATAATAACATTTAAATCGTTTTAGTTGTGTTTATTTTAGTTCTATCGGTTTTTGTGAACATATATATGTATGTTTGTGTTTAATTGACTCCACTTTGTTTATATATTTAACAAGATTAGAATATTTTTTTTTGTCATTAATCTTGTGCTTCGAAAAAACAGGAAAAATATACTAATAAAATAAATACTTAGGTACTTTTAAGTGAAATTACATGTAGTGTAAAATACATTTATTACTTTCATGTAATAATGTTCAGTAGCAGAAGCATATCGGTTTTACGATGGAATGGATTTTTTTTGTTCCGCTAATGCTTTTCATATAGAGTAAAGTGTGAAGACCGCCGCTGTAACTATAATATCCTTCTGAATGTTACGCGTTGAAATAACGGCTGCTGCGTAGGTAATATAGTACCATAATAAAATGGCGCTGCTTTTTAATTATTTGTCTTATTGCTCAAAACGTCACGCTACACGAATATTCTGACCACCATAATAATTATAGACTAGCGGATATTATGTTTAAAGCAGTTATTCGCGGTATGAAACTTATCTACCACCAAGACTGTAACCAGCCAATACTGTACTACAGCAGTTCATCATCTGCAGCAGCTATCATAGATTTACTGTTACGTTTTTAACTGTCGGTTAATCGCTATCGACTGTGGCTTATAAAAATCAGCTGTCAATGCGGAAAACGTTAATATTGAATGTGTGGATCACTCTTGCGTATAAACACACAAGTCTTTGAAAATATACCTACCTAAGTTCTACTCCCGTCATAAATAAGCAGTGAAGTGCACCTATATCGAATTTCAATAACTTCCATGTGATTTTGGAACATGTGGCTAGATAGTATGAATTAATTTTACAACAATTTTTTTTTTAACCAAGCTATCTAATGCTAAATCATTTTTAATTTTAAATTTTTAAATTTTCAATAAAAAAAATGTATGGATTTGTAGTAATTTTAAACCTAGAATTGATCGAATCGCTACATATTTTATGTAACTTACGGCAACTAAATATGTTTCACTGTCGTAGGAATGAATCACCATTGATAACTCCATATCTGCCGTATAATTCTAATAATAATGATACTTAACCACATTTATATGTATTTTTTCTTGTATATCATACTCAAAATATTTCCCCTCATATGTACAGGTAATTTCGTCGTTTCACTGTAAAGCCACAATGCTGGTCAAACTTTCACAATTCTCCCCTAAATTTTTTTAGAGGAATGGTTTAGGAGTTTCGGTCAATCAAACTCAAATGGTCTCATAAAATTACAGGAAAATATTAATGGTTGCAAAATGCAAAGTGGCAATTTCTCACTAAACTTTTCGTAATTTCCATATAAAATAAAAATTCAGAATCCTCATGTTACTATTACCATTATGCACTGTACGTTGTAGATTGCTTATTAGTTATTAGATATTATAGTAACTATCAGCTTGTGTTACATAATTATGTTTAGGTACTTAACACGTGTCCGGTTCTATTATATGAAAATATTTGATTAACGTATACTTAAGTATTTTATAATAATTTAATAATACAGTTCTATGTATAAAATCTTATAATCACTAGGTATTGAGTCCTATTGGTTATTTTTCAAAGACGATTTTCAAACGAAGTCAATCCATTAAAAAAATTAGATTATTACTTATCACATTTCATTTGTATGTGTCGTTAAAGTTTCTAATAAAAAATGTAACTTTTTATCTCCAACATTTTGATGAACTCTGTAGAAGATTATCATGGGTGTTTCCGATGACTCACTGAAACCAATAGTTTAAATTGACTACAACACTGCACCTATAACACATATAATATATTGTGTTTAAATTACATATACACAAACACAAATAGTGGCCTATATACTCTACGTTAAAAATGTATTTGATTTTAGATTCTGATCGGAGCGTTGAATGCATTAATTTTACAATGATGTGTGTTTTTTTTGTGTCTGTCATCACCTTTTAGTACAGTAAAAATCATTAGATTTTCTTCTACAGTATCTTTTCTGATAGGAAAATGAATCTAGTTGGTACTATTCTTTTTTTTTTTTTTGGGGGGGGGGGTCAAAAGTAAAAAATTCCAAATAGTTTTCAAAAGCGCCATGAAAAACAAAAGAAAAATTAAGGAAAAACGGACGCAAAATCGATTTTACTTTTTGGTGTAACTCTAAAACAAATTTGATTTGCTTCGAACTGTTTACGGACATTTTCAGTTTCAAATTGTTTTAGTTTTTTTTTCTACAAATGTCAATATAAATTTTTGTTGGGCAAAAAAACTTGTAAAATACAAGGCTCCTAATATATTGTTCCAACGATATTTAAAAAATATTAATAATCCAGTCACAATTTTTTTTTATAAGCATTTAAGTTCGAATTTTGACGAAATTTATCAAATTGAAAATTCACAAATTACTCAGTGGTTAAAAATGTATTAAATGTTCAACTTATATAGCTAAGGATTGAAAAATGTAAAACAGGAATCCACATACCTAAATATAGTTTATAATATATAAATTACTTTATTCACAAAAATATCATCAAAGTATTTAGTAATATCATAGGTCTTCGTTCAGAATCGTTTTTCTTATACAATGATATTATAGTTAGTATTGAATTCAAATTTAATACAATCCATTATATTGACCTACTTGTAACCTAGTATACAGCAGAGTGACACCCTGCACTATTGTTATCATTGATTTTCATGTTTTACTTAGCTTCATGCCGCGATCTTCGGATCTAAATTATTTTACTTCCATTTAATATTTATTTGGGTTTATATAATTTATTGCCATTATTTCTTAGTTTTGTGAATGTTTTGTACTTTATAACTTATCTCTATAACCCTACATATATGTTGAAGGCTGCAGGTTAGGCAATACTCGTATGTTCTACTGTCATATTGTCGAGCTTAATTATATGTTAAAATGGAGAAATAGTAGCTTATTCCGTTACCTTCAAATACATGAGTAAGAAATTAATTTTCGAATGGCATTCATTATCTATTATCTTTTAAACAATTTAAATCAGTTACTTATGAGTTTTAGTAAACGGTTTATCAATTAAGGAAAAGTGTTGAGATTAGACTGTGAAGCATATTAAATATGGTACAATACAATATAGTGTTTTAACCTTTATACTGTTCAGTACTAAGTGCAAGTAAATATAGTGTGTTTGTTGTGAATATTATATTATTGACGTCAATCGTGTGATGCGTTGATTTTTTTTTTTTGTTATTGCTCAGTTTATGTATTGTGTTGTATTATGTGGTCATTGGCTTGTAAACAACGTTGGCAGAGAAAAACAGTTGTTCATTTCCCGTTGGAGATATTAAATTTGGAGCAGCGGAAAATACGCCTATACCTATTATGCGAGATATAAAAGTAATGAGTAATGCCTCGACAAACTAAACATAACGGATACTATGGTTTTTTTTTTCGGGAAACTCACAATAAACTCAAATTTGTGGATTTTAGTTTTATCAATTGGAAGGAACGATACATTTCATAATGGTATTATAGTGGTTGATAACGAACAATAATAGTCTTAGAAATTAAATTTGTCCCGTATAATAGGTACTACTAAATGTATTTTATCAAGTGTATTCCTAGATGTACCTATATATAATGTATTTTAGCTAACACAGTTGTAAGTGCATTCAATTCTAAGGTGATTATAATTTTTTAAATTATTCAGATATAAAATAAAAAACTATAATTATGACGAGGAAATGTATTTTAATAAGTTATTTTTATTAACTGTAGGCCATTCGATTTTTTTTATTCATGAATACCTAAATTGTATTTTTAATTTTTTCAATTTGATAAGATAAATTCACACAAGTTAAATAAGTGCGTCGCAAATTATAAAATTAAAAACTTGTTTATTCCATCGTCGTTAATAATATTTGTTACGAACACTAGCTATAACTGGTAGGTATTCTGTACGTTATACGCCAGCATGTTATTTTGGCATGTTTTAATTTTTGGTAATATTTATTTATAATTCTTTTCGAGAAATGTTACTTCTGCAAATACGTATCCCGACACGACGCGTCTCCAGTTTTCACACTAAATCATTCATCTTATATAATTGACCAGCCCTGTAATAGTTATCTATTTCCGACAGGTTGTCCGAGCAAACGATGGGGTGCTGCAAGTCGGCCGATTTTATATTTTATTGTTCCGGTTACAAACGTGCGCGAGTGAGGCATGTGGATTAAATCATATCGTGATACAGTTAGTAATTTGGTCTAACGCAAATCTTATTAAGATATTGTATTCAATTTATAGTTTAGAGTCCGTGGCAATATAGTGATGATTATAACAAAAAGGGAAAATGCCTTTTCTTCGAGCGAATTGCTTTGTATTGGACCGCTGCACTATCTAACCAGCCGTACATTGTATGTGCATTTCGTTTGTTCAGCACCGAATACTACACGATTTGTTCAAATGATTTCGGGTATATATTTTACAAAAACAATAGGTACAATGGACGACATGTATATTATATGCGCGTGCGTGTAGATTTAGTGTCGCCGCGAAACTTTTTCGCCAGACAGTCGGTATATAGAGAAACAGAACAAAAAAAAAAAAAAATCATATACTAACATAATAATAATCGGAATACGTGAGAAGAGATAAATATGTGTGGTCGAGAGGGAGACGATACCTTACAGGTACCTATATGTAGATATATAATATATATATATATATACGGACGAGCTGATCTTTTATCATTACGAAATCGCAACACAACACAGCGGAGAAACGTCGTGTATCCGATATATAGTAATGCGTTCGTATTATAATAGTTCCTATCTATTATTATGTATAAAAGGTATAGGTACTATAGGTACTATAGGTACTATAGGTAGTATAGGTACTATAGGTATAATATACGTGTATTACGATCATGTTTGCTCTATTATGTCCGTTTCGATTAAACAGCATAACGCGACGTGGTGCGTGTTAGTATAATAATAATATTATATTATGTATAGGCAGTAGAAGAAGCTGCATGGTTGAATGGCCATCAGCTGTCGCCCGTACACGTTATACATATATACCATATTATACGTATCACAGCACCAACAGAAACGTGTTCGCGACTAACAAATATAGTATCAGTAATATTTCCGCCGAATCTGTTGTATAGGGTGTCGTGTGTGTGTGTGTGTGATTGTTTGGAAGTTGCGCAACGAGCCTATATATAAGTATTATATTACACACCCTAGGTAGCCCTTAGATATAATAAATAGAATAATATATAGGATATCCGAACACCTACATATATATACCGATTGCATATAACGAACAGTACAGTTCCGAACTTTGGATATTTGCCTCCTCCTCTATTATAATTATCTACCGGTTTGTGAGAATAAATATATTATTACAATAGCAATTATTGAGAAACTCGCGACAGCAAGGGCTCATTGCCAAATTTTATTTATTTTTTTTTTTTTGGTGTAGACGAAGACAACTTAAAACAAAAAAATATTTTTTTACTAATACTTTTTGCTATCTTAAGATGAGCCAAAATCATTAATTATAAAATAACATTTGTACGTTAGAAACAGTATATTATATGACAGTATTATTGTATTTTTAAAAAATGGAATTTGGTCCTTGCAGTTCTTATAAGATTGTGTCCCACTTTAACCACTGCATATTGGGTACCTATATAGGTATTTAGAATTCCAGATTAACCGTATAGCTTGTGTGTTGCTAGGGGACGCGAAAAAAGGACAGAGTATTTCTTCAATTCAAACAAAATGTATTTCACCGTACTGAACCATATTCTCAGTTTTCTAAATGTTATACTGCTGCATGTGTTGGTCCCATAATGGTTTCTGCTAATAACGCGGTTATTTTTTTTTACGTTTCTTCTACCTTTTTTTCCGATTCAACCGATGCCTATACATCAGGCACGTTCTATATGTTGCACTTTTATAATATGCACGTCGTCGCAGATGACCATGTAAATTGCTGACCTTGATGAACTGTATGAACATATTTTTTTTACCTTAGCAATGAAGTTACCGCACATAGACGCTCGTACGATTTGTGTAACGACTTATTTAGGTGCCTATATATAATATTAAACGTGCGTGTATTGTTCGCATTTTTTTACCCGTCGCCCTTAGATAAGGGAAACTGCAGCAGTGTATTATAAACCACTGTGTGTCATGGAAATAAAAATAAAACCATCACCCTGAGACGCAAGAACAACTCATGGTCGTTAATATTGTGAGATATATAAGTACTTATACTGTTTATTTATTCGATTTAAGTGCGTTTATTTGTTCCCGGAGCTTATATATATATTATTATATTCATATATAGGAATGGGTGCGCATGTGATTATATGTATAATATTGTATTGTTGAGGGCCGTTGAAAAAAATAAAATTGCAGTCGTCGTTGTTTTTTTCTAATGTTGCTTCGGCGCGATTGCGTATATATTTTCTTTTACGTGGGCATATACGCGTATATCATAGGCGGTATAATTTTTTTAATTCTGTATTTAGAAAAATAAGGATTATATATTTTTATATTTCTAGAAAAAAAGTTGTTTACTATAATAGAAACGGTTATATTTGTAAAATAAAAATTATGAGCTATTAATTTTTTTGTTGTTTCATTGTAAAGTTTGGTCGTGTGTTACGCTTGGCAAAACAAATTTTGTGCGTAATAGTTTTAACAGTAAAGTATTATGTATTCAACGCTACGCTTACTTTACTGGACAATAAATTAAAACGAATTTTTTTTTTAATTTAGGAGGTTTTTTCAAGTTGCATTTGTGTTGGTATGCTACGTACAACCAACGCTTTATTACGCGGTTATTTCGGTTCTTTAGTGGTGCAGTGCACAGAACATTTTCTTCAAACCAGGTTTCCCGAGGTGTTTAGATCAGTCAAACACCTCTCCGCGTGTTTCACTAAACGCATTAAAAATAGTAACGGTGAAAATTCAATGTCTCGTATATGAAGCCGTATAGTGGCAAACTTTTTTTGGCTCTCTTCCTTATACGCTTGGCTATTGGTTCGCTATTTTCATTGCGAGCACGTCTTTCTTTAACCGACAAAAATTTCGCATTTACACACACATGCATTGCAAATATACTCACACACGTACATGTACAGTCGTTTGGGCTACTTCCAAAATCCTCTAGTACCACATTTTAAGTGACACTATATAGGTTTAGATACCTACTCTATATAACAATGACGCGTGTTAACTACTTTATTCAACAATTACGATTAGAAGCAAAAAAATAATAAAAATAATAAACAAAATACAGCTTAACGGCCTTTTAATTATTTATTTTTCAGCGAAGGTCGAGAATTCTGGTCGTCATGAATGGAATAGTGCAAACACATTAGCGATGATCGCCACTGCAATTTTGTTTGTCTATACCTTAGATTTTAGAATATGCGCGTAGGTAGGTATATATGCATAGAATAGTCTGTTTTTTTTCTTACTGATGGATTAAAATAATCCCATTTCAATTTCATTATATTGTTGTTTTTATTTGTCTCGCTGTGGCAAGACATTTGGAGGTCGTCGTGTACCGT
This sequence comes from Acyrthosiphon pisum, assembly GCF_005508785.2. Lineage (NCBI taxonomy): Eukaryota > Metazoa > Arthropoda > Insecta > Hemiptera > Aphididae > Acyrthosiphon > Acyrthosiphon pisum. Next base: position 54,423,731 of record NC_042494.1, read on the forward strand.
GTACGACGTGCGTCGAACATATATAAAATAATAAATTATTGTAACTCATAATATATACAGGGCGCACCCGGAACAAAACGTTTTGGCCTTGACTCCATTCTCCAGACCGATATTGGAGTATGATGGTGTGATGTGTACGCACGCGCAGAAAAAGATAGTTGCAAATATAGGTATAATAATGAATAAATAATATAAGTAATAACTAAAAACAAAATACTTAATGCCCGCCGTCGTAAAACGCTGACCGATTTTTTTTACTTACTATTTCACAATGAATGGAGACAACTCATTCCGTTCCGGATGCGTTGGCTATTAGCAAATAAGTAATCCTGCACGTTTCCGGTTGACGGTTTTTCCCGACAGTAGATGACAAACGTTTTTCCTTTTTAAATTTTTTTTCTTTTTTTTTATCACAAAATCGAAAAAACCTCGAAGACTTCGGAACTTGTGTCTATATTATATTATAAACTAGTTGGATTACCATCGGGCTATATTTTATATACATTTCTGAAATTGTTTTTGCTATATTGTTGTTGACGCTATACCGCGAGACCTTCAGAGTGTGCCTATATAGGTGATGCTTTGTGTACCATTCAATTTACAATTTATACTGTTGATCAATTTTGAGATAAAAAATATCATCCGTGACAAAAGTTCATATATAATTATTTTACCTATAATATAGTACAAAAAACGACGCATGGTTTTAATAATTATAACAAATTATTGTCGTGTTGATATATTTTTCCCTTAAATAGTCGTTATATTGAAAAGCGTTTTATATAGGTACTCATAATAAGTAATTAAACAATTTTATCACACATATGATATATTATTATAAAAATGTAAGAAAACAAATTATTTCAATACTAAATGTAATTAAAAAATATGTAAAATAATTACGCGATTATCTAAATTACGCAATTGATTATGGTATATACCTTTGACCTTGATATTACCTATCTATTATATGATAAAATCTCATTATTATTATTATTATTTTAGTTATTTTTACGGAAATTAGTGCAAATTTATCAGTTTGTCATTATTGTCATCAACAGTTATACCTTACTGTGTTATAATGTATTACATATCGTCAGCGTTAATTATCAAGTATATACAGTTTTACTCCGTCTTATAAACTAAACATATATATGCATAATGTGTTACTATATTGTTGCATGCCATTATAAAACATAATATACAAAATAAAATCGACTGTGGTCAATAAAAAATTAATTTGGTTTGAAAAAAGTATGTTTTTGATCGGAGTACCGCTTAATTTGGTCGACTGGCCAAATATTCTTTTCCGCTTTTAGGAACTAACCATTGCATTATATACGACCTATTACCTACACAGATACCCGTAATAGAGTTTATAGAAATATATATATATTTTTTAGATAAATCTGTACATCACTATTATACTTACGTACAGCATAAGTCGACAGTTCTACACATTTGTGTTAGACATTTATCATGGGTGTACCGTCACCGTGTTGACAATGATTGCGTAGGTAGCCATCGATTGTAGCATATTTGCTCATTAATTTAAATATTGTTAGGAGGTACCTATTGTACACACACACACTCACATAATATATACTAATATATATAATTGTACTGGCATACTCGGTCGCTGCGATAACACAAAAAATGTAGTACCTATATATTATGCTATATTGTCGGCCCGACGATGTCACTGTCATTATGTACGTACCTATAAACTTTTTATAAAAAGCTGTTAGACAGAAATTCTTTTTAGAATGCAATCGACTGTGCACGCGTCTATTACAAGTATACTTTATATATTATACTTATCCAGCTATAAAGTCATATACAGCGCGTAATTCGCTGCGTTTCGTCGTTTGTAAAAAAGCGTTTAAAAAACAATCAGTGTTTGTTATAGAAGTTGCAAACGATGCGATATCGTATTTAAAAAATATAATAATAGATGCACTAACTGTTGGCATACTATAATTTTTTTTAAATAATTTGATTCTCAGGGTTTATAGAGGTTGTGGTATCGTCATCAATATATAGTTTGTCATCAGAAAAAATAATAGACAGTGCACCGTAGTCGCGCACAAAATATACATTGGACTTCGGTGTTTTTTTCTAGCAAAAAATTAATATAATATAAGTAATTTATTTTCTGTTTATATCATTCGTGTAAATATTATATATGTAGTTTTTTTTTTTTTTATAAATTGTGCTCATGTGCCGTGTAGATATAGCTGTGGTATTGGCTGCCAGTCTATAGGTCGCTGATGATGGTTTGTGTTGGTTGACGTTTGGAACATAATCATATCCTTACTCGTCCGCTCATATTATTATCGGAGCTGCACTAAGTATACACGTCAGTTTACCTATGGTATATTGGAACGTTGTGCGAACTAAGATTGAATAAAAAAAAAATACAACATATTATACGCGTGAGAATAATATAAATTATTACTTACTGAATTTCGATATCACAGTTTTTGTGTGTACATTATGATGTTACTCGTGTAATATATTATAATGATGATGTGAATTATAATATTTAGGATCGTAAATGTTATTTCGATAATATGCGTTCTATGTGGTTTTATTATTTGAATCATTACGTTTGCGCATTATTGTTGTTTTTTTTTTTTAGACAACGTTTCGAAAAAACGGCAAATTATTATTCCTCGTTGTGCAATAATATATCCCGTTTCCAGTTAATAAAATAATCATATTTAAATGATTTAATAAATGTATTTAATCGGTTTTGGGTTACTCAAATGTTTTCGGCGCGTGGATGAACTCCGCAGTGCGAAAGCATTTGAAAAAAGAACGAAATAATCAAACTATCATTTATTTTATGTACCGAGAACTTTTAACATCGCTTCCTTTTATTCAATTTATATCTATGGTATTATAATACAATACGTATGTGCATTCAATTAATTGTTTTCTGATACATTTTTCAACGTTTAATTTAATTTCGCGTTTTTCTTTATTTGTTCGGGTGGGCCATTTTTTCTTTCTCGTTATCGCTGCAACAGACGCGCGAAACCGTTCTCGATTTATTGTGTCTAGCGCGTTTTGATTTCAGTAAGATTCATTGTTCGAAATACATACATGGGTATGAGCACGACGAAATGAAACCCGCGGGTCCTCTTAAACAACCCGTCTGAATAAAGGATAAGAAAAAAAAAAACAAAAAAAGAGAGCGTAAAAGAATGATCATCTATAAAGTTTACGACTCAGCCTGCTATTAAAAATTCAGTAGTGCTAAGACTCTTCAAAATCCATCTTGTGTAATTCATTCCGAAATAAAAACACACGACGATGTAAAATTCTAGCTAATTATGGTCCTTAGACATATTTGCGTGCAAGCCCATAGTTCAATTCTTAAGTTGAAAAAAATGTCTTTGAAGTCTCGTTTTTTTCATGCTGTAACTGTTTTACATGACTGTATTTTATAGTACCTAGTGGTTTGTTGAAATATAATTATCTTGTAGTACCTATATAGTATATATAGTATATAATATAGCTGGTACCTATATCGTGCACTATAATATCGCATTATGCAGTTTTCTGGATAGTTCTATGAACAATTATTTAAGTTTAATAAGTTTCTTGTCCCTGACTATGTCGATGAAGTCAAAGTCATATTATCAATACACAATGACTGTCTAGACTAAATTACAATCCTATTTAAATATATTTTTTGAATGGTACGCAAAATGGTAAATTAAATTAAACACAATAAATGCGTTCATTCGACCTTCGCCTTAAGATGGACTTAATACTATCGTAAATAATCTATACCTATACCTTCTCTTGACAGTTGACATTGTTAAATATTTAGGTTCCTATCAACCTCGATAAAAGATTAACTTGTCTAAGTCATATTATGGCAAAACGGTTATATTCTCAACGCTCGTTGACGCTCACTAAAAATCTTACTGTCAAAGATCAAATTTTATCATTTTAAAAACTAAACTATACTAATATATAAAATGTTCCTTAAACCGATATGGACGTAAATATATAATAGATTAAACTTTTGGGATCGGCTAAAAAATAACATTTAAACAAAATTAAACATTCCAAAATATCACATTTCACAAGATTATACAAATGCTCCACCTGACCTGACCTTTCACAAAGATCTTGGCATAAAGACAATTGAGAAAGAAGCAGCAATCTTCTATGCACCATTCTTCACCAGATTAAAAAACCACCCAAATCCATTGATAATAATGGCTTATACATCTCTTCATTTCCTGGAAACCCTCGTTGTAGACTTAAAAGAAAATAGTAGGTACCGTGATATTCTAACATTTCATCTAACGTATACCAATCCCAAGCTATAAGTGTCATTAATATATAAGTATTGGGTGGCTACTTAATTATGCAGCTCCAATAATGTTCTTATTCCCTAACTTACATAATCTTTTTTTGCTTAGTTAAGTTAGGTGTATAGATTGTACTTATATTTTATAATAAAAAAAAATTTAATATAGAGATGCTAATATGTTTCAAAATTATTCAATATTTCCAAAAATAATAATATTATTTTAAGAATTTATAATCATGCAATTTTAAGTATTCAGCAGACTTATTCGTCATTACCTACTGTTAAGTTCTTGTGAAATTTACTAAATTGCACTATTCAGATTTATTGTACTATAGGTACCTATATAGATTCTTAAATTAAAAATATCGTGATTTGAAGGGCACGTAATACATTAAATCTTTAGTTCTGCCATTGAATTAAATTTAAGTATTACTTAATGGTTTGATTATATTGTCGTTGTCAGATAAATAAGTTTCAAGCATGTCTTAGAAAGAGAAACTATAGATATTCGCTCAATAATAATAAAATAAGAAATTGGTTCCGGGCGATTTACTATATAATTCACGGTTTTACAGTAGGCATGTAAAAACATCATAATATAATAAAATAATTTATATATTATTTTCTATTAATTATAATCGTTTGATAGAGAAGACAAGTTGAAGTGTACATAATATACATTGTGTAAAAAGAAACTTTTGTTTTAAAATTGTTTACATATTATTATATTCTTTATAAAATTGTCTTAGATCGTTATTGTTTGGTAGTACAATTATATAGTTTTATGTATTTTGCGTACAGTTATGAAAGTGTAAATTATATCGATCTCTTTGATATGCATATGAATAATTTTAGAATAACTTAATTCCAACGATTTTCATGATATCCATCTAAATGTATACATAAGAAATCGAGCACGAATTGAATTTGCCAGAGTAAATTTACAAATTTGTAGTTGCCTCAAAGCCATATAGTTAGACTAATTTATAATGTTGTCTTTTACTAGAAAATAAGAAATTCAATCAAGACTTGACTGTATTATTTTTAAAAAAATTGTGCCCTCATATCGAGTTCTAAGTATTTTAATAATCTTTTATTCGAATCCCGTTTATATTTAATACAATTTTCAAATTAATACCCTAAGGCTAAACTTAATAGTATAAGTTTATCATAATACCATAATATGTTCTTTTAGTCTATTTAAAAAAAAAAAAAACAGAAAAATAGATATAAAAACGAAGGTTTAAAGTTAGAAAATATTTAATATATATAAGGTGCCGGTAAAGTACACTATTATACGGTAAATAGAGTTTAGCTCATTATTGTTTTTCGGGTGGAATGATTGTTCTAAGCGAGATTATCAAATATTCATTCAGTCTTTGTATATCTTGTACTAAATTTGCATTTATAATTTTTGTAAATAAAACTGCTATTTCTTGAATTATAAAATATAATATATTGTTATATCCTCATTAAAGTTGTTAAATAATTAAAATAACAGTGACCGTATTTATCTTAGACAAAAACGGTTTATTAATCCTGTTATTTTTTGTAAAAGAACGCTTCCACGTTAAAAATTTTCAGTTTGGAGGTAATATTAAGTTCGAGAGTACAATAGTTAAATATAGCCTTTTATCTACTTTTATACTTCGATTATTTTCAGAAGTGCATATCCATATTATGCTGAATATGGTTTTATGGCTTTTATTATTACATATATATGTTGAGTGTTAACACTAAAAAGTAGAACAATTCATGTTCTGTACTAAGTACGAATAGTACCGATGTTATACGATACATATAATATATTATACGCGCGCAGAATAGACCATAGTCATTCTCCGAGAAACAATAATGACAAAAATTATTTACTAAGTTTTTTCTTTCAATGTTTTTTACTCGATTTCATAAATGTATGTTTAATTTTTTTCTCGATTTCATTTTTTCGTTCTAGTCGTTAGCTCTCATTTTTTTTTTTAAATAATCTAACTGATCTACGGCAATTCTTTCTGTTTGGCGAGTACTTTAATGTTAGATTAAATAGATAATGAAAGAAATTATGTCCGTAGATTAAAATTGAATAGTAGATCGTATTATGTTGATATACGACATACGTCTTATATAAAATATCTGGAACACTTGTAAAAGTATTTTTTATTATTATTTATATCAAATTATATTATTCTATAGGATAATGTTTATAATATATGATATTTATGATAGTACACGATTTATATACATAATGATTGAAGCAAAGAATAGTTGGCTATGCGCACTTGTCTCGACGTGAGATAGTGTTTTATTATTAATTAATATTGTATACATTCAAAAGCAGTGATAAATCATCGTATTCGAAAAACGATTCTGAGCGGAGCTCTGTTTACTATAATGTTCATAAGACGTTTTTAACATTTTAAGTGCCCATTATTTTCTGAATTACGACAAATAATAATACCCATATTGATTTTGTTGAAACTGGACTGGCTGACTTACTTTTCGTACCTAGTCTTTTTTCGCAGTTTCTACAGAGCCACTACACGAGCTTTTATAGAGCTGTTTTATATACTAAAAAAATGGTAAACAGTAAAAAATGTCAGTCATTGTCAAAGTAAATTAAAATTGTTTTCTTCACCGAGAATCTAAACCTTAAAATATTTATACCCTTATTATAAAATATTAAAATGTATAAATTGTTGTCTTTAATTAATGTCGTTGTGATGTTTAACGTTAATCACCTTAATATATTTGTATTTGTATTTATTAACAATAAATAATTTGGGTATTAAAATATCAAGTACAATTATAAACTTAAAATATTTTTTTATTTAAACAGTACAATTTTGATTAATACCAAATCTTAATCCCTTCTAACGTTGTAATAATACATCGCTCTTGGTAATGTATAACGTTAAACACGCAATACTCGTCGTATGCAAAAATAATTTTTAAATCATGTTTTAATAAATTAACGTAAACGTATTTCTAGAGCTATTATTTTTTTTTGACAAATATTGTATTCGTGTTAATGTGTTATTGTAACTTAACTCAACTTAAATAATTATTGTTTTGCTTTGTTAACTTAACTTAATTTTAAACTTATTAATTTTTTAATAACCAGTAGGTATATTTTGAATTGAATTTTAGTTGAGTTTATTAATTTGGTAATATTTAGGTACATACAATAGTATCTATATATACTTTTTAAATGTAATGTTATTTTTGTTTAGATTTTCACATAAATTAGTGCGTATATAAAAAAAAATATTATTTGTGCCTTGTTAGTCATTCAAGTTGATGCCCCTGATAATTTTGCCTCCGGAATGTCCAGTAGGTAAAATCACGTGCAAAATAAATTAACTTAACCTTAATTCTTTAAAAAAAAAATGGAATTTACTAAATTGACTTTTAACTCGTTTGGTTTTTTTTATTTTGTGAGTTAAAACATTTTTTCATCTTAAAATATAGTAATCATACACTATAGAATAATGTAATATGATGGTTGGTTAACTGTTAGTTTTCTAACTAGTCAGTTTTTGTTTGTATTAATAATCTGAGATTTAAATCTTTATGCCGGAGTGATTATGCATAATATTTAGCTTAATAACCAAATTATTTTTAATTTATTTTGGTAGAAAATCTACGTTTTTATTTAAAACATATGCATATAATTTATTATATATGTATATATGTACATTGTACATATTATGTTTATGTGTATATAAGTGTATAGATCGATCGTGTTATCCAGTTTTTCATTTAGTGAACTGCACTGCTGTTAAATAGGAAACCATGCGGTAGTTCAACCTGTATAATATAATATGTAAGATTTAAAACAAAACAACAAAGCTAATGTATAGCACGCGGTCGAATAATAGCAACCTACATTATATTATATATATGGTGTGCTCTTTGGTTAAACGCGTTTCGACGTTTACGACCGCATTGTAACTCCAACGCACACGCGTATACTACGTATACTGCACAGCCTATAACAATTAAAAACTGTTGCGTAAAAAAAAAAATCTGGTCGATGATTATGGAAACTGGTCATGTATAGCGTAATAACAAATAATATATTTTTTCTATGTCGTCTTTGTCTTGTAATTTTTTTTAATGTGTGTTTTAAGTCTGAGGTGATAATAATATACACCTGTACCATAATTAAGGACTAACGATTGTTCCTGTAGAAAAGTCTTAAAATTATATCTATTATATGCCTACGTTCTTGAAACTGTCTTTTATTATAATTACTTTTTAAATTTCCATAATTCTAAATAAAAAAATCGTTTTACATATTATGTCAAGTGTTGACCGCTATTATTACCGCTATAGAACAAAAAAACGACAAAACACCAGAGTTTTTGTTAAAAATTGTTCGAATTTATGTGGTAGGTATTCTGTAATGTGCCTATATATATTTTTTATTTTATCTTATCAATTTATTATACCCATACGCACTATCGGGTTTGGACCGCGTGCATGGATCACCAAGCTAAGTAAGTAGACCATTTTCGCCACACACTATCCGTCATTATATTATCTAGATTTTAGACTGCGGTCCGGCTCGGCGATCCACGCTCGAGGTCCAAGCCCGATAGTAGTGTTTATTATGTGTATACTTTAAGCGTATTGTTCAGATTTGTGTAATAAATGTCGTAAATAAAAGAAATTTATTTAAAAAACGAAAATTTATTTGTACGCGTTAAATAATTACTCTTTATTTTTTGTTTAGTTTTCTGTATAATATATAATGTTTTTTTTTTTTATTATTATTTAAAATACATCTAAAATCTATACAATTTTTGTACAATAATTAGATTTGATGAAAAAAGAAGAGAATATAAAATTGACGGCGAATATTAAGGTTGGGAAGTTATCCATTGATAACACCCAGCACGTGCGTTAGATTGACTAATGATTATTAGTGTAAGAGATCCCTACACCATTTTCTTTTTAGTCTTCGTCGAGGGTTGTCGGGTAGAGTTTTAGATGATACATTTTTGATTAGTGGATTAGTGTGTGATTGGAGTTTATTATGAAATCTAATGTAGTATGTTTTAGAGATTTGATTTAGGGTTTGTATTTTTAAGTCTTTGTGGAGGTTGGAGTTTGTCATGTACCGAGGAGCAGAAGAAACTAGACGGAGACAGATGGACTGGAAGGCTTGTATTGATCTGGTGTTGGAGGGTTTTGCGGCTCCCCATAATTTAATATATAATGTTATAGGTAATATCATGTACAACTATAGTTTGAATATATTTAGGTATTTGTATTTATTTATAATATTTGGATATTATTATTATTTAGAACTCAAATTTCAAGTATTAATTTCAGTAAGTATATTACGATAATAATTTATATTATAGACCTATGATGTATAATATTATGACACATCTAATCCATTCCAATTTCGTCCGCTAAATTGCTCGTTTTGCGTGAGGTTTTCTTTGTAGATACCTCAAGGAAAAATTGTGAGGTCTCTTTAAATTGTGTTTAGGCAATAAGCATTAAAAAAAAGAAAGAAAGAAACATCTGGTCACGCTTAACCGCTTAACATCATCCTGCAATACATTTATTTGTGTACCGCGGGTTATAGTAGGTACTCGTATAATAATTTAAAATGAGCCGTTGTCGACCAATCAATATGGCATTGATAGACAGTGTAATTCGATTAGATAGTATATAATACCTACTGTCATGATGTAACGCGTATATTATACTAACATTTTTAGACTTAAAAATCACCTGTTTATCTGTATTTCCAAACAGTTACGCAACGTGAAACGATGCAGCAGCAGTGAAGTCGTTGTAAAATAAATAAATTACTACCTGTGCATACAAGTTATCATAATGCGTGTGGCATGTACGGGCGTCACTATTAAGTGAGTCACGAGTGGTTTTATTTTGGCGGGAAACATTATTATATTGTGTGATACCGAAGAGAATGAAACTATCATTTCCGCAGCGTCGCAATGTGAATTTTTAAACGAATTAGGTATAGGTACGAGACAACGAAAATTGAAATTTTTGCGCATCAAGTTTCACGTGTGACTTCAAGTTACGATTAAAGTTTAAACTGCAGAGGGAATGTGCGTTCTCGGATTTGAATAAACTTTCTCACTATACCTATACAGTTTCGAATGTGTCTGACATTTTTAATATACTTGAGAACTCGTTGTTGTCGCTAATAATCTGTCACGCCGTCGCGGCCGTATCCGAATCCGTGTACACTGTACAACGTATCTACGTATACATACCGTATATGTATACATATAAACCATTTCATAATACACATATATATTTTGACGATTTCATCAGTATATTACAGAGAAATGAAACTCTGGCGCAAGTGTGATAAGTGTGTATATTATACGGTGTATCTTCTACCTACTTAAAATATATACTCGAAAATTTAATTGGAAAACATCATCAGGGCGCTTTGTCTTGGTGAAAATAATAAGTATATATACAAACGATTTATATAGGTAGTCACGGTAATAACATGAAATCGGATATTTTTTCATCGATGAATGATGACAATCGCGAATAGTTGCAGCCAATTACTTACAATTCTTACTCTTTCATACTATACATTATAATATATCGAGTAATATATGATATACAACGTATCACCTACACAATATAATTTATTAATGGCGTAAATAGATACACTCCATATTATTTTTTGATCGCCCCGATCCACTTACATGGCTTCATTGATTTTATATGTTAATTGTGGTGCTTTTGAAAAATCTGTTCTTATATAGTTTGAAGTATTTATGTGACACAACATTTTATTAAAAAAAATTATTTTTCTATTTTTTTCATCTTAGTGACTTTAAAACACCCGTTTTTTTTGTAACTTACAATACCTTTACTATATTTTTATTTTCACAAACAGAAGCAGAATACTTTTCACAACTCTTGCGGGGTATACCTATTACGTATTTTTAATGTTTAATCCGCAGCTCATCTAAACTTTATATGATTATTAATAAAAAAAATCTATTTATTCAATATCCTCATATATAATTGTTTTATACACCTTAGCTCTTTTTATTCTGAATATGGAATTAAAAATATAGGTAAGGGATCATAAAATAAATTAAAACACCAAAGTCACCACTAGGTATATACAATAAAAATAATAGTAACATAGTATTTAAAAAACACAAAAATTAACTGAAAATAAGTGTAAATGGATTACCCTGTATATACACAATACAGACTTGGCCTACGTCAGTACTATGTACACAGTCATCATTTTTTCTTTCTTTCAAATTATAACCACCACGCACATGCATACACACACACAATATGTAACCTAACGGTATGTACCTAATTATATTTACTATATACCTACGCCTGTTAAAAAACTAATAAATTCTTTATAATATATGAAATCTTACGGATTATACACATACGAGTGAGTATATTATAGCGCAAGCGAGTTCTCGACGTAAGTGTATAGATACATTTTTCAGGCGAGGGATGAAATTATCGCAATAGATATGATATGCAATTATTGAAATAAGTATAATATAATATAATATATATATATTATCCTCGTAACAATAATAAGTTGCCCTATTTTTTTAAACTCCCATCCCCCCCAACACCATGGTGTTACCATAACTGTTTAGGCGATACGCCGAATGCTGTGTGACGTACTCATGTTATATTATGTAAACATATGTATGATAGTATGTATTATAGGAATATATAATATATATATATATATTATATATATCGTATGCTAATGAATTCGCTCTGTATTGCATAAACTCGTTCGGCGGAAGTGTATAATATCATCACCCGCACTATCCTATTTAGGTATTATAGTATAATAATAATATGATATACAATGATTATGATGATAATAATAATAATAATACATAATAATATTTGTTCTGGTATAGGTATATCGTATATTATTATGTCGATATTGTTCTCTCCGAAACGCGTAGCGTCTTGCGCCCGCTATATATAATATTATAATAAGTATTATAATAGCATTTTTAGTTTTCAAGATCGTTTCCCGACAACGAGCTTCTATTTTTTGTGCAATAACGTCGTGTTTTATACAGCTCCGTCATACAATACGTAATAATATTTTAATTTCTAATAATATTATGTTGTATCTATAAGTATATTATTATTGTTACGCAATTTTTATAAATGTCGTTAACCGTACGCCTTGATTGCCGGTCTGAACTGTAACAACATTATAACTCTTATATTATATATTATTTATATATAACACGATCCCATTATATATTATATCCACGTTTTTAAACGGCTGTATAATATTATATCAAATTGTATAATAATATGAACTTTTGATCTTTCGCTATCCCTCTGAATTTCGGTTGAAAACGAAAACGCGTCGACTTATATAATATAGCACTAAAAATACGATAATATGAGGGGGGTCATACCTGTATACTCATATATAACATGAACTGTACCTATACTAACCTATATTATTAAACTAACTGTCGTTGTTCCGTGGACGGTGCACCTATAATCTACACTGAACTAAAGTCTGTCGATTAAATCTAACGAAAGGCACGAATTTTGTTGGTCTTCTTATAATATATTATGTACCTGTATTATATTTTGTGCGTTTCGTTGTGCAGTTCGCAGCGATTGCGAGACATAAGTATCGGTTAATGGCTTAAATGTGTACTCGCGTTTATTTTGTTTCGTCGATCGCAAACGTTTACGATGTTGACACGTTAACGGCAGTTCTGTTGTTGTATATACATTCAAAACCACGCGATCATTTTCATTCTTAATGATTTATGTTATACAGGGTTATTCACCTAGCATGCTCAACGTATTTTTCTTCTTCGATAATGCAGTTCCTCAAAATCTGGTTTTAGAGTTTTTAAATATACCTACTTGAAGACCATATTTTCAAATTCTTGAGAATTTTTGTGCTACCCAAGGAAGTGTCCTGTGGATATGCAAGTTTCTGTTTTTCAAATAAGAACTCCCTCTTTTACTGTGAATTACTTAGTGGATAATTTTTCTATAAATGATGACGTATCAAAATAATCAAAATTTAATCGAGTAGTTTTAAGAACAATAATTATAGACCCATTTTAATGAGTTTCGGAGATATAGGGGCTATGGTAATTTGAAAATGTAGTATTAATCAAAATATATTATTTGTAAAAATGGTCCAATTGGTATAATAAATACTAGATTTAATATTATGTATATTTTTAGTTTTTTTGTAAACCATTTATAATGACTATAGTTTACTATAGTATCCGTAGTAAAATTAATATTATTATAATAGAACTACCTACTCGTTTGAATTTTGAACTAGCTCCACCAATATTTTCGAAAAAATGATCTATTAAATAATTTACAGTATAAAAGAAGTGTTCTCATTTGAAGAAAATAAATTTGAATCGCCACATCCCATAACCCCCAGGACACTCTTTAAGTAGTACGAACAATTTCATGAATTTGAATATATTCATTATTTTAAGGAAAACATGTTAGGTGAATCACCCTGTATAATTTTATGCATGTACGAAATGCAAATGGCCAATGACAAATGGATATTGACTATAAAAAATAATACGTAAACACACATAAATTTAATTTTCATAAATATAATATAATATATCATTTAAAACAAACTATACTATTATTACTTCTCCTTTATAGTGTTAGCAAACTATTTAGCTATTTCAATTATTTGACATGTTGCCTATATATCTTAATAATATTATAATTTTAAAAAGTAAACATTTTTTTTATTGAATAGATACCAACATATTATTATTATGGTAGTCAAAGATTGAAAGTTTATATGCATAGTTACGTCTTATTTGCAACCTCTAATATTTATAGTTTTGGCTTACGATTTATGTAGCTCTAAAATAATAATATTATGATGTCATTTCTATGTACATGCGCTTTCGAATGTTGGTCTTGCATACTCTAGCTTAATATTTCAAATGTTAAGTAGATACGATTAATCTAGATGATCGGAGACGCTTGAGATATTTTATGGTTCGTTATTCCTAATATTACACTTAATATGGGTGATATCGAGGACGATGATTTAAAATATGCAATTTGAGACTGCTCAATTACGTCATGTCACGTAGAATTATATGTTTCAACATAGAAATACAAACGTTCTTACAATCCGCTCTAACTTATGGAAATTTAAAAGCGCATACTATTGTGGTTTCGTGCAATTTGTTTGACTGATATATCAAACGAAACGATTACGAATTGTTATCGTTGTATAAAATTAAATATTCCTAGTTATTATTTAAATCGTATAAATATAATATGTATATTAAACTGTTTGTTTATATTGACATTTTTATATTGTATAACAAAATTGAACACATATTTTATATTTTAGTTAACTAATGCCTACACTCATAATAATTCCATAATCCTTTTAATCGTTTTACTTATTTATTAAAATAGTAAAGTTGTTTACAACATTTTACAAAAATATTAATTTAGTTATTATTTTTTCCGTAGAATATTTTTGTATAGCTACATGTCTTTATAAAATTGTTTTTTACATTTTAGAGCTTGCAGTTTTTAGTTTTAAATTCATTTTTTTTCTTCTCTATAAAATTCTTTATACTTTTAAACCTTAGTAAATTATAAACATTAACCATTTAATCATTCATATATATACGACAATGTTGTCATGTCAAACCATACAATATAGGTTAATTAATACTATATATTATTATTGTACTACATTGTGTATTAATAATCTGTTAATTTTTTTGGGGAATTAAAAAATGTATAATATATTTTTGCCAAAAATTATTACGTAGGTAGTTTTTTTTTTTTAAATTGATATATTATATTTTTGTCCTTTATGACGGTTATCGTATGCTATTATGATGAAAAGTTATTCGCGTCCATAAATGGACTGCCAAAAGTTTAAACGAACTATAAACTTTAAAATATATTGAATTATATTTCTATACACCATTGTTTAGTTGCGAAGTTGTCTAGTAGGTCGTGTTGTATTCTACTGAACTCTTCTTACTGAAATATATATTTTATCGAAACCATTTTTATTCCACTCATAAACTATATACTATACCATAAAGTATAAATTATAGTATAACATATATACATATATAGGTGGGTATAGCTTATAGTTACACATACGATTTTTTCAGTTTTTCGGGTGCATAATAAAATACCAATGTTACTTAGGTATAGAGCGTGGGTGACTATAACTCTGTATGGTCTAAGGTCTTAATGTATTCCTTAATATTTCGCCGAAACATTTCGATTCCTTAACTTTCTGCAGAATCGTAGTCGACATTATAGCTGATCGTCGACGATCCAGTTTTAGAGGTTTTTTACTATTATATATACCTACTATTGAACAGTGGCTATTCTATGTGACCGAAGACTAAGTATATATTTATATCACGTGGCTATCGTGTTAGTGATATACATATCAATATAGGATATTTTGACCTAATTTTGCTGCTTAGATATATCATCCATAAAGCCTTTTAACGCCAAGCGCGGAGCTTAACGCATTTATAAATTTTCATTGACCAAAGCGTATATTATATAATATCATATACGAGTGTACAATATACCACACAGTGTGTATATAAACTACGATTTATACACAGAGCCTCGTGCTTTATTATTACATGTCAATGTTATCAAAAATATATTTAATATGTCTTTATTATTATTATTTTTAAATCCACCATAATCGCAAGATCATTGGCTCTTTATAAATTTAAAATGCATTAAGTAGTTATTTACGTCTTATACATATACCTAATAATAGTTTATTAAATTGAATTGCACCTAGGTAATTTTTAATTTTTTTTATAAGATCAATGTAATTTTATTACATTTATAAATTAACTTACCTGACGCCGGGTATGTTGATTTGCTCTAATATATTGTGCGTGTAAAAATATATATATATCGACTATATCATTTACTGAAATAAGTAATAACTCATAAATATAATGAAAAAAGTCTAGCCCCTTTTATACCTGGGAACTGGGGGGTCACCTGAAATCATAAGATTGTTAGTAATTTTTGTACTTTTGCCTTCTATGTTATGGTCTCATGGGACGTATTTCACTCAGGGACCACCAAAAACTATAACGCCTGGTTCTGTCTAGCTAAATAGCTTATTTCCCCCAGGGAATAATTTTGTGATGAAATAGTCACGGGAACGATTTTGCATTCGATTTGGCGCAGAGACGAATAATAATAAAAGTCAATTTAAGAGGAGCGTATAGTTTAGTCTCCGTTAGTCGGCCGACCGTCATGCTAGAAGTGGCAGCAACAACAGCAGTCAGAAGTAAATAATATAATATAAATGCACATATTATATATGTATATAATAACTATGGCGCTGACTCTGCTGGAGGGAGGTCGTTGTTTCCAGGCCGTTGACATGACTATAGTATTCGATATTTTCATGGACCACGAACGAGTTCCACTGCATCAACTATATATAATACATGTACCTATACCTAGGTATACGCATCTATAATATATAATACCTCCTCTCCCACAAAACAAGCGGCGTACCTATACCTGTATTGTATGTGTCAAATTATATTATTTTATATTGGTCGTCATCGATTTGTAGCCGCATTATATCGGGACGCGAGTTATGACCGCGTAACTCCGGGACCGCCGCTTGATTGGGGGGGGGGGGCACCTGTACACGATAAGTATATTATTAATGTATGGGTGTGTGTGGTGGGTTCGTTCCGGAGTACGATTGTTTTGTTGACGTCGTGTCGTCGTCCGAATAATGAAATCCGCATGATGCGCGGCCGGTCGGTAAACCGCGGTTCGCGGTCACATATTATTGTATATTGATAGTTGTACGGTAATACCAGGTTACCGGCGATAGGCCAATTGCCGCCCACTCCCTTAGTACGAGTTTGGACTAGGTTAGTAATAACTAATAAATAATAATAAAATTGTGGAATTGACATTAAAAAATAAATTCAAGGAATTGAATAATAACATAATATACGGTGTGTGGAGTGCTCGCTGTATAAATAAGGGTCGAGTTTCCGCTAAATACAGTACTGGCGTGCACATCGTGTATTACGAAAATTTCTCAAAACATAGTATAGAAGAGGAATCTCGGTCGCTTGTGATCAAACGACATTATATACCTTTTAGTTATACAAAATTCTAGCAAAATAGCACATAATATAACACACTGACGTACTTTGTATACAAACTTGTTAATTCTATAATACCTATATATCATAGTTTCAGTTTTTTCATTTTGTATTTGAAATTAGTTTAGTGAACTATAATTTTGCGGGGTGCCTCCTCATGCAACTCGCCGCTCATCTAATATTTAAATATTCTTACCACAATTTTATAATAACTATAGCTAACTATAAAGAGTCAAGTTCGATGTTCTAATTTTTTTTCTTCGGGAATTAAATTAAAAATGTATGTTGTCTTTTCCAAACGTAAACAACTTAATAATAACGTTGAAAATAGTAAAAAAATATTTATTTTTTTCCAAGACACATATAAACGACGTATACAACGAAATAACTGTAACAAGAATCATCTTGCAGTACCTATATATAATATATTGTACACTGTGTAAGTATAAAATACATAGTTGACACAACGTCCGCGTGACTGCAGTGAAGCAGTTTACGCCATGTCCGCGGTTTACACTTATTATAAAATATATTATTATTTATTATTATAGCGGTTTACTCGTTTTTGTGTGTTTATTCGCCGCTAGTTACGTGCTGGCGGCATCGCACGTATATTATGATATTTATTATTTAATTTTTTATTGAACGACATCGTGGTGTACCTCTATTATATATTAAATAATAATATATAAGTATATCGACAGTACTTTAACTGCGTGTACAGCTATGTTTTTATGCTAGCTCGACATTCGTTGCCAAGGTTACCGCGGCAGGGGGTAAGAAAAATAGAATTTTGAAAAATACCATGTGATGCTTAAACCTATACCTACATGACGTGTTCGGGATAATTTTTCATTTTTATTATTTTTATTTAATTTTACTGTGTTTTGTCCACGAGGAGGTTTTTTTTACAGAAGATCTATTTTTTAAATATACAATTAAAAATGAAATTGTTTTGAATAATTAATATTTTATATTTGCAAATTAAAAATACATAACGAACGTTGTCCTGAACAATTAACATTAACATATCGCGCACATGTTCATTAAGTACATGGCTTACCTATCGATATTATGTTTTTTTGCCCATTGTGCTTCAATACATATGTATAAATATACTGAGCGATTATTTTAAAAGTAAACATTCATTATTTCAAAAAGTATTTAACGGTGTAGATAGTATTTTTTACATGATTGGAAGTGAAATTTGTTTAAGTTCTACTCATTATAAAACTATATTTTCCAGCGGAGAGTAGTGGCACGTGGAAAATAACCCTCAAAATATATTGGTCAACTACCTACTTCCACCATCTAAACTTAAAACACTTTTATAGAACTAATTAATTAGGTATTGGTTTGAAATATTAAGTGCTTACAGTATATATTATACTGTTAAAAATATCCCCCTGATACACAGTATATTATATACATTTTTGTATTGTATTAGTCGCGAGCGCATTTCATTTTATTTCTAATATGTTTGTAGTGACTAGTGACATAAAATTAATTAAACTTCGAATTTGATTCACTGCTGTATATCAATAGCAGAAGGTTCTCAATGCCTATATTACAATAAATCGTACGCTGCGACGTGACTTCATCCACCGTATTTTTCCATGTAATCGTTCTGTTCTAATACGTTGTATATAACTGCAGTATAGACGTATAGTCTATTCATATTGATCAAGTCTTGTGTTACGCCGCGCACTACACGTGTTTATCGTTTTAATAATGTAAATTTGAGCGTAATCGACGAGGCGATTATATTATTATAATATCATAAACCAATATATTATTGAATTATTTTCATTTTCATTTTAGACTTGTATTTTATATAAATGACGTGCCAACCATGCGGAAACCAGAATGTTGGCATGGTCGTATATATAGCTGGTGTGTATATATATATATAATATATACACACAAACGATGGAGCATTCGCTTTTCCTCGCTCGTTTTCCTACCCGTAGCTGCTGCCCCCGAGCGTTATTGCGATATGTTATTACACAGTCGAGGATCCGCGTAAAGTCACACCCTTGAAACGATGAACATTTCGTTTTGAACCGTATAGAAAGTATTATTTATATAACGTACGAGCGCACATCTCGCGGGCATCCAACGCACGGAGAGCGAGTATATGGTTAGAATAAAAGGTGTTGACGCATTTGCCGGGTATCAAAAATCTTCTCGGCGACGACGGTGACGTTTTCGAGAGCTCACGACATATATTATTTTGAGTGCTAGAAGCCTAGAACGCACCGTCATAATATTCACATTATTATTTAAACGTTACGTCTTCAAGTAGAAATAATCGCAAGAAATCCCTCCACCGATGTTTTAGACACGACGACGATGGCCACTGTACAAAGACAAGTTAATAACGTTTTATTATTATTATTATTATATTATTTTTGTTATTATTATTTTTATTATTATTGTTATTGTTGCGTATATATACACAACACGCTCATCGCTTGCGTATCTATATATTAATATGTGTGTGCGCATATAATAATAATATTATATTTAGGTGTATCCTTCGGGCTTACGGAGAACTATATACACACAATAGTAGGTATTGTTTGCAGTGCACGTGCAGTGTTCTCATCGTGTAATCTGTGCGAAATTTCACGTGCACCGGTTTGCGTGGGAATCATAACGCTCCACCGTAACCCAAATAAATCCAAGGATCTTCGGAAAAAGAACGTACGTCGGACATATATGTTATTTTTTTGTTTTCCAGTCGCTGCCGCCGTTGTGTAATGCTCCTAATACTATATTATAGCTTACATTGTACCTATGTACGTACTTAAATTTGTTAATTTTCTCAACACAGAATGTAGGTACACTCGTTAGTCATCATATACATACCAGGCAGTTAGTTTTCCTTTTTGAAAATTATTTTTCTACGCCTCGAAACATATTTATATAACACGCTAACTGTATATATGTTTACAAAATGTTTTGTCTTCAGGTTACATATTATTATAATTTTTTTGAAATTTGAATATTTTTAAAATAACATGATATGTTTTATCTACATTAACTAGTTTATTAGAAAAATATTGTACGTGGATTATTATACTTATTAGATTTAAAAACAATTTTTTTCAAATCATTTCACGAGTATTAAATCTATCTACTTTTCTTCAGAACACGCACGTTTATTTAGATAGTGAGTGTTTACTGATTCACTATAACAAATGAATCGTCGTGCATAATTAGAACCTGTTACCTACATAATTTGGCCGTGTACCGTAGGGTCGAGCATCATCACGGTTCATCGGAACACGTCTCGAGTGGGACGCGTAATAGCGAACGGCGATGAGACGGCTCCCAACGGATGAGTGTGTCAGACACACTCGAATATCAATAATTGGGGCGCGTGTGGGTATTTCGCTACGTGACAACAGGCAACTTGGACCGAATCTATCTATATGTATGTTATACTGCAACCGCGGTATAACATAATAAATAGGTTCACGCAAATGATACGCTCATTTTTATCACCGGTTCCTAATAACTGATAACACCGGTTCCTAATAACTTCTTAATAACTGAAGTAGTCGTCCCCCGAGAATACTATTGTTTTTAGCATTTGAATCGAGTTCACCACCTTTTGCAATCGCGGTGGGCGGTAGTCAAAAATAATTTATCGATCGATTAAAAGTAAAATAAAGTCTCTATCGGATCTCATTGTTGCATTACCGTTATAAAAGGTTGCTATTTGTATGCTATATATATATATAGCTGCCATAAACAACGTCGCCAAGATTTTGCCGGAAGACGTTTTTAGCCGTTCTAATTGCCCCCAAAATATCGTGTTATCTTTTTTTCGAACTCCAATTTCTATAATATAATATGTTATATTTCGATGACACTGCGCCGGACGTTTAAGGATACGAATGTCTTGGCCGTTGATTTGAGAAAATCCTTTGTCCGTGGACCGTTTACAGATTAGGAAACTGTGATTAATGCCAATATATTGACCGCGGTGCGTTCAAATTTAATTTCGAAAGCCTCTTGTTTTCACAGTGCGTTTGTGTAGCCTCGGTATTCATTATTATTTTTTTTTATCATTATCATTATTATTTATTTATTTTTATTTTTTTTAATTTGTTATTAATAATGAGCAGAACAATGTAGGTATTGATCTATAAACAACGCTGTGCATTGTGTGTTTTGTTATTCAGATTTTTTTTTGTACCACACTCGAAAGTAGCGAAAACTTGTCGATTGTTATTTGTGTATAATGCCCAATACGTAACATATTATATGTTTTCACCGTTCAATGTGTCATACGTGCGCCGTAATCGATTCCCCGGTCCATTATTATAACGTTTATTTCGTAAATTACATGTGTATACTTAATACCTATGAATATTATGATTGTTTGGGTAATTTTAAACTAAACAACTATTATAATAACGTATAGGTATAATATATTATATAGATATGAGGGGTGCATAATTGTTTGTTTAAATATATTTTTCTCTTTTATTCAAACGTTTATTCTACATAATGTATGCAACTGAAAGTGTATAAAGTGGTTTCTCCAAAGATGTTAATTAAAATGTATCCGACAAGTAGTCTACGATGTTTTCATAATACGGCGTATTTCTATAATAAACAAACACATTTAGAATTTTGTTTTTTATGATATTGCAATATACATATGTACGTTTAATACTATAATCGTTAATGTCATCGTATGGCGATTCCAAGCGCAGGGCTCTCAAAAATCATCACTTCTCATCGTGGGAGATTCAATTTCGGCCATTACCGCAGTACAATGTCATGTTTGTCGAATCATCTGCAGGTACTTGAACACAACATTATCTACAATGGTCAAATATATTAACAGATGTGGTTTATAACTGTATTAACCGCTGATATATTGTCTATAATGGATATTAATCGGCGGGTGATTTCCTAAGTGTTTAATAATATATGTGCACTGTCAATGTGCACCAATAACTATTTGGTTATACTTAAGTCTAATGTTGCAGCGTACACATTGACTGTATGGTGTGAGTGTGTGTGACTGCAAAAATACGCTTAACCAACCAGCTAAATGTATCTTGTCGTTTGCCAACAAAAGATCTATGTATGGTATGAAATCATAGAAGTAAACCGATTTAGAATCAGACGTTAAAATACTCACGTGAGTTGTTTAAAATCCATTTTTATACATATAGAAAATGGCTAATTACAATGTATTGTAAATTTCAATTGTTAAAATCATTGATGGGCGATAACTGATGATGAGTGATAACTAAACTATATTGCATTATTTGCCCATTTATAAATATGCAAAATATTTATTCCAAAAATGTAATAATACCTATTGCCATGTTATGTCATTTTTAAGTACCTATTAACATTTAAACACACTGTGAGGGTCTTTGTGTGTGTTTCAAAAAGTTAAATACTGAATACTTATACTCTGTTCAGCGAGAGTACACGCCACGAACCGATGAAAATCGGTTCTTCTTCATATCTACGAGACCCTGTCGTGAACCGGTTTCAATGGTAGCGTGACGCAGGGGATGCGCAGAATCAGCGCGTTTTCTCGATGAACAGAGTATAGTAAAAATTGTATTTGAAATACTTCGGTAAGTACAAATTGAAACAGTTTGAGTTAAAATTAAAAATGTTTGTAAATAAATAAATAGAAATACATTTTTTGAAATTAATATTACATTATTATCAATTACTATCACATTTGTATCAAATAACATAATATATATGTAGTATGTACATAAGAAAATATTTAAATTTTCGATTAAAACACATTTATTTTTATTTTAAAACTTTTTAAAAATCCTTGTACCGCTTGATAATAACATTATTCATAAACAAGAAGAAATGTTGTTATAAAAACAAATTTAGGGTC
Source organism: Acyrthosiphon pisum (assembly GCF_005508785.2). Lineage (NCBI taxonomy): Eukaryota > Metazoa > Arthropoda > Insecta > Hemiptera > Aphididae > Acyrthosiphon > Acyrthosiphon pisum. Next base: position 54,447,150 of record NC_042494.1, read on the forward strand.
ATGTGATACATACGTAATTAGCTTATAAATAATTTAATTAATTTCATAAACTAGAAGAACATTTAGTCATAAATAATATTTATAAAAGTTAAAAACAAATTTCGAGTTTTATACTTCAACAACATTATATCTCTGAGATGCTGATTAAAATATTTAATTTAGAGAAAGTTTAATATTATCTTCTATCTAGTAGTACCTTCAGGGAAGAAGTATTTAATGATTTTTGATTCATATAGATAGCATTGTATCAAAATATTGTTAAAAATACCAATAATTTTATTTGATTAACTTACTATAACAGTAAATATTTAAAATACACAGTTCAAGTTATTATTTCAGATTCCGAACGAAATGACAAACTTACTTTAAACACGTTTTTATAGTATTAAAATCTTGCAATTACAAGGTTTTTAATGACGCATTTGTATTATTGTATATATTATATTATAATGTTTTTGGTTGACAAATGTATAGCTTTTAAAATGATATCTGTGTATTTAAATACCTACGCGTATATTATACTATTATTTACATGATGATATAGAATGATGGTAATGACACGACACGATGAATGGTTGCACTGGTCGTCCAAATAATCTTGAAAATCACTTGGTTTTGTTGAAAATTTTATATGTTGGGGTTATTTAAAATTTGTTTGACACAAAATCATAATATGTATCCTCAAATTGTTTCGTTACGAACCGTTTTCAAAATATGTGTAATGGATGCGACAACGAATGACGTGACAGCAAACAAATATGAAATTAGTATATTATACAGGTGCAGAGTTCTGTGCGTAGATTTGTACCTACTTTTTTGCTTTTTGTTTTTTAAATGCCGAGTCGTAAAACTATATCAAAGCAACCGAGAAAAACAGATATTAATAATTACAAATACAAACACATACACGTTTTATTAAATGGTTTACAGTTATTATAACACACATATATACGTCTGACGAAACGTATCCTGTAGTTAATCTGCTCTGTCTGCCTACAACGACCATAATTAAGACGAGTATCTATATAGAATAGAATATAAGACGTAAAATATATAATATAATGGACGGCGATTAGGCGATTATATAAATTGGCCGTGAAATTCGTATCCATCATTATCGATACATAGTATATAGGTACCTACTGTGCGATTAGATATAATATTATATTATATTGTACGTACGAGTAAATAACAGATTTTCCATTATAATATATAGTAATCCTCCTCGCATTTCAATCAGGCGCTGTTGCAGCTATTGAATATTATCGAGCCATAAGACGTGCGATTTAATTAGCCGATTCTACTCGATGACGACGATAACGACGAGATTATGTTCGAAATCCCCTCGAATGACGAATACCTATAATGATATATATTATTATTATGATTGTAGTATTCGAAAAATACGTTAGTTTTTCCCTTGCGGTCGTGCCTTTCTTTTATTTTAATATGGTATATACTTTATACCTATACCTGTTTTATATATAGTATAAGTGGTACCCATGACTGTCACTTGTGTTTATTTTTTTACTCTTCGGTAACTTTCGAGGGGGACGTCTAAAACGTATTAAACCCGTCAGTGCATTTCAAATTTCATCGGACTCAATATATTTTGTCTTTATTCGATATTGGCTAAACAGCAAATATTTTAAATAAGTGCTTTATATATATTACGGTTTTAACGAATAAAAAACGATAATGATTAATGACAAAATGTAAAATGGTTTAACAAATGGTAAAAAATGGCAATAAATATATTATGATTGGTAAAATAAACAATAGGTACGAGTGTTTTATACATATTATACCATTGTACCTACTACCTTGGTATATGACGAGTTCATTATTATTTTTCTTTTTATTTATAAAGTTATTTTATTTTTATCGTACATTAATTATTTTATCCCTGAATGTGTCAGGCTTAGTTAACTGTTATTTTTAAACTCATCATTAAAATATAGTCATAACATCATAATGATATGATGTATCTTTATTATTATTCTCGGTGTACCTATTTTTTTTTTGTACACTTGTATGGACTTTATAGTAATCGATGTTGTATATAGCTTATAGTTTATACCCAAACAGATATTATTTCAAATTTTTCAAATTTTTTGTTGTGGTGTATTCAATATTAGGTGTGTTGGACAATATTTTAATTTATATGTATATCATATATATATATATACTATATGTTAGGGGTAAACGTGAGCTTATTACAATATTGTTTACAAACATTATTTTTATATGGTTTTTTAATCTTTATTTATGATGCCGACTCCGTGAAGAGGATAACGTTATAACAATAATATATGTAGGGAAAATAGTGCTAAATACTGCCAATCATGCAAGTTGGTATTTTTTTGTACGTATTTTCGTCGTTTATTTAACAGTTTAATCTATGTAATAAATAATATAATGTACAATATATAGTGGAGTGCCGAAAGGGATGAACTCTGAATCGGTTTCTGGTATATACATATTACACATATAGTAATACACATTATGGTCTGAAGCTTAATAAAAAACTGTAATTTATATTTTTATATTTTATAAACATATAAGTATAATGAATAATAGTTAATAATTATGCATTATCATAATTTATATTACCTACGTATGATATTTAAATGCAACGCGTTATAGAAAAAAACATTTTATGGTATAAATGGACCACCCTACCCCTTCCCCGTTAAAAAGAAAACCGGACTGCTATACGGTTCGTTTCATTTCGGTTGAAATAACATCGCGTATATTATATGGGATCCGGGTGCTCAGTGTCTACGAAAATCCAAAGGTCAACAAGGAATGCGTGGTATCAGGGGCGCCATTTGGGGGGGGGGGGCAGGGTGTGCACTCACACACCCTGTAATTTTGTTGTCCACAATTGGCCTAGGCCTAATTAATACTATGGCCAGATGGCCTTCAGTTTGCCAATCTTTAATTGTGCATGCACCGCAGCTATTCACTGATAATCATAAATAATATTATAAAATTGTGTTCTTTAATTTGATAATTGATAAATTGATATCGGTATCACTTTATCCACTGGCACACACAAATATGTGTAAATGGTAAGTGGCTACTGACAGGGGCGGACTGGCTATTTTTGGCCCGGGGTGCAAAATTAATTAGGGGCCCGTAATTTTTTTTCAAACCTACCTAAATTAGGAAAGAGCCCTTAGTTTTATAATTAAATACAAAAAAAAATTAAGAATAACATGTTGTTTATTTGTAGAGATGTTGAAATATGTTATTTTATTTTTATTTTGTATAATACCGTATACCGACTGTGGTAATCGGTGGCCCGCGGATCATAAATACAAACGGGGGCCCGGGGTGCTACTTGGTGTATAGCACCCTGGGCCAGTCCGCCCATGGTTATTGATAGACAAAAGACATAATAATAATAATATGCATCTATTCTATCTAAAAATATCTTTACTATACACTATACAGAATATATACAGAATGTATGAACGGTAAAATGTAATGTGTTAACTATAAAAATATGTTTTTATGAAGTATGTTTTTGATACTGTAATGAATCTGTAATGAAAAACTGAAAACACTAGAAACGTTTTTTTAACGATTTACCTGGAGGTGGGAAAAAATTGGCCTCTTTAATTGTTTGCACACCTTAAAAAAAAACTGAAATGGCGCCCCTGCGTGGTATACGTGGTATACTTCGCGGTAAACGAAGTTTTATTTGTGGTGTTTCGATTTTTCGCGTCGGTTATCTCTCCATATTATGTACAGTTATCTGCAGTTTTATGTGCGCAGCGTTATAAATATATATATTTATTTATATATATGTATATTAATTGTGTACCTATATGTTGTATATACGTACTTTTGCAAATATTTTATTCTCCACAATGTACACCTGTATATATATTTTATGTCGTGTGGTTTTATTATAATGTTTGTATTATGTTTTGTTTCAGGTGAGTCGTTATTCTATATCAACTATAATATACGCGTATGTTATACATACATAATAATATACTGCACCTCTGTTAGTCAATAATCGATCGTTGTTCGATCGTCGTTTCGTTGGGTACGTATAGACTGATAATCCATTATTATATTAACATTTAACACTGTATATTATAAAATATAGTGTAATGTTTGTTATTGCTCTCACAAATAACTGCATCGTGATTATAAGCTGGAAGTGAATAATTTTTAAATACAAAACGTTTTTAAAAGATGCTTGCAGACCCAAAACTACTTATACTGTTACACACAGTATACTATAAGCTTTCCAATGTATGCCACATAGCGCTGACGAAATACTATTAATGAATTATGCAACGCATTTTTATTTCACATATAGCTAAAAAGGGTTATTTTAAAAATGTATGTTGTTATTTTTTATTGATGTACTAGAACACCGGGGTTTGAAGTTTTATTAATCTTAAACTATATATATTATACTTACCTATGTAAGTATTGAGTACGGGGAGCACCTAATAAAACAAGAGATAATAATACATGTACAACCCTTAAGTTAGAACAATTTTAAATTATGCAAACCATGGTAAAAGTTTATATAGAATACATTAATTTGAATGTGTGTAAAACAAGTTTATACGGATGATACCGTGTTAAACTGTACTTAAAATCATATTTTATGAAACTTGGGTCTGGTTTTCGCCCAACGATGTTATTTTGTGTGTTTAAGTTCATATTTCTTTTGAAAAGTTTTTTTTTTTTTTTTTTTTTCAAACGATTTGTTTGGGATACTTATATAAACTTATAAAATATAACTTTTCGATTTTCTAACAGTTCTATTTTAAAATTGTTAAAAAAAAATAATACAAATCTATGTTAAATGTACGTATACTATACACTATACTATACTACTATAGTATACAGGGTATAACAGGAAGACCTGAAAAAAAAATTATGCTTCTTTAACATATGCCAAAATTTCTGAAATTTATAAGGTTCGTAAATAATTTAAGAAATAAGCTCACGTCAAATTTAAAATTTTTTATTTTTGGTAGGTACTTGTTAAAAATATAAATATATATTTTTTTTTAATTATAAGTGTAGTGCAAGTGACTATAATATAATTATATGTATAAATAAAAAAATTTTAAATATTGATTAGAACAAAAGTTATTTCATCTATCAGGTATTCCTGTTACACCCTGTATATAGTATATTGATTGTGTATGCTAGGAACTTTAAATTTGAATACAAAAAACGTGTATAGTGTAATTCTATACTACTATACCGTATAGTAATATATTTGTTGACTGTTATTGAAGAAGGGTTCAGAATAAAATAATTATTTAAAACATCTGGTTAAAATTAAAGAAATCTTATACAATATATTGTGTCATTCTGAAAAGGGTTGTTTCTCTTTAGTTACTGTACCTACGTAATAATAATAACTAGCATTGAGGTTTGGCATGAAAAATTATAAAAATTGGATAAATAAGGTAACTTATTTCTTGAGCCTTAAAATAAGAATTATAAAAGTATTTTTAGTGATCTAATAAAAAAAACTTGGTGTACTTACAACAAAAGGAATTTAAAAAAAAATCAATTTACTATAATGTTATGGAAAACAAAGAACACAACTTATAGGTTATACATATATGTAGAAAAAGAAACTGAATAAAATAAAGTAGAACGAAAAAAATAAAAATTACTGATCTAACTAACTAATGAGATATAAATTAGAGAGGAAAACGGGGCTTAAAAATATTTAGTACCATTTAACTCGGTATACCATACCTATTACCTATACTATATTATGTAGCTATTTATTATTTAGAATTGAATGGTTTATTCGCATCATGAAGGTCTCATCAGTCATTACGATTATCATTTATAATAATATAATCCAAACGCTGAAAGAAAGGAAGCTTATAAATATAAACATAAATACATTTTTTATGTTATTTTTATGCGGCTACTAAATATTGAGATTGATAGGGGAAAATAATTGAATATTAAAAGTCAAATTACCAAGTTTTAACAATATTAACTCATTATAATTATTACCTATTATTATTGTTTCCATTATTAATTTTAACTCAAATATAAATTATATTAAGTATCAGACCAGCAATACTTGACTAAAAACTGAACCTTTTCTTCAGGATCTCATTTATATAAGTTAGGTAGGTATAAGATACCTATACCAAATTTCTGAGTAAACAAGTATTCTTGATGTATAATATATACCTATAATAAAAAATACACTGATTATATTAGAAGTATAGATTTTAATTTTAAATAATATGAATATATTGAATATAAGTACTCAAGAATTTATTATATTTCTAAAATATTTATTCTATACTAAAGTTAAATATAAATATAATATAGACATTTATAGATATCTCAAATAATTCTGTGTAATGTATGTAAAACGTAAAATGTCGACTGTTTAATGGAATGATAAGGTCACAGGAAATATGCACATTTGAATAATTTATAATAATTATATTATATTACTTTTTATTTGATTTAAATAAGATTTTTTTATTTATTGTTGATAATTATTAGTAAACAAATCTTTCAATAACTTTTATGAAGTGTTTAAAAGTAGGTCCAAATTATTATAGGCATAAAATGTTATGACATTAAGACTCTTAAACCTCCCAAATAATGCATGTAAATATCAAAGTATTCCCATACAATAATCAATTATTATTCTATAATAAAATTCATCAAAAAATTAAATTGTATTCCTTTTATTAAAAATAGGTACCTATGTACTTATTGGAAGAAATTTATTTTTTTCTTTATATAGGTAATAGTAATAGTAATGATTTAGCAAACAAGATAAAAATAAGTTAGGTAGTTAGTATATACTAATTTTTTCACTCGGGTCTCTATTACACAAATTCGTAGGTTTAATTAATTTGTTGCACCTATATTCTTGTCGCTATAATATAAAATTAAATTTAAATTGCAACACACTGCCTACGGGCATGTTTAATTTTATTTTATTTCTAAAAATAAAATATTTAAAATATAATTTAAACAATTTTAAATACAATTTTTCATAATGTTTAACTAACTCTCTGAATTGATTTGAACAATAAGATTTTTTTTTTTAAATTCTTGAACAGGAATTTTAAGTAAGATGTCGGATAACAAATGTGTGTAACATGAAATAGTTCACGTTTATTCATAAACAACTGCGATAACACTATATTTGCGTCAATACTGCAGTCACCACTGAATATTTTTGATTTTTTTATCAATGTTTCATCAATATAAATTTTAGTGATTCATATTATACAGTTGATAGTTGTATTATATACTTATAAATAAATATGAATTTATTTATACATTTTATTGTACAATTATTAATTATCAAAATATCCATTTATTCTAATAAAATCTAAATCTAAAATTGAGGAAATTAAAATTTAGTGTAACAGCTTCTATATTAATATACGAAACTAATTTAATACTAGGTTTGAAATGTGAACGACAAAAAAAAAACACGCGAAATTCCTAAGCCTACAATGATTATCTTTTAGTATCACATATTTCTTTATACAATTGTATAAATTATTAAAAGAACAAAAAACCCTTAGTTATTTTTTTAGGATCAATTTTCAACTTATTTATATACATGCCCTATATATATATATATTATGTATTATGCACATAATCAAAAACCTTATCCTGGATTTTTATTTTTTTCCTTAAAGGAATTTATACAGACATTTTTTAAAACTAAACTTTTTAACCGAAATAATATTATTAGGACGATAAATATTAAAGGAGATATCTTTAGCACAACTGATTTATAATGATAAACGTGCGAGATTAAGTAATACGTAGATTTAAGTCCTTTTTTAAATGACTGATTCATGATATACCGACACTCTGTCGTGAATATGTACAAACTCAGGATTTATAAACTATTACCACTTTTGGATGGATGACATTTATCAACCTATAAGGTTTGTAATTTAAAATGCATAATATGAAACATTAAATCATTAGAAATCGATTGGTTTTCAAGTGAAAAATATATCCCCGTTGATATTCAGTTTATATTTATGCAGCATAAATTGAAAAGTTAAACTACTATTATTGTACTATGCAGATGGACATTAATCAAATATTTAACTAATGAAATGTGTGCATGTGTACCGAGTGAGACCGGCATGACGTTCGAGTAGGTATTACTTGACTTACATTCGAGCTTTTATTATAATATTATTATATGCATTATTTATCTACCTAGTCTAAGTACTTTAACTAAAAATCATTAATTCATTTAGTATTTATTCATGTGTGAAAATACAAAAAAAAAAATAAAATGCATACGTCTATATAGGTAGCTGTAATATTACGTTTATAGCTATGTATATGTTACCGGAAATGTTGACAATTTAGGAAATGACGACAATTCCTAGTAAATGTTGACAATTCCTAAAAGCGGAAGGCAATGTTATCACCGCCTAGGAATTGTCATAATTTCCATAGTTTATTAGGCAATGTTATCACTAGGGCCCGGAATTTGATGATCTAAATATATATAAAAAAATGCATAGAATACATTTATTAATTTATTTTTTTTTAAATGATATTAAAAATGTATATTTTACTGTAAAAATTGATAATTATTGTTTCGATACAATTTATAATTATTATAAATTAATTAAATAAAACTATATATTATAGTCCTTTTCACTCTATATAGTAGACGCTATCGAATTAATAATGCTGTCGAACTCAAATTAAATGAGAAACGGAGACACACGGGTATATAAAATAAACTTATAAAATTATTTTATATATCTGTGCGGAGACATGAAATTATATCAAACACGGGTTTATGTCGATTGCGATAACCGATTTTAAACACGCATGTGTGCCTCAAGCATAAAATAGTAAGTTTGGTGTCAACTGTCAAAGTTATTCAATTACACAAGATCAGAAATAAATCCTTGCAAAACAAATTTATTGGATCTAAGTACTGTTTTAAAGTCGGCAGGTCAAGCAGAAAAACCGTTATCACTTCGGGAGGCAGCTACTGTAAATAGTATTTCAGGGGCACAAGCATATACCCGATGTCAATGTAAGACAAATGCAAGACGACAGTGTACTTGCAGATCGGCATCTAGAATTTGTAATTCTAAATGTCATGGAAGTTTGCCATGTGAAATAAAAATGAGTGACTACGTTGAAAATCATAAAAAAAAGTTTTAAAAAGCTTAAATTACATAAATTAAAAATGTTAAAAAAAATACTTGTTTATTTATGATGTTTATTAAGGTGATAGTAGATTAATTAATAATTATGTTTGATAAAAGTAATATTTAAATAAGTCAGATTAAATTTAAAAAATGTGGCATCTTTGCCTACTATCGTTAGGAAATGATAACATATACTAGGCGATGATATCATTTCCTTCCGATTTTAGGAATTGTCAACATTTATTAGGAATTGTCATCATTTCCTAAATGTCAACATTTCCGGTAACATATATATCACATCGCAATATTGTATCGTACGGCTCAAGTACGATGCATATTTCTATGAATCGTGCCCGCTACATCTGCGTTTTTCATTTTTTATCATTAATTTTTACTTCTCTTATTATAATTTATAACTGTAAACAGTATAAGTTCCCTTCAGGACTTAAGTATTTTACCTTGTTCTACAGTCTAAACGCTAATTGCATTATTAATTCAAGGTTAATATTACACAGGCCATTCTCTCGTGTTGTCTCGAAAATATCATTAAATGCGAACTATATGATTTGTAGGCTTAGTAAACTTTCTGTTCGTACCCTATATGTGAATTTATGTATACCTACTTGTTTATCAACGTATATTTTTATGAAAATTGTAGGTGTGACTTCCGACACCAGTAACATAAGTTCCTGCGGTACTGCGTAATATAGTTTGTTTCATTAAACGCTTCTACAATATATAAATTTTGCATCAGAATAATTGGCATGGCCTCCTTACTATAAATCAAATAATAGTCATAAAACGTTTTGTACTCTAGTACACATAAACACATAATATATGTTCAACGTATAATTATAATATGTATTGTGGATGTTAGCGGTTACATTGTCTAGTAAATATAATATGTGGGTTGTGTGGATACTGGTTAAAATTAAGGAATGCGAATATCAAGTTAGTAAACATTCTTTTAAAATTGATTACGAAGGGCCGCGATTTTGCTTGGACAGGGTATTAATGATGTCGATGTTTGAGCAGAGGTGACATATTGTATAATATTATGTATACCTACGATGTTATAAGTGCAAGTTATAAGCCTTTTGACAATTTTGGATAGATACAAGTACCCGCATATAGGTAGGCACTAGATGCAAGTTATTATGTAAAAATATGTAAAATATATTTCATCAGCATTGAACTGAGAGGACAATACCGCTTGCTCAAACAAATGTGCTCCGTAATAAAAAATAATATATATGTATACAAAAAACATTTGCATATCAATCTCAGGATCATTAATAACACCGGAATTCTCGCGCTGCAAATGAACTTGCGTTTGTCGTAAACTGGAATATTCTACTAAATTGATAGTATTTTTTAAGCCCAAACAAATCATTTTATAATGGTAGTACATAACATGTTTAGGTCATGTAGTGTTCTAACACTCTAAGTTGGTGTCTTGTTTCATTATAAAATTGAGGAAAAGATAAACATTTTATAGAACGTCAGTATATACTATATAGACTTAATTATTACAATTATATTTATGTTTAGGTTTTAGGTATCCAAGTGATTTCTTTTAAAGTAAAAACATATTTTTATAGTCTTTTTGTATTGTTGAAAAAATGTTTTTGTATATAGGTAATTCGAACTACTATTATAGTATTATAGTAAGTCTACTTTTAAATATTTTTTTTTTTTTATAAATTGAAAACCACTTTACATCCCAAAACAGAATATTTATTTTTTATACTTTTCTTTGTTATCATTAAACTGCCGATTTATTTATCTTGGAAACAACAAAGTCCATCGCAGGGTTATGTTCAGTTACAATAAATTCGCAGAAAATTGGATTTTATTTCGTTTGTAGTTACAAAAAAAGAGAAAAAAGATACGCTTGATAATCTAAGTATCTAACTATAGGTTTTAGATTTTCATTTGATGATTGGACTGATTTTATAGAGAGTATATAGACATTGATTGCAAATTAAATACAATTTCAATTCTAGTGCTCTAGATTCTGGTGATAAAGTTAGTATTTGATCTAATCCCGATGTTTTGTCATTATGAATGATCGGTAAGGTACCTATTGTAAGGATGTTCACCGCAGATGCTGAAAGACGGGCGAGGGTCTTTTGGGCCATTATGCGTATATTATATAATCTGATCGTGTGTTTAATGCAAAATCTGCAGACCATTCTAATTCAGTATTTTTCTGGAAACTGTTACGCATAAAATATATCGACTATAATCGAAACAATAGGAATTTGTTCTTTATGAGAAATTAAAGTTTAGACAAATGGAATTGGGCGGTGGGAGAATGAGGGGGAGTATTGTAGTAATATAAAAACCGTCTCTGTTAATTGGTGCAGAGGTAGGTTCTCTCTTTCTTTAAAAAAAAAAAAAAAAACATTTCTTCCACATTATTTCGTACATATATCTAAGGGGTCAGAACAATCCGATGAATACCGTACATTAACGTCTGCAGCTACTCGTACACTTATACACATGCAAACAAGTATACTAAGTGCAGAAACTGCAGTATGAATGCATTCACGATGATGTGCATGTAAAATGTATATTATGACCCGTGAGTAAATGATAAAAAGGTGCATGCTATATGTAGAAACACATGAAAAAAACTTCGAAACAAACACGGCGTGTAGTAATTACACGACAACGGTAGGCAGGTAAACGACAATTACTTAAAAACAGATTATTTATATATAAAACACTAAAATATGCCAGTGCACTGGTATATCATAATAATTATTGAATATTTTTCAATTTAAAAATTAAATAATATGTATATAAGATCAGTGACCACTATGCATATAATAAACATGGCCGGATTTACCAATGAACTGCCCTTGTAAGTGCATGGATAGAAATGTAACTAATCCATTGATCATTAAAAAAACTCACTTTATATTTTCGTCTGTATACGTATGTATATAAAAAGGTTCTACTTGCGCCCCTAGGGTTATATCATATATTATTCCATAACCTAACCTACCTATGTCCTATATGTATCTATAAGGAGTCTAACCCGAAATCCGGCCCTGTTTGTATATATATACCTACTTAGAGAGATGAATGATTATTTTAACAATGTACTTCTGTGTCCACGCATTATTTTAAAAAAGTATTTCGTTTTTTTTCAAAAATTTAAGAAACATTCAATTCTAATATAATTTATTTTTGGTTTAGAAATGATAACTCATATTTTAGATTCTGAGAAAAGCGAGGAAGCTATTGGTTTTACAACAGTGTTTATTTTTTTTATTTTTATTTTTTTTTTTTATATCCCGTATACAAAATTTCTACCAGAAGGAGTACTTTGATTTCAACATATAGCCCCTTATCTTTTAGCAAATTAGATCAAGATTAAAGAGGTAATTTTTCGATTTGCTCAATAGTTATTAAATGCCACGAGAAAAACCACCGAAAAATTACGAAAAAACGCTAAAAAAATGGGATTTTAATTTGTAACGCTTTGTTTATTACCATAGAAACGAATAAAAAATTATAATATTAATTCATCTTACATGATAAAATAAATAATAACAATATAAAATATCCAGACTGACAAACCGCTCCACTCAGAATCGTTTTTCTTATACAATGATATTATATCATTGAATTCAAGTCTAATACAATCCATTATACAATGACCCACTTATAACCTACTGTACAGCAGAGTGACATCCACTTACCTGTTCATTTTTATTTTTGTAAGCTGAACCTGCTGGTACCTTTCTAGAAAATAAATATGTAGGTGAGTATTATTGAATGTTGAACTAAAAGTGTATGTACTTGACAATGGGTAATTTTTATTTGATAAACTGAAGAAGAATTTTTTTTTGATAAGCATTTTAAGTTTAAGTTATCTGGCTTGTATGCATCAATTATTAATCCGAAGTACTATTTCCCATTTAACTCTTCTTATCTTAACTTTAAATGCTTATCAACAAAAAAGGATTCTTCCAAAGATTATCTAATAAAAATATACCTATTGCCATTTACTATATAGAAATCAAAAGTTGATAGTAGATAAACCATTATACAAACATAATGTGGTTGGAAAAATAAATCTACTTCTTAAAAACGTCATGAATCCTATATATTTCAGAATTTACATTTTTAAAACTATTTGAAAAAAATAGTATTCATACAAGACGTTAAAAGATTCACTCATTAAATGTGCGTATACTGCTGTTACTGTTTATATTCTACGTATTGGATAATATGAAACCTTTGTGCTTTAATAGTAAAATGTATATATATATATATATATATATAAACAGCTATATGTACAGCTCATATTTTTTTCCTCTGGGTCAAGTATTTTTGAAACGTTGCCATTGCGGTTGAAATCTGAGCTATAAGGTAATCATTTTTCTGTAAGTATTACTATTTATTTTCATATATCATATGGCCGGATGGCCCGCGTTCATCCACTTCAGGATTATGCTCACTGTATACTTTGAAGAACAGTTTCGATTTTTCGAGTGATCGTATAGGTAAAAAAATCGACGTTTTAAATTTTTATCGGACTGAAGAAATTATTTGTTGTGGCACAGTTGACCTCAAATTGTATGACGAAAAACTGGTTTTATTTTATACTACATTAGAAATTAATGAACCAACAGCTGTTTTACCTTTACCTTCCGTCTTATTGATCACAAACATTCTATAATTGTCTTACTTTTTTATTAGTATAATGTTCCATAACTTATATAACTGAATTATAAGTGTTTAGTATAATAACATAAGGAAGTAACCAGGTTTATGAATTTAATTTGATGTTTTCTTTTTTAATATATTAATTTAAATACCTAGCTGGTATTTAAATAATCATTAGGTATAATAATTTAAATAATTGTGTTATTGTGAGTTGCTGAAATTTTTATTGACTTTAATTTATTGAACCGTATTTTTATTATATTGTTTGTGTTTATGTTTTGTTCTAATAACTACTATTGTGATCATCTTGCTCTTCGTTTACATCTGAAAATTTAATAGTGTCCTAGATACGGATGAATGCAAATCTGAAATCACTACTTTAACACTCTCCTGAACAAAACACAACTGAATAAGTTATTTATTTGTATATATTAGGCCGAAGTAAAAGTTTGTGAGTGGTCATTGGTAAATGCTTGATATAAGAGTAGATATAACGTAGACCATTTTTTTTAAATCCTTTAGAATTAATTTAAATGGTTCTTTATTTATTTATAACAAAATAGTTAAATTGCTATAATAGGTAGGTATTCTATAAACAAATACAACTACTGTTATAATAGTAGGTATATGTTTTACTAGTAATTAGGTTGGTATTATTTTTAATAGCTTCTCAACTTAATATATTGCATACAGGTAACTTTTAGTTGGGTATTCATCAAAATATAAATCATATTAAACTTAAAAATGTATTTGAAAATAACTTTTTTGTTCTTTTTAGATTTTACTATTCTAGAAAAAAAAATGTATTTATTTAAAAAGCGTAATATATATTTTTTGGTTAGCCGGTGTCTGGTGATACATAACTAATCAATACGTTGTCAGCATTAGACCGTGTAATTTATTAAAAATATAGGTATATAAATATGTTATTTGGTGTGTGTCGGTAACAAATCTAATAGAAAATAAGTACCTATATTACTATAAATCTTCAGAAATCTTTTAGGTCCACTTTCGTAATGAAAATAAGTTTTTGTTAGAAAAGAGTAAGTACCTTTATTATAACTTGATGAAAATGTTAGATCATTTTATGTCAGAATGTAAAGTTTTTGTTGCTTCTTTGTTTTTAAAAAATAAAATAAATGATAGGTAGGTTACATTTCTATATAGGAAATATAACACCTAATCATTCGACTCATTTCATTTTATTAAAAATAACCGAAATAAAATATAATATACGTACTATATTGCAAACGGCAAACCTGTCATAGTGTTTATATATTGTTAGGTACTTGCGAACTGTGCTTATGAAAATAATAATTTGAAACATATTTTTGTTTGATTTCAAATACATTTACGTTTATTATATATTTTTAATTTAGTACCTACTTACCGATTTTGTTTTACGGTTGAAAATTTTAATTTTGAAACACATTATACTACACCTACCCATGTTATTTCTAATCATATTTTTACTCTACTTTGGATATAAATTATACATTTTTATACACATATCCTAAAAGTAACTTAGAAAATAATTTGTCCACTTCTTGTTTAATATAATAATCACTTTTCAGTTGGAAGATATACGTTACTATTATTACAAATTTTTTTATTCTGTTAAAGATTACTGTAGGACATAGATCGAAAAATTATGGTTAATTATTTACAGTAAAAAAGAGCTGGTTAAGTTGA
This sequence comes from Acyrthosiphon pisum, assembly GCF_005508785.2. Taxonomy (NCBI): domain Eukaryota; kingdom Metazoa; phylum Arthropoda; class Insecta; order Hemiptera; family Aphididae; genus Acyrthosiphon; species Acyrthosiphon pisum. The sequence goes on from NC_042494.1 coordinate 54,462,710, forward strand.
GAAGCGTCAATAATGTAATTAGTTATGAGGGGTATACGACGTTAGACAAACGAGAATAATTTCGATGTTGATGTAGATGAATATTGCTGGAAGATATATATGAACAAGAAAAGAAGGATAGAATAATGAGAAATAAGTGAACGACAGCTGACAGGACATCCAATACACATCATAAGTTTATAACAAATTTATATTTTTAAACAATTTATGATAAGTCTATCAATCTTTGGTTGAATTTTTTTGGCAATTGATTTCAGACTTTTCGCTCGAGCATTAAAATAAATTGCTGTTCGATTTTAATGGTGTGAAATACAATATTGCGCCATAAAATGTTTATTTCTGTATTTCTACGGGCAAGTCAGATTTAGAATCTCTACAATTTGGTAATTATACATGTGTAAAACATTCAATACCTAAGTCAACTGTAAAGCGTGATTATTCGTGTATGGCACTACGCCCGCGTGAAATTGCTTCAATGCATAGATGTGCTGACCTCGACAGCAGAGGGACATAATAATAATATTATAATATTATTACCGCTTAGGTACGTTACATGAACTTATGACTAATGACATATAAATTATATCGTAAAACGATACCGTGTATACGAAATTAACGATTGCCATTTGAACATTTCGGACGACAGAAAGCACATCCGGTTGCGCATTGTTATTTTTATTAATTATTACTATACGCAGTACCGACGACCATGGCGTATTATAATATTATTATGTAAGCGTACGTGTCGTTGCAATGTTATTGTGCCTATCTGTATTCAAACCTTTTCCCCCGCTGAAATGTGATCTTATTTTTTTTCTTAAACACTGCAGGTCGCATAAAATATATTTTACTTACCCACAAAGCTGATAGCGTTTACGTCATAGTATTCCAAGCACGAATTTGCTTAAAATAGGTCGCACTAAAAATCATCGGCCGACGTTTTAAATCAAATGTTCCGAAGACTCCTGCACACCGCAGTCGCGTCCGTGTAGTATCATCGTGTAATCTCGCGTTTTTTTACATATTATGTTCCGTCGTTCTGGGTGTCCCATTACTGAGAGAACGCGTGCGTGTGTGTGTGCGAGAGAGAGAGAAAGAGAGAGATATGCGACACTTTTCAACACTTTGATATTGCGAATCGAGGTTATCGACGATACGTTTGACATTTCGCGATTTCCGAGAAACGCCTACTAAGACGTTATATTATAGATATTTTCACAGCGTCGATAATAATATTATGTACATCGAGTTTTTGATAATTTATAATCATCGTTTGACGTGTATACACATTTTAATATAATATTGTATTCTGTAAAGCTTACAATTTATAATAAGTTCTAAAGAACTTCTATTATTGTCTTAGAGCGTATATAATATAACTGAAAATCCTTACAACGAAAGGTACCTACCTCCTATTATAGGATTATTTTGAAGTGGAGGTATTATAAATTATAACACGGACGACGAAACGAAAGAAATGGTCGGCTAAGATCACGTTTTTCTAAAAGGCTGGCTGATCGATGACGGAAAATATCATGGTTGTTGCTACCCAGTACCTGCTGGCCGCTAACCACCAATATGTGAACCATGGAACATGGTCGCCGAATTGATAGTATATAAAATATTATGGTCGATTTGGTTTACGTGTTACTAGTGTGCTTGCGACTCTTAGCGTCTTCGTTTTCTGTTTGATTTGCATCAAGACGTTGTGCAGTGCGACGATATACTGGTGAAACGGGTCTTGTATTATACCTACGTATATTGGCGAGCATCATCACTTCCGGCCCGACGAAAAGCGTCGCCCGTTTCACGAGGATTACAAGCCGAGGGCACCGTGTCAAGGTAAGACGCGCACATCAGTCATCTATTTTATAATGTGCATATTATTCACAGAATTGTCTCTACGGCGGTTACATAAAATGTAGGTATGTTATATAGTTGAAGTAGGCTTGTACGTATATATTATATTACGTATATACTTATATTATCCTGCAAGTAAAACCTTTTAACTATTAGTCGCTGGTTATTCTTAATACCAGGGTAAAATAATAATTGGAAAAATGATTAGGTAGATCTAGATTTTAGAATCTTAATCCCGAAAATTAGAATTTGAATAAATGCAGAATTTAGCATTAAAACCACAGGTTGACCGCAAACATGGTTATTACTGATTATAGATTCAAACAAGCATTGGCAGTTTTCTAGTTTAATTAATTTCATAAATAGTCGTTTGAGTTTTTAATTGCTATTTAATTCATTTCAATAATATTTGCGTTTGAAAACTTTTTTTTCGTTAATCTCGTCATATAAACCGAAACGACTATCTGAAAAGCGTATTTCGCCTCGTCGCGCATTCTTAGTCTTATATTATACGTAATGGCCCCGCTCGACCAGCCGTGTCCAGTCGAGTTAGTAGTGCTGCTCCAGTGACGCGCTCCGTACGCAAATCGAAAGAACACCCGTGCGCGGATACGACGAGAATACTACACTGCACAAACGCAGTGCAAGCCGGAACGCACACACTAGGTCAGTGGACGTGCCAGTTTAAATCTACGCACCGCCACGCACTCCGCGCGTTCACGCACACGCACACGCACACGTAAAACACGCTGCGTAGACGCGCACACGAGCGCCCGGTCACGCGAACAACAAACGCACACACAAACACCACTGGTTAGTGATGGAGTGGAGAGAGGAGAGAACAGCTGATCGGTTGTATGCACGTGGTCGATTCAGCCGCCGCCGCCGCCGCCGCTGCAGTTTGAACATCCAGACGTTGCCCTCGCCACCTCCCCTCCCACCATCCCTCCGACCCACCACACCATCGGCGCGGGCCGGCGTTCAACTCCTCGCGCCCCGCCCGCCATCACCGTCTTGTGTTGTGTGTACCCCACCGATTGTTGTGTACGCGACGGCGTACCGAGCGGTGGGTAAGGTACCCGGAGGGGTGGTGGGTGGCGGTGCGGGGGGTTGGTGGATCGGCGGCGTATAATTTCCGTGCGTCTAACCGGCCCTTTAGTACTATTCGTCGGCGAAGCGATTTTGGTCGCGCGTTTCACGGTCGTCGTCGTCGCCGTCGCGGTCCGCACCAGGGCGCCGCGTCTTTTGTGCGTTACCAAGTTCGTGGTCGTCGTCGTTGGAGGGATCATCGAAACACGTTTCGGTGTTATTACCACCGCCGATTTTGTGTCATTTCAATTTCAGTTCACGCAAAACACGTGAGTACTGGTTTTTCTTTTTCTTCGTGTACGACCTTTCGAAAATACGAGACCGTCGATAAGCACGTTTTTTTTTCCGATATCGATTAATCGGAGTTACACACACACGACGTACCGATGACGTACAACGATTGTTGTTGCTCGTTTTATTTATGTTATTAATAATATTATTATTATTATTATTATAAGTTATATCGTGTTAATAGTGGACGTTGCGCGGCCGGTTCGTAACAATCCGATCGACCTACACCGGATTTCGAAACTATAGTGGAATGTTTTTTTTTTGTTTTTTGTTCGTTCCAATCGATACCACCAGCCGTTCAAAATTTGTTATTCAAATTTCAAATCTAGTTTCCGAGTTCCGAGTGTTATACACATGCACACGCACTACAACACACACGTGCGTTCGTCGTTTTAATTGTTTTCGTCGCAACGGATTGTCTTAATAGTATCCAATACTTGACGCCAGATTATTTTAATATTTTCCCATTGTTTCTGTTCGAAAACGACGGTACGAAACCGGTTTCACGGTCGGTATACTATAAGGGTTCACCCTTCTATAATAATACAATATTCAATATATATTATTATAAAAGGTAGTAACCATCACTTGTGAGTACGTACCGGCATGACACTACACTAATAGTGATGTTTGCCCTCCGCGGCTGACGAAAAATACCTCTGAGTAGCAATTTTTTTCATAAAAACTTCAAATCCTAAATCGCAATTAAAAATATAGATACATATTATACGATATTCATTAATAATCTCTATTGAACAGAGTGACAGAATTATCGAGGTGTTGAATTATCATTAGGAACATGCGAACAGTTTGAATTCACACATCACATAATATATTATTACGATGCATACCGATTACCGTTTTCTGATGGGAAAATGTACCGTACCCTCTCCCCCCGCCACATTCTCCATCGTTGCTGTCCTGTTCTACGATACTACACGTACGTACCTAATATTATATATTTATATACGTACGTGTACTCCAAATTCTCTATACAATATATTCAATGCGCGCACGCGCTCGTGTGTGTGTTTGGTCGCGTTTCTGTGCGAACGCAATAAGCCATATTATTATAATATAATAATAATATAATCATTGCGATATTACCTATTATTATTTTATGATCGATGCGCTATATATATACTTAATATCGTTTTTTATCGATTCCGAGCGGACGTATTTGTCGAATTTATAACGTGTGTGTGTGCTTGTGTTTGATTGCGTACACTGTATTTATATGCTAATCAAACGTTCAAACGTAGGTACCTGTGTGCCGTGACATTGACAGATTATGACGTGTACTCAAACCGTGTTCTAGATATAGTCGGCACCACTCGGCAAACACAATATTTATAGGGGGTGTAGGCATTAAATTTTTTAAAAATAGAACCAGGCGAATTGAAAAAAAAACTGGCATCGATAAAACGAAATTGCATCGCGATATAATTTATAGGTGGTATATACAGTGGTACACTCACGAACCATTAATTATGCTATTTATTTTGCCACCTCAGTACCTAACACTCCGTTTTCTGTTGTGTTTTAGTGTTTGAAGTGGAGCAAACGTATCGTTTTGTCCCTCGAATAATACCGGGAGGCAATTGCGCCCCCTTGACCCGCCACCCCCTCCCCTTCACAAAAATAAAGCCACCCGTGGTTCTAGGTCATGTATTGTTATTATAATATAATAATATGTCGGGCTGCGCTTGAGTTGTTCTCGACCAAATATCATTATTTACCGCAATCGGGCGAATCCTACACTATATTATACAGAATTCGATGAAACTGCGTTCACGATATAATAAATAATAATAATATATATATATATATAATGTCTTGTGGCTGCTGCTGTACAGGTTCTGTTAAAAAAAATTATGCCTTTTGAAAAATAACTCTTATTTTACGAATGACTTGCTCTCCGGAACACGCATGACATTGATCATGCGCTGCAAAATATGTTTCTGCGAGTGTTCTCGTTACAGTCGATTCGTGCGGTGCACTCATTGTTTATTATTTAATAATATTACACTTTTGTTTGCGTTGCTCAAACGCGTAATACACGCGGAATTCACCGCAATCGAGAGCGAGCAAAGGAAAGGAAAAAAATATTATATTCAAACGACTATAATAATCACGATACACGAAGCAGTGAAGTTAGTTTACTGTCCGTCTCCCATATACATTATTATTTTTCATCATATTCACCGAATATAATTATCCGTTTCGAGTAGGGTATGCAATGAACGCATCGGTTTTGGCCAGTGTCGGCCTGGTACTTAAAAGGGCCCCGGATGCATTTATACAGAAGGACCCCCAAAAATGTTATTTAAAAAATGATAAAAAAAAAGTGCTAATAAACAGGTGATGCAAAATATATTATATTTTTTTAAAGGTATCTTACTTAAAATACACATTTAAGTTAACTACTCATATAGTTATAGAAATTATTTATCATTTATATATATCAGTAATTTTTGATAAAATTATAGTAAAATAATATATAATAATATTCAATATCCAATATTCATAGTACTATCGGGGACCCTCAACAAAAATATGTCCGGGGGCCCCGGACGCGTTCCTGGCCTAGCGCCTATAGTCAGGCCGACACTGGTTTTGCCCCATTTACTTATTATTTAATACCCGAACCTACCTGTATATAATATTATCATTATTATTATAATACAACAGCAGCAGTTGTAGACAATATAATAATATCTTTAAATTAATATAAAGGTACTGCTAAGTCGTACGAGTTTCGAAATGGATGTATTGGCTTCGTGTAACTACGAGCAACGCGTGTAACAACATACAATCTTAGAAACGATGTGTCCACGTCATACCTATACCTATAAATATAATATATACGGCTTTTGAATTATGCGAGTAGATGGAAATCGATCAAATTATATACAATATACGCGATGTAGTAGGTAGATACAACAATGAATGCGGCTATTGTTACCTAGAATTACGAATACTATATAAGTCGTTTAGCGAAAAAATTTACGTTCATATTTTCTAAATCTTAACAGAAGGTATCTTTTTGCTATTCGGGGATTTCAGGTGTATGTGTTGAATTTGAATAAAACAAAAAATTAAATACTCAGTAACCGAGTGTTAGTGTATTTTGTCGAGGAATCTTTTTACACTGTATGCTTGAATATCATAATTTAATACAATATTATACCTACACGCATTTTCGTTAAAACACGTCTATAAAATATATTATAGTCGCTCCGACACGAACAACTGATATGTGCCGTGTGTGTTGTTTAAAATAATAAGAGAGCGGGATGCCAACGGTGGCGCCGTTTTAGGTTTTTAAACAATTAAGTAACGAATATTTTATGCAGACCAGTGTTGTTCACCACTGGGCCTTGTTATGTGATGAAAACCGAGAGCTTCATATAATATGCATGCACACACGTAGTTAAAACGTTATTTAATGGTGATAAGACGATATATTAATAATTATTTCGGTCGGATCCAATACGAGAAAAATTATGATCCACGAAAAACACCTATAACCTCCCTCCTCACGCCACCTCACACTATGACATATTGAATATCAATTAGAGGTCTGTTACAAAATTATTATTATAATCTCTTGATAGTACAAACATAATGTTAGTTTTAAATGATTGGCAAGTCATGAATGCGCATATAATAATATAGGTACTTATAATCACATCTATTTTTTTTTTTTTTTTTATGTTTTTATGTTTTTTCTCTCAAATACTAAATATTAAATTGTTTGAAGTACATTTGTATTCAAAAAGATTACTGGAGATAACTATTTGTTTTTATAAATAAACTTTAAAAAAAGGTTGACAGATGCCTTCCAAAGAATCGTTTTTTAAATTTTGATTATTATAGTGTTTTTTAGTAAGTTTATATTTTTACTAACTAAAAAACACTATAATAAGATTAATCTTTACAATGATATTGTAAAACTGTTAATTAATTTCCCAATCTTTTTATTATCAATGTAATATGTGAACTTATGTTTGATATGTATCGTACCAAGTATCAACATTTTATTTTATACCGACCGCTGATTACAACTTTAAAACCCATTAAATAATATGGTAGATTACACAATTTCTGACGTTTTAAAGCTATCATCTAATATTATAATAAATACTACGTGTTTATCATTAAAACTAATAACTATTAACTATTATTATCTGTTATATAATACAAATATATATATAAAGTATATACCTAGGTATATAATATACGTAGTATGTGCACATAAATACATAATACCATTGTATATATTATAGTAGCATACAATATATTATACTCAACGATAATACCCATTGGCCATTACTTACTAGTTAAGCAAATTATAAAATAGATTTTATTTATTACGATATTTTTGACACATCGCTTCACAATTCTCTCATAATTGTAATTTAATAGCTATATAAAACAAGATGATTATTTTCACATTATTTATTATACATTATAAACTTTAAATAGATAAAAATATTTTCTGAATATTTGTTATACCTATTCTTTCAATACATTTGTGTGCTTAATCATTTTTTTTTTCATTGGGTTTTTAATTACGATCTAGAGATTGACGTTCTGTTATAACTTATAAACTTATAAATAAATTTAATTATTTCACGGAAAATAATTTTCAATTTTTAATTACTTTTATACTTGGATAGTTTTTGTCATACCAGCCACTGTATACATATTAAATCGGACGGGGTCGTGGTGCAATAAGTTTTTGAATAAAACGCGAAGGTATGCACATAATTTGTCACCTCAAAACTGTTCGTGCGAATCGTTTTTTTCTCAATTCCCAAGCCTGCTGTGCAACAGTAGTGGTTTGTAAGTCGTCGAATTTACTTGATAAAAATAAGTATAGCTAAATAAGGATACCTCGCTGATCTGAAAAATCGATTTCATCCGTATCCATTTGGCTCAGTCATAGTTTTTTCCCTCTCAAATACTTGTCGGATCGAATATTTTTCATTGTTTATATGAGACAATTATATACATTTGTCTTCCATAACTATTTTCGTGATGGTTTCAGATATAGAGAGTAATTTGCGAGTGTGAACAATGTGACGGCTATTGTTGTTTTTTTAATTTTCCTCTTTGTATGCTGCGCATATGATCCGTATGTAACACGTGACTTCCCTCGTACTCCCAGAAATGTGATCGCACATAATATTTTACTTTGCAGCTATATGTCGACAATATAATATTATTGACAAACGCGTTCGACGGGTTACAGATTAAAAATATTTTTTTGCACTGTATCAAATTATTGTTATCGCAGTTATATCGTCGTGTATACAAAATTGGCAGAACAATTACTGTTGAGTTAACAACGAGAAGGATAAAAAATTCGTGGATAAAATAATTGGGCATTCATTTTAATAAGTTATTACTTATTATTAATCTGCTAAATCTTCATTTTAAATGCGAATTTATTGATATCTCAGCATTTATCATCAATTATGCAAACTTTAAACCTTGTGATGCGATTTGCGTAATCTTCCGAATGCATATATTTTGGTCGAAACAAATTAACATAAATTATATAATAATTAGCTGCATTATAAATTATAATATATTATAATTTAAAATTCAAGGTTTTTTTTTTTGCATTTAGGTCATTAACCTAACAAAGTGTGGTACATTTACCTACTTATTCCTATAGGTAATCATAATATTATGAACGGTGTTCGATAAACACTGTTTATGGATTATCAATATAATATACTTTTCATAAATCTGTATGATTAATAATAATTTGTATACGTTTTGACACAGATTTAGCTATTAAAATGAAAATGTAATATTAAATATTAATGACTATTTCGTATATTTACAGTCGGAAGTGTCATAGATATTTGAATTATATTAATATAATAATTATTCGGCTCAAATTGAAAACTTGCGTAGCTTAAAAATAATACTTACTTGATTTTAATATTTGTATATTTATGTATTTAGAGGAATTAATGGAAATAAACTGTTTTATCGCACATTTATATTATGGTTGGGCATTGTACAATTTTAATGATAAAATAATATAAGAGATACCTAGGTACAAACCATATACTGCAGCAGCTATTGGATAAATAACGTGGCTAGAGCTTATATTTAATTATTCGATTTGGAAATAAACGTGTAATTTATAGTATTTTATTTGTTACACTATAAGGCAGTTGTAGGTATAGGACCTATAATTCGACGTCCTTAATTTGGACCTGCCTTTTGTGTTGGGTTAAATATATTGCATCTATATTCTATATACACTCAACTGATCTAAACTAATGAACAACTTTAGTATCCCACACGGAAACAATTCATTGACGGTGTCAATTGCGATCAATTTGTTTCTCATCGTTATATCGTACCGCGCAAATAAACCATTTGCGTAATATTATATAAGTACTCTATATCTATATATATTATATACTTTGAATATAACGAAAACGCCGAAGTGTGTCTGTGCGAGTACACGCGTATATAGTGGATCTTGTTTTTATTATTTATTTTTTTGTGAAAGGGATTGTTTTAAGGGTTCTTGTTGTGTTTTATGTGCACATAATTGCAGGTTCGCGAAATTATAAACAAAAACTAAATCATTTCGGTTGACCGAACTCTGTTATTTGTTATGAATTTTTACTTCGTCCTGATAATATAATACTGCAGACTGAGTGTTTTTGGAATTAATGCGTACACACTCTAGCAACGTATCTATAAGACGTAGGTGGTACAAGTATTATATTTATATATATAAACATTATAATATGACTTCTATGAAAAGGGTCAACTTTTAAATCAGCCAGAGGGGGTGAACTGCAGCAATATTAGAATTTGTGCCTATAGAAATGTCGAATGAATAAAAAATAATTAAAATTGAATCCTTCGCGGAAACTCGAAAAATAATTTAGTTAAAAATTAATTCAATGATTCACCCGGGATTCTGCATGATCGTTATCGCAACTACGTGCATGCGTGACTCCACTCTAACACCAATATGACGTGACGATGCCTACATAATTCCGATTACAATTTCTTCTGCTCATAATTTATTTAACATTTAACATACGTAGATATCTATGCGATCCCGTAAAGTTTCTAATGCAACGGCAGTGCATCATAGTGGTGTTTAATACTATACATCTCAATATTCAATCAGCGTCAAAAATTCGAAACTGTCGGTAGTGCGGAAGTGAATATACGGCTATTATAGTTATTATTTTAACTAGCTGTTGGTTATCAATGGAATTTTATTTTTTTTCTCGACTTTTTGTTGAAAGATAGTAAATCGAGGGCAGTGGTGCCGAACTAAAATTAAATTGGGGCGGGAAGGGGCAACAATTATTTATCATTACTCACCACCTTTTGCACTATATATAGCTACATTCCTTTTACATTTATAATGACCATACATACTTATTTTATAAGGTCAGGGGGGTACTCACGGACCCCCACCTACCGAAAAAAGGATAGACGGTCGCCCCTCTCGGCGCCACTAATCGAGGGGAAGAATTATTGTGAACATAATACATTTTTTGTACCTAATTGATATTTTTACGTTTATTGATTTGTATTATTTGCTTAACTATTATAAATTATTATTACTGTGATTTGTGCGAGCGCATAATGATAAATAATTTAAATGCGGCAATAGTTGAAAACGAATTGGAAATCGAATACGTTGCAGTGATTCTCTTGTTGAATTGTGTTAATTTAGGGGGAAATATGACATATCGTTTATAAACGGGCAATTTGTGGAATTGGGTTTCTACACAAAAAGTTAAATCGTGTAGAATCGGTTGTATACCTATCCGACCATATACATTACCTATACACCGTAGTTGCAGTGTATAGGTATTTTTTTATTCGTGATTTGATTCTTTAACTATATTATATCGTTTTTCTCTTTATCTGTCAAAAAATATACGTTTCATGTTCTCACGTGCTCGCATTATTATTATAGCAATAAATAATATTATATTATAGTTTCTAACACGAAACGTTTAGAACCGTTACTCTTGGAAACAATGCCAGCAGGCTCCCCGTTGCTTATAATATAAAATCTATAATAACAATATTTATAATCACTAATCATATCGAACACCACACACGCACGCTCTAAAATATCATCTTTATTATAATATAATATCTCACCCGATAACGGGTTCTCGGTCTTGGGTAAATGGTCGGCCTCCCGATCAATTGCTTTTGTTTTATATCAACTGTGATACTATAATGATAAAACGTTTGAAACAAATAAAACACCGTTTCAGACTAAACTGACGTAGACGTGTTGCGTAAAACATAATATGAAGGAAATTAAAAAAAAATCGAAAACTCTCGGCGGCCTGCATTGCAGGTTGCCGGTCATCAGGTCAGAGATCATCGTAGGCCGATGATATTTTATGTATAGCAGCATCTTCGGTAAAAGTGATCACATATTATATTATATTTGTGTGTATAATATGATAAATTATGATATATATTGTATAATATTATGTATCTCTCCATGACGTCCATGCACGCACACACTTTGTTATCAGTTCTATATTTAATATTATTATATTCGTATGGTGGTTATGTTTTAAATTCATTTTTTTTTCTTACCTCTCGATCGCCGTGGTTATTCCCTATTGATTTCCTCGTTTGCCGCCACGTGTGGGTGTGTAGTTATATATATACATATACAGGAGAGCTTGCCAACTTTTTTTCACCGAACACGCGAACAAACACCTGGTTATTGGGTTCTCTATATATACGGTATTGCTGCTCTTGTACGCCGCTAGTCGGGTAGGTACTATATATATATATATGCGTATGTTGACTTATTATTGCATTATTATTATCATCATCATCATCATCATCGTCGTCGTATATAGGTACCTACATACATGTTATAATAAATATACGAACGGGAAGTGTCCTCGTCGTGTCGCCGTAGAAATATATTGCAGGCCACCGCAAAGTGTACAATAATATTACATATGTGATGGTGTTTGCGCATTTTCGGCGTGAGAGAAAAAAAAATACGCTCAATCGATTTATGTACGGTTTATATATTATATGTATATCTTTACGGTTTTGTCGCGTTATTATATGGCGTAATAAAAACGTCAATGTCATCGTCTCGTTGGAATGTCGTGTTTCGAGCGCGAATAATATAAGGACTAAGGAGGTATATAAGGTATATTATGTATATAAAAATCACGGATACATGATAATATACGTAATATTCCGTTCAATTATACACCTATATAAATATATATATATATATCTGTTCAAGTTTTTACGTATGTGACTATCGCTAACCATGGTTGTGTAAACAATTTAACAGTTTTTACAGTATACTGCAGCAAACGGTTAACACGCGTAAAAGGCTTAAAATAATATATTCAAAATATATATAGGTGTTTTTTTTAACTCTGTTGCACATAATAGGTATATAATATATATATAATATATTATACCTCTATACACAAAATACTATAAACGATTTCCGACACCCATTGTTTTTGTAATAACTGATTCTCGTGGGACGTTTATTGACATTTTTTAAACATTATTATCATTCATTATATACCTATATATTCTTATGTGTGATTCAGCTTTATATTATATAATATTTATATTTTATATACCTTCCTACGTTTATATATATGGATATAGTTTATTTATATATTGTTTAAAAATTAATCTCTGTTAGAAAATGTTTTTGATATTAAATATCGTATTTTATGTAGTAGATTTATTTAAATGTTTTCAATAATATTGCAGTCATTTGTATTATATTCAGGACCAATATTACATTTTCGTCATAATTTCATCGCGTCTCAAGAACGATACAAACCGCGTAAATCGTAGCCTGCCACCGTCGCCGGGGCGAGACCGGTTCGAAATCGATTAACAGTGCAATTCATTTGTTATTCTACATTGCCACCGCGAATGTTCGTGCGCGACCTTTTTTCGCCCTTGCTTAAAAATGTTTTACCATTCGACCGCGACCGACGCGCACGTATACCTGCGTATATATATATATATCCACTCGCTAAACGCTGAATGTGATAATTTGGTCTTATATCTTATTAGTCAGTGTTGTTTTATTGAAAAAGGAATATACTGCTATTGGAGAGGACACGTCTATACCAAAATATAATATGCATTAAACATGCTTTGATCGAATTGGTGACCAACCTAGGTGAATTATTATAAATCGAACTACGATATTATATAATAGGAATATAGTTCCCATGCCGCGATAACACGCCTTGACGTCTTATGTATTATACAGTTCAATCACAAAAATATACGTCTCATGTCCATTCCTTTATTATTTATATAGGTCGTTCTAAACAATTTGTTCGTGGTATAATATTCCCAAGACAACCTCTCGAAAAGCGTACCATCATAATCGTAATACCTATACACGGCACGGGGATGGGTCACGCGCGGGCAGTATCTCGGATTATATTATATATATATTATGTTTATATGAATATAGGTGATATACCTAACCTACAACCTAAAACTGCTCATCGAATAGAACCGCGTATACATTATATATTATACAACTGTAAGAAAAAAAAAAGTTGGTTTCATACTATTATTATATTATATAGGTATCATGCGATTTAAACATTTTACGATTCTTTGAAACTGTTCATCTCAACAAACTATGTAATATATTAATAATATTTTGCAGTTGTAGAAAAAAAAACCGCGTTATACCGGGCAGTAGGCCGTGATAATGAAACTCGTGCGCTTAATGGAGTTATTAAATCGCACGGCGCAGTGTAATACATACACACACGGTTTACATATAATAATAGTGCGTGCGGCGTTTGTTTTGCGCGACTTTAAAACAGGATATGCGTAATTGTCTTGAATATAAAACATACATATTATATGCATAGACGTCGAGTCGTCGTAGCGTATACTGCAGCGTATCATTAATTTATATACGCACATAATATATAATGTTCATTTAGTGCAGGAAAATCGACCAGTTTTTCTGCAATTGGAAATCTCATATCCCCATAATATTTTATCCGCCGTGTATTCACTGGTGGTAGTTCCTGTGGTGCAGAGTTCGCGCGCACACACACACACACTACATATATAAATTATACCTATGTGGCTATTATGACGTGTGTATTATAATATGTAAATCGTTTGACACGGATACATTTTTAATTAATATGTTTGTACACGGATGTGTGTGCGCGTATATGCACAATATAATAATATCGTGTACATATAGGTAATAAAAAAATAATAATTTGAAACTCCACTCGCGGCTTACAAACCGATTGATTTCGATTTTGTGTTATTATTTTAGTATAATAATATTATGTTTACCGCAGTAGAATTAAAAAATATATACATCGCAGTATCGCATGTAATGAGGAATTTATTGTGTATATAAATTATAAAACAATCGTATACGGGTACTCGTGATGTATGTGTGCCTAAATAGTAAATACTATTACCTATATGTATGTAGGTACTGTATTCATAAACATTTTACTAGTAATCCCCGAGTATAATGTATAACCCAGAACGGATTTTGGGCATTTCGATGAAGTTGTATTATTATTATAATATTATGTATAATGTATTTACTTCTATAAACTTGATGCAAACTGCAAAGTAAGTTACGTTTTAATCGATGTATAATACCGTACCGATTTTATGTTTTTGAATATTGCTATCTATAAATGGTTTCGAAAGCGTGTTTCTCATTAAACGATTTTTAATTAAAAAAATGATATTGGACTATGTTAAAATGGGTTATCTGTACTGGAAGTGTAATCGTTTTTAACCTTTTTTTAGATCTTTTAACATTTTTAGTGAAAGAACCATAAACCAGCTATTAAAACATAATAATAATGAATGTTTATATATACCATATACGTATATACTCAATCGTTATTCGAAAATTATTTATAAATTATAATGGATTAGTTTAAGTATAAATTGCTTTTGTCTGTGGGTGTTTATGTTTTAAATACAATTTAATGAAAGCAGAATTCGCCAAGTTACCACTAATAATTTTCGCTGAAATAAAATATACGTTACAAACTTTTGGATGATTGTATATTAAGTATATCCGCAGAACAATGACAATTTGAAAAGAGACAAAATGACAAATTCTGTTTTTTCCAGATTATAAATTGTAGTTTTTAGATTAACAATAATATATCATAATATAGGATCCCTGAAAACAATTCCAAAGCTGTATAATAGATGGTTTGATGATATATAAAGAGTTAAATACCTACAACGAAATAGGTAGTTTATTACCATTGTATGGATAGCCTTGGACTTAAGTCCTCGATCGATTTCTTCTCTAGAATGTTTTGTTTTTCGTGGTTATTTATTCTAGAATCTAGATACACAGGGCAAATACGATATAGAGGTATTATCTATACATCTGATGTCTGGATGCTTATATAATAGGTAATTAATTAATTTTATAGATATTTTTGGTGAATGAAAAATGTTTTGTTAGACAATATAAATAGGTATTGATCATTCATCCTATATTGTTTTAGAACCTAAATGATATGAACGCTCAATTGCTATAATACTTTTTATAAATATTTGCTTATTAAAAATGAACCTTATATTTTATAGTAACTTATAAAATAAAGAATATTTTTTGATATAAACCAATACATTTTCGGGCGGACAGCCCACTCAATCCCCCGGGCTCCCCTTGTTGTGCGCCTATTGTTAAATTATTTTCCAATGATTTATAATTATTATTTATAATCTTCCCGATTGTTGTGTGAGATTAGATCGATGGATAACACAGAGAGATAATACAATAACTATAGTTATACGTTTATAACCATATATGGTTCTGGTTAAACTAGTCTTATTTCACTAATAATGTTCAAAATATGCAATTAAAATTACCGAAATAATAATAATATGCTTTAGAATATAGGTACCTGTTAAAATTATAGTGGTAAAATCAATAGTTCATGATATGATGCCTTTTTTTGTAAAATATATAGGTAATAATAATATACCCGTAATATGCAAAATCAAACTTGTAAGTATAATATTTAATTTTACCATCTAACAAAACAAATTTATACGTTACCTATAGAATATACAACCACCACAAAAAAAAAAAAGGCAAGATATCCCGAACCCTTGCAATAACCTTTATTAGGTGGTTATTTATTGTCCTTGCGATGAAAAAAGGTCATTTTTCCTTATTGATAAGTTTATGGCATTGAAAACATAAATTTCTAGTATATTATATAGTCCACTTTTGTTCTTGGAACTTTTTTTTTATAAATACCTATTGAAATTAGTATAATATATACAGACCTGCTGCAGGCACGTATTTATTATACCATATAAATGATAAATATATTTCATATACTTTGGCGGTACAAATTTGATTTATATATATGTTACGATTTGTTTTTTGCAATTTTCATTAATTTTTTCGTGTTTAACAAAAACAAGAATACAAGAGGTCACAACCGAAAATAGTTTTGGCGAGGTATTATGTACGGATAAATTCGTGTCGCTCATTTTGGCTGAACGTTACTGACTTAAAAGATTTTTTCATTCGATCAATACCTATACACTATTAATGCAAATGGTAGATAATTTTAAAAAGTCAAATGTTATGTTTACGGTTGGTTGTCAGATATATTTCATAATATTGCATAATATCGCACTCGTCCTACTCGCACTGGCACTGCGTCTTATTATTAACGACGAAAAATCGGATCAAAGTATAGGCGTATAGCTGATGTTTATTGTAACTTTATATGTTTTATAAAATAATTATGTAATACGCCAACATGTTTATACTTTTATGTACCAATACCAATATACCGAGCTGTATATATATATTCTATATAATATATAGTCATCAACATTGTCTTTTGCTAGTTTTACGCGCTCGTATTAATAACCCGGCGATGAAAGTTTATCTCTATCCTCTTTATAATAGTGCTCGTTAACTTTGCGTCCAAGAACACAGTTGCAATGTTTCCGGTCCGACGGACATTCGCTCGAATGCTGCCGAGATTACACTTTTGTCGTCATTTGATACAATATTAGAGGAAACATAAAGGTACCATCGTATATTAATATAATGATAATAATATATAGTATAGAAAACTATCGTCTCTATCGTTATTTCGCCGTCTCGGACGTCATCTGGACGGCGAAAACCTCGCGCGTAGTGGTTCGTCGTCCGAAGTGAGTGTGCGAGGTACAGACGAATCGTTCAATAATGATAATAGTAATAATAATAATAATAATAAAAAAATCATGTGCGTTCGTTGCGTTTATTATAAATATGTATTGAGTGTCGTCTTCGAGTCGAGACAAGTCGGCGGCGGCGTGGACTCATACAACTATCGTATCGTACCATATTAATTATTATAATGACATCTGCAGAGTTTATTATACCAGTATACTATAAAGTATAATGTTTACTACTATAATATAACGTATGTACTTGCCGTCGGGTCTTTTTCGTTTGATGAGTGTCCACTGTAAGAGTCACGCTCCTAGCTGTAGTTTCAGCCGATTAATATTTCCTAAGTGTATGTACTTACCGCGAAACGGCGAAATAAAGGCGATTCTTTTTTATGTATTTAAATATAATATAATATAAATACGTCGTAGTGTGGTCTGTCGCTCATTTTTTTATAATATAATTTTTCGTTGTGGCGTTAGGTTTATACCAGCATATTATTATAATAATATTATATCATAACCTATTGGTTGTTTGCCGTATAATGATAAAATGTTATTGTTTTGCCTGTGACTTTCATTGAAATCGCACACGTATTGTAGCCAATGTAATTACCCATATAATAATATAATAATATCACCGTAATTTTGGTCTTTTTTTCATACACGCTAGAGATACGTTATACTCATTATAATAAATTATATTACGGTATATAATATGTCATACTAATTATAGTATAGTTTGGTCGTTGTATAGCTGCGTGCGATTCATATTATACTGTTCACAAGCGTGGGTGGTTAGGTGTATATATCTGAGTGAATTATATAATATAATATATTGTTATTGTCAAAAAATAGGTATATGTAATATATATTATTATATGTCCCTGCAAGCCTGCTGTTTTGTTTATCGTAAATTTCCCTACGTAATCAGAAGAATAGGGGCGAATTGAAAAATATAAATTACAATAAAAAAATATATTATATTATGATACCATATCCACGCACGTATTTACATCGATCATATAGGTAGGTACATGTGCAGAATTATATATATATTAATATGATGTAACAATATAATAATATTAATCGTATTGACCCGACCCGACCCGACCCTTTGTATGTTTTTTATCCTATTTGTGTTACGTATTTTATCCTCGTTTGAATAGATAATATTGTGTATATAGAATATAGAAAGACCAACAATAATATACAACAACAGCCAATAGGCTTTTAAATTACATACAAAACGATTCGCCGAAGTTTACTATTATAATTTTATTTTATCTGGATTGTTTTTGCTGGCTCGTTTATTTACGAGTGAACGCCACTTTAGTTTGAAAATTTACAATATTATGGCGATTTTATATAATATGCATACGGAATGTCGAGAAATTACATGATGATTACTGTCAACAAAGAGCAAAATGTGACCATTGATTATAAATGATAATATGACGTATTATGATAATACGCGGCGTGCCTATACATTTTTGCTAATGCATCGTCTCTATAAGTATATTATATAATAATATTATAATGGGTAAATCGTTATTTTATGATTATTTCGTATTATTGTTGTATGTGGTGTGCCGTGCAACTGCGCTCCGGTACGTGACTCAAAAATATCCTTCGTATATACTAAAAACGCACTGTAAGCGAGCCTAATTTCCTAGAGGCGTTTCTTTTCTTTTTTTTCCCCATATTATTTAATGGACGACGCGATCCTCTTAAAGAATGAAATCCAGTTTTCATTGTATTTCATCGCTATCGGTGCCGCCACCGCCTCCAATCGATTATATTATTATTTCGCATTTGGAGAAAAACGCGCGGCGGCAGGGAAGATTAAAAATCCCGTCGGCCGCTTCGGGTTCGGCGCCACTGTCACACACACATAATATACCGCGTGTCCGTGAAAACATGGTACCACGCTGTATAATTAAATTACCCTTATTACTCAGTATACCCCGGTGTACACACATATTTTTGAATTCTGGTGGCGGGACATTGACTACATTGGATCATCAATCTGCCGCACAACGGATTCTAAAACATGTATAGGGTGCCGAGTGATGTATAGGTAATAACTGAGTTGTAGAGCTTAGCCGTTTTCGCGGACCACGGTATATAATATTATCTCGAACAGACGCGTCGTACGTAATTACACGATGTAAAAGTCGATTTTGCCGCCTCCGAATGCGACCATCATATGTCATACGATCCGCCGCGCTGTCCATTATTATTAAGCTGTCGTCGCGTTCGAATTTCATCACTGTGAAACGCGTTGAAAATTATTTATGAAAATAGTGTGTGAACTAAACCACTAAAACATTATTTTATTATATAGCCACCGTCAACAATATCTATACCTGTAATGCGTATACTATCGGTAAAACGAGTGCCTAATTGCGTATCGGTGACGGCCCGGTCTTTAGTTAGATATAAAATATGACGAATGATGAAACTGTATTGTCCGCTTTTGAATTTAACGTCCGAGTGGAAAGTTGAAATTGGACATTTGGATGGTGTAACGTAAAATATAATGATGTGCGCGGAATAATTATTAATTTTCGACAGAAATCCTTAATACACACAAGAGTGCTGCTTTTTGCCGCAAATTTAAATACAAATATTTCAACGCAGGAAACATTTTGGTGAAAACAATTTTTGAAACGCTATTATAGGTAAATAATACGCTAAATAGGTGAGTTGCACGCGAAATGAATTGCATAGGATTATTGTAGATGTATGTGTCCCTTCTACAAAAATAAAAACAAATAGGTACTCCGTTTCGTCTGAAAGGATTATGTAAGATTCTACTGGGACCTGAGGCAATTAATCTAATAGATTTTACAGTTCCACTCCGATTTAATTTAGTTTGGATTAATGTGCTGTGCCTATAACTTTATCAAAATAAGAACTTTAAATAACAAAACGTAATCAATTCATTCTAAGATGCAGCCGTGGGAAATGCGGTTTTCTGTCATTATCGTATAAATATAACCATGTTTTATTATTATGAATAATGATTATGTATATAGTGTTAATACGTTTTCAAATATTATGCACCGTCCTCCCCCGCCCTTACATAATAGCGTGGTATTTTAAATCATCCGAAATACTCGTTAGAGTCGATCGTAAAGAAAAAAAATCCGGGCTTGGCTTTTTTTCTAATTGAAACAAAAAATTGATCGGCTGCTTGGAAAATATAATCCCAAGGATTTACACTGGATCATTACCGTCGCGGGATTAATTTGAATTCTCTTTGACGGTAATTTTTGGGCAAGCCTGAGGGAAAAAAACATTTTCTTAATTCGAGAAAATGATAAATCGATCGGAAACAATATTTTATTCGTCGTCAAAACAAATTAAATATAAAAACGTTCACTGAAAGTAATATAATAATAATATTGTATATAACATCAAACCATAATAATATCATAATGTTTTTAGATACATTACCGCCCAATAATAATGATATAACAATAATTTTCGACGACGGTTTATCGTATCTATTGCAATGTGACCGTAATATTATCATAATAATATAATTTATATATTAAATCCCAGCAAATAATATATTATGAATAATATTATGATATACATTTAACCTATGTGTGCATAAAATAATCAAAAACACTATAA
Source organism: Acyrthosiphon pisum (assembly GCF_005508785.2). Lineage (NCBI taxonomy): Eukaryota > Metazoa > Arthropoda > Insecta > Hemiptera > Aphididae > Acyrthosiphon > Acyrthosiphon pisum. The sequence goes on from NC_042494.1 coordinate 54,483,842, forward strand.
CGTGTTATTCGCACCGTATATTGTATTTTCTTTAAGTGCCGCAGCGTAATACTTATACGAAATGTTTTCTAAAATCGGTTCTGTTCGAATTCCTTTCAGTCGTATATTATATACATACACACACGCACACATATATATATATTAACAGTATAATTCGTACGTAAACAGATCAATATTTATGAACGTATACACATAGTACGCAAACACGACGACGTGCACAGATATTTTTAATACAATATTTTATTGCTGTGCCCTGTCCCATGTACTGCAATATCTATATAATATTAAAATATGTATCGTGTTTTAGTTAAATCATTTGTGTGTGTGTGTGTTATAGTTTTACTGCCCGGCCTCGGCAAAATACTGTATTACGCGTGGTTGTTATAATATCTTAGGTTACCATCGCTCACGCTCGTTCCTTTATCAATAGTCAATCTATAATATTCACAATGCCTATTATATTGTATTATATTATTGTACTATTTCTATTTTCTGTACGTATAAATGTATAATATGTATACCTGCGATATGTCGTGTTTGTCTGTTTTTATGATTTTATTTTCCACTTGCATTGTTTTACATAACACTAGCATTGGTAGGCATTTTATGTTTTTAACACTAAAATATTGTAATGTCGGTTTGATTTATCGATAGAATATACTATTATATATTTTTTAATGAATAATTTTGTAAAATTCTGTATTACAAAATTTAAGCTGCAAATATAAATTTATGGGGTGTAGGGTATATGAATATTATAGCCACCAAAAATTGAAGAATTTCTAAAAATGTAAAACATGTGATTAACGAACCATGATAATTGATTTGCAAACCATCTTTGCTTTTCCGCCACGGATATGGTAAATCAATTGTAATGAGTAATTTATCGTATACATATAATATATTTCATTATTTTTTTGCGCAACCTAAAGTTCGGAACCCATTACTAATGACTAATGAGTAAATCAAATTCACTGAAACGATAAGCACAGACCAGGATGAATGTTCTATCTTCCCTAAATTTAATATATCTGCATCTCACACACATTTGATGACGTTTTAATAAACTGCAGTCTGCCGCATTCATGTATTTTTAGTCGTTATTATCTGTCCAGTCGGTAATCGTATAAAATGGGGACTACAGATTTTTGGCTCGCGTTATAACTTGTAATAATGTTTTACAACTTCGATATTAAATATTCGTATAACAGTATAATATTTATAGGTATAGTTGATATAAAAAAGATTATGCTATTTTTATTGCAGTTATCCGGAACGGAGTGTAATTTAGATATGCGATTAAGATCCACGCTATATAATATAGGTACCTACTTACATAATACATATCAGGGATCCTTAACTTTGATCTTTAAACATGGTGCGAATACTTCATAAACCGTATAAAATATTTTCGGAATCGAGTAAAAAAACAAAAATGTTTAATTATTTTGATTGGCAGTGCTGTGGCATTTATTAATCCATAGCATCAACTATTTTTGACAACAGCTTATTATGACGTATAAATATAATAATAATAATAAACGCAAATATCAGCCTCGATAAACCTTCAGCTATAACTAATTAAATATTTGATTTTCATTAAAATTCTATAGCGTTTTCGTTATATTTATAAAATGATTGATTAATATATAATTTGAATATTATCACACTGCTATAATAGTACACTATAAGTAATTATTATATTGTTTCCTTCAAATGTATTTATAATTGTATAATGTGTAGATAGAAGCATAATATATATTATATAGAATATAATAATATGTCATACTGAGCAAAAAAAAAAAACTGGTTGATAGCATATTGAACCGATACTAAGAAAAACTATATTCATGATGATTCACCGTAGCATTGTCCATAATATACAAGTTCGGATCTCTCTCTCTCTCTTTCTCTCCCTGTTTCTAGATAATGTATTTATTTATAATGTATAAAATATAGTATTATGTGCGTTTGTGAAGAATATAATGGTAGATACAGCAGCTATATAGAAGGTCCCAATAGAAGTTAACGCATTCGGTCGTGTTGTGTCGTGTCCTAAAACGGTTGCGTGTGCGTATAATATGTCTTTCGTCGATTTCGTGAGCTCTACAAATCTTCGATTGACCCTACGGTGAGTGTACGGAACGTTTTCGTTAGTCACACACACACACACACACACACAATGCACATAAATATATAGGTATATAAAAAAATATAACAATCGTTAATGACATTAACCGCCGTCGCAAAAGTATATTATATTACCATTAGTCTGCAGTAGTATTGTTTTCCGCGTTGCACTGCGGCGGAGGCACCGAACGGTTAGGTTTATCGTATTTCCAAGTCTGACTGGCCAACGACATAAAAAAATAAATATACATACGACAGTGTAGGCGTATTATTATTATTTTTCTGCGTTTGATAGATTTAAGAATGTTCGTTTAGATGCCCGCCCGAGTGTTTATTATAATATTTACATCATTATTATTATAATTGTCGCCGCGCTATCCGATTTCGTTTTTAAATTTAAAAAAAATCATACGCACGTAGACAACCGTAATAAATCACCAGCATGCACGTAAACACTCGCGGTTTAAAATTGTTAGTTTTCCGCGGTCTGCTCACATTTTCCCCCCTTTACGATCGCTACACAACAACGATAAAAAAAAATACCGAGAGTGGCGTTTATACACGCCGTGAGTGATGTGGAAATCGACGAGCCGTTTGTATATAATCATATGATATCCGAGGGATAACAGACGCCAAAGTAATATTCATCTTATCGTCGACTTTTGAACGCAACTTTTGACTTTTGTACACACAACTCTTTGGTTTTAATAAAAAAAAAAAATGATAATAATAAATCATTCGTAAATTACATTCACTTGTCGCGCAACTTGGTGCTCGGGGTCGGGCCGTAAATCGTTTCTCACAGTTTTCGTCTTGAAACTTTCACGTAACCAAACACTTTTTCCGCCGACGCCATCTTACACACCGATCTCGATAACGACACCGACTTTATAACGACGACAGTATCAAACATATATATTTACAATTTACTACGATGTTTGCCCTTGAATTTTTTTCTTCCGTTTGATTTAGGCGTGTATTGTAATAAAATTATTGGGCGTGATGTGTACCGCATAAACAATGTCATGTATAATATTCACTGCTGCACCAGTAATACACTATTTGTACTACAGATCACGGCGGGAGTCTTAAACATCGCATAACATTATGTACCTTACATATTATACCTACTGCAGTATACTCTTAAACTGAAGTGAAAATCGCACGACATGCTGTCACGTTAACAGATTACGCATGTACAATATTATATAGAGCGGCAATTGACTCTCTCCGCGTTGAACTTCCATGCAATATATATAGAGCGTTTCCTGCTATTTCGAAGGTCAGAAGAAAACTGATTTACGCGGCAAATAATTAAAAAGAAAAAAAAAATCCCCGGTCGAAACCTGTGTCGATAATGTACACATAACATATTGTGCACGGGAAAATTTAGGCCGGAAGTGGCCAGTGGGTCTTTTAGCACCGTCTATATTAATTGTATTTATTATTAAAATGTGCACCTGTCCTGTCGATTGCGTAAAATAGTATACTACTATGCTTGTTAGAAATTTTAAGCTGCGAAAACAGATGATGGTCCGACGGATAAAATAACAAATAATTTCTTATGCGTTTCATCGCGTCTTTATTTTTGTTGATACACGCGGGCCCTCATATTATTATGACGCCCGCACCTTTTAAAAACGAGCGAGTGTTCTAGTGCAGCACGTATCTATATAATATTCGTTTTTATATATTATTATGCGGTGTATGGTGTATCTATACTTACACGAACTGTATTGGAGAAGTTTCAATATGGCGACCAAAATATATAAATACATATTATACGGAGTGATCCATTTAACTGCCGACTATGCTTATTTTCTAAGTCGACTTTTGTGTTTATTTTTAATATGACTTATACTTATAAAACTGTATACCTAGGAAATGTTTACAAAAACAAAATAAGTAGGTAATTAAAATTTAATTAATTAATATGCTTATAATATAAATAACATTATATTAGTATGTATAGTTTAGATGATGATCGCAGTAAAATAACATTATGGCAAGGTTTAAGTACCTACCAGCAAAATCGTCGTCCACTATACCACTCACTTATAAACTTTTAATATTTATTAATTCAAAATATGTATTCAATATTCAATGTTTATGCTTAATAATTTTTTGGAAATTTAATTATTGAATGTTTTGCTTTTGATCATGAAATTAAAAATATAAGTTTTCGTTCAGAAAAGTTTAAAAGAAGGCCGTATAATAATCACAAAATAATAATTAGTATAATATAGAAGAAACTAAAACACAGCCAATATTTTATAGTTTTTTGTAAAAATGTAATCTTATAAATACCTACTTTATCAGATTATACACCAATACCTACTTAATTTTTTTTTTTCAAAAACAAAAATTGACTTAGATAATTACTATAGCTGCATGTAAAATGTAAATGGATCACTCTGTACTATACATAATATTATACACGATACACACTGCGTCGCGTGCTCTCAAATAATACATAATATCCTATACCCGTATAATATATAAGTTTACAACTTAGGCGCCGCCATTTACGGTTAATGTTTTTATAGCACATAGCGGCGATGATAATCATTACTTCCACGTCAACGAGTGTGGACAATAATTAAAAAATATATATTTAAACACAATATTCTTGTCACATTCATCGCCTTCAAACAATTTTTCGGAAAATTTTGTTTCGGGTGAGCCGGAAATTTCGACCGGACTTGACACTTACACACGTCCGAGTGCTTAAAATTCGCGGCAAGTCTGATACGTAAATGCGCCATCGTATGCGCATTCAATATGTAATTGACATCGTATAATGTGATATTATAATAACGTCTTAACCTTGCGCGAATCACTATTATGCGGCCAAATATGGAGTCATGTAAAGGGTCAATATTACGGTGCTCGATGTCCCCAGCAATGACTTTTCTAAAAATAAATACTCATGTAGCGCAGTAGTTAAACGCGAGTACTTAAATTAAAGTTAGAAATAGCCAATTCATAGAGCCGATCAATATGAATATTTTGATATTATTTTAAATGATTAATTTCCATAGAATAATATATTCCTATAGTTATTTTTACATATTGTATACTGTAGTTATAAATGTTAAAAAGTATAGGCATGAAAAGGGGAAAAATTATCATTTACATTTTAGGATTGGTGGTGTTAAGAACAGTCTATACTTAGTATGTTCATATCGTAGCATTGCCACTACAGGTAATTTTTAATAACGGCATTGTGACTTGTGGAGCTTAGGTATTTTATTTTTTTGTTTACCTAAAATACTACCACTATAATATAAAAAAACTATATTTACCATGGCCGAGTATGAATAGATGGGCAATGCGGTGAGACGTACATTTTTGTCTTATATGTATATTCTATTATATTAGTACTGTAATACTGTATCTATGCCCTAGCTGTATAATAAACCTTTAGTAAAAAACGAAGTGTGGAAGCACGAAAACAAAATAATAACACAGAGCCATGTCGGTCATTAAAAAAAAAATTAATTCGAAACTGTCGTATAATATCTTCACTATCATCGCTTAACGACTCATGCGTCTCGCGTGTTATTCCGTAAAAATAGAATCACTATTATTGCATATTTCCGTCGTCACAGTGCATATTAATATATTTATTCTTTTATAGGTGTTGTATACAGCAACTATTGTTTTTCCAACTTTGATGTCTTTTAGATGGCACTATGTTATAATCATCTTTAGTCGTCGTATAGGTACACCACCGCAGACGCTGATTCGAATATATATACATATACACATACGTACCTACAAAATATTTTTATCTTTATATATTTTTTTTTTTCAGTCGTGAAAACCACGAGATCATTAGTGCACGCGGTGACGCGTTATTAAAATAATAAAATCGTTGTACATAAAAAAAATTAACCGTAAACTAGTTTATGGGGAAAATATAAAAAGGACAAGGACTCTGCACCGTTATGATTTCCTCGTGATGGTGTCGATGTTATTGCACTATACACTGCAATGTATATGTGACTGACTCAGAACCTGGTTCTAATCCAAAAACCGTCAGAAAATTAACGATTTTGTAATATATGATATATCTATATCTGCAGTTGTACTAGTATTGTGAAACTCAAGTTATTTTTTTTTAGATGATATTATTATTATGACTATTGGTTTTTTTTTCATATTATATTAAGTTTTTAATGCTGATATATTATCAGTTTTTAATGGTAAACAATTATCTTTATTATTACAATAATTGTGTATTGTTTTTCCTAGAACTCAAGGTCCCTGAAATTTTTTATTTAAATATTAAATTTAATTATTAATTCGTATCTGTATTTTAATTTTTGTTACTGGTGGTTGTTTTATAAGAATGTACCGTTAATGTGTTAAAGTTGTTTTTATTGAATACGATCAGGCTTAGTTAAAACAAAATTAATTTTTTTGAATCCTTAAATATTTGAAATGAACATGTAGGTACCTATTTATAAATAGTTTTCAAAGTTTATCATATTATTATATCTTGAATTAGTTGAATTACATTTTCAAGCAAAAACATGCAATCAATATTGATATTTTTGATTTTGTATCGCAGATTGACCATGACGTATACTTAGTTATTAACTTAATAGTTTTTTTTTTATCTTATTTGTAATCAGATAATATGATAACATAAAAATAATATTATTCCCAATAATTTTATTTGAAAAATGTCTTCAACGCTGCACACACTATATAGATTTTGAAAAAAAGATTAACTTAACTCACCATACTTTAAACTTGTTGTTATAACTTTAATAATAATTGTATTTTACCATACTGTAAATTAGCAACCCTGTATTCCTATCGAGCAACGTCCTACAATATGTCCGAATAATATGCAAATTGTATACAAAAGGTGGTTCTCCAAAAAAAAACCCCAAAAATACAAAACCGCAATATTTCTTGGACAATTGGCGATTCGTGCGTACAAGTGCTGTTCTGTACTGATACATATATAAGCGTATAACATTATAGTGATGGCGCTTTCGTGTCGCTGTCGAATAATAACATTGGCGCGCACGCGAATAATAAAAGAAATAATAGCTAGGTTAATATATATATATATATATATATATATATATGTAGTATTATTATAATTATGTTTTTATAAGTAGTTATATTTATTGACCCCCACGCGGTCAAGCCGTGTGCACTACTATTTTATACCATAGTTAGATGATATTTTGTAAGTTTCATATTTTTTTAAAATAACATTAAACTAACGTACTTACATTATTTTTGTTTCATTAAAGATTTAACTGATATCTATAAAAAAAAAATTAAGTCTATTGATGAGTGGGGTAAACTATTGCCACTTATACCCACGCAATCGACAATTCCTTATAAATACAATAATATTTGTTTGTTATTCAATATCTATTGTTATATGAAAATATAATATGATAAAAAGTAGTGGCTCCAGCAGAAATTATAAGCCGGGGAGCGGGAGGGGCAAAGTTAAAAGTCTTCGATAATATAGCTAAATATGCTATTACAAGTTATAACACAATTCATATGATTAAAATAGCGGGAGGGCATGGTTCCTCGCGGCACCCCCCTGCGGGCGCCATGTAAACAGTATGACGACCATAATAAAAATTGGGAATTTTAGTTTTATTCTTACGCAAGAATGCACCTAGCATAGTAGATTATGTATATATTATAATTATGTAACATGCAATTTTCTTCAGACACAACATATTCAATTAATTATTAGAAAAAGTATCTTATACCTGTACGTTAAAAAAAAATTTAGTAACCCGCTTATTTATACAATAGTGCTATCGAATAACGATGTATGCAAAAAAAAAACTTGGTTTTCAACAGCTGCGCTAAATTCGTCACGCACCCGCCACGATTATATTATATTATATATTATTATACTATATATAAAATTATGTACGCCGTACGACCGTCGAGTTCCGGGTAAATCTTTTACAATATACTTCAACAGCCGTGTATTATCCGTATTTACGATCACGTTTCGTTTTGTACATAATAATATATAGGTACCTACGGTATTATTAAACTTAAATATACAAGTATGCATGGAAAACTGAACGGCGGCCGAACAGGCTTCTATATATTACAATAATTGAATAATATATTAATATATATTATATCATGCAGTGATATTATAGTACACATTTGCAAAACCGTTCGTGTAGCCACGGGGCTCTAGGAGCTTATAACACACCCCCTCCCATCTTCCCACGAAGAATGGATTTTTATTAAGTCTCTGGTTCAAATTTGATAAAATGTATAGATAAAAGGTCATCCAGTTATATTATGTGGCGACTGCAGGTTGTATAATAATGTGCAATACGACAACAACAATATACCTATTATATTTCCGTAGCAAAACCGCATGATTTGAATTAAATTATAAAACTTCAAATAAATTAAATGTATTATAATATGTTTAATGACGTATATGATAATATGGACGTGCCTACTGATATATGTTCACTTAGACCATATTATAATTAGGTCGACGGTTAAAAAATAACCGTTTAGCAAAATGATGCCCCATGATAGGTAATGCGATGAATCGCGTCGAAGAAAACATCCAAATCCGATCGGCTGGGTGTGTAAAAATTGAAGGACACCACAAAACGAAAAATTCCAGCTACATTTAGGTACATACAGTGCACAAAGGGAGGCAATAGCACCAGTCGAAGACGTTCCGATGCTGCGGTGCGTTACGGTTTGTGGCGGCGGCATCGTGCGTATTATTTATACTATGTATAATGTGTTGTTGTATATATATATAATATATAAGTCTAATGTGTTTATATTATGTATAAATATAATATGCGTGTTGTGAGTGTGTGTGTGTATTATACTTTTTCTTCGTTTCGTTTCGTCGCCGCTGCCGCCGGCACGACGAAGTTTGGCAGGTTGGTCGTCGTCGTATATATACTCATAATAGAGGACACTGTATGTGTACCTTTTATAATATTATATTTACTTGCCGAGTCGTTGACCCCTCCACCGCCGCGGACGACACTGGGTAAAACACCGTCGCCCGCCCCCGCCGTTACCTATATAGGTACAAACCATTAACCCGTTTTATTATTATCGTATAATATAGACGACGACTACGACGACTGATATTACTATATAGCATTATACTATATAGCTGCATCACATTGTTGTCGAGTACCTCAGCCCCTGCCCCCGCGTATAATATTATACTTAGTTGTGACGCATGCGTGTCCCGATAATATAATAATATATGTCATAAAACTGTTGTATAATATAATAAAAATAACTGTATCTGCAGATTTATAGATTATTGTTATTTTTATTATTATTATTATATTATTCAGTACCTACTTACTTCTTGTGAATGACGCATGGACGCTTATTTTTTGCCGTTTTGTTTTTGAAACTCGAATCTACTTATAAAATATTATTATTATTTTCTTCAACGCCGTCAAATTCCTACGTAAAATATTATTATGTTTAGTTATAGTACGTCAAGTCATCATACAACGTACGCGGAATCACAAATTATTGCACGCCGCAGCAGTCGTGTCACGCAGTGTTCTCGAAATCGTGTTCGGCGTAGTCAAAAGGATTTCGGGGGCCGTCTCGAGTACCACCCCCAACCCACCGCCTAAAAGCTATACTCACGGTATATACCTAAAGTGAACTGCTGCAGTGTAATATGATATGACGCGCGTGGATATTATAATATAATCTAGAAAAGGACGTGCGGGGCTGTAATGATAGCTCATCATAATACTTAGCTACGAATTTTCAAAAAATTTCAAACGACGCAACCCCCCTATATTAGTTATATTTTACTATTACCCGGGCTGTATAGTTATAATAATATTTCTACTTAAAACGCTCCGAAAACACTGCATACCTACCTACATTTTGTTTAAAGAATTTTTTTTTGTTGCTATATAAGATCTACAAAATTATTGCAGCAAAAAAGTGTTCAAAAACTAAAATATATATATATTTATGTTAATTTTTAATAATTGTTGTGGACAAATTGTTGCTATACCATAAAATTATTTCTCTTGTGACACCCATATAATATGTGTAATATAATATATACGAGAGTCTCATATTTTTTCATATAGATGACGAGTGTGGCGTCTAATACGTTGCGGGAGGGCACTCATATTTTTCCAGACAGTTGATCGAATTTTTCAATCGTTATTATCAACAACGATATTATATTATATTATTATGCTGGGTCATATAAAATATAACAGCGATCGTCATAATAACTATATTAGGTAGTATTGGTAGGAACCTATATCGTATGTGAATTTAGGTACCTACATATTTTGCATACAAAATTATATTTTGTAATTATCCGTTTAATTCAATAACATTTTATATTTATCTTAAACCGTGCAATTCTGCACGGTATAAGGAACCTAAACGTTGTTAAAATAATATATTATACAAACTGCAGTTATCACAGGTCACTGCATAATTTATATAATTTGTAGTATCTATACCTATATATATATATATATATTTATACGTATGATTTGAGCTTACGAGTTCAAAACATCAATTTCTCATCGGATGTGGATGGGGACTTAAGGTCAGGTATTGACCTGAAGTCTCCCCTAGAGTCATACCGGGGTATGCGCCGGTACTGTGCAATATAACAAATATTACATGTATGTGTGTGTGACACAAAATATATTTATTTATTTTTATTGATCCCAAAAAAAAACCCGGCATCTGTGGCCATTGCCTATTAGTTCTAGTTAGGGCACAATATATTTTACAGTTACTTGTATTTACAATTATTAAAATATACTTATATGAATAGAATTAAATTAAAGGTAGGTAATCAGTAGGATGACATTATTATTGAAAGACTAATATTCTATTAGTGACTAAGATCATCTAATGATATAGGTTTTCATCATTTTTATATTGTGTTGTACAGATCTGTTGTTTTTAAGGTTTTTTCGTCATCCTGGTGCTGCCCTTGGTTTCTGGTCCCAATGTAGTGTCAAGGATCGTTTCCGATATTTTGTCGACTTCGCTCGAAATATATATTGTCTTCATCGATACTATGAATGTGCATCGTAATGGAATTATTATATGATATTGTCTATCCCGTGTTTTGATTAACATTTTTTTGTGGTTGACGCCATTGCGAAAACCCTTCGGCGCCGATGCAGTCGTTGTTTTTTCAGTTTCGCGCGAAAAACATAATAAATAATAATACTTCCGTCGATAAATTTACTGTCGTTATATTGTATAATATATTATAATATATATTCTCTTAGTCAAAATTAACGTGTCGAATAAAGTATGATAATATTTGAACACCGACGATGCCCTCTGCAAACTGAGATATAGGAAATATTATATTATATTAGATATAATATTATAATGTTATACATAGATTTACGATATAAGAATCTATCGAAAATTCGGTGAAAACTTGGATACTGAGCTAGCTGCGATACGTTTTCGTTACATTGAGTTTGTCATATTATACAAAAAATATATAATATATATTGATATTTTTGTTATTAATATTTATTGTGATTTTGCTTAGGTATAAGTAAGACGTGATGGTATAATATAGATAGTATACTATATCGTCAATATCTATTCTCTTCAAGATGAAATATTTATATACAAATATATAAAAGAACTAATAGCGTATATGCGAAGTATTCCATTCCGGTTAAGGGTTTTACAATTGAAGACTAAAACACATATGAAAGGCCAACAAAATCTTCCACTAAGTGAACTTGAAATTTTGAGTGACAGTGCGGGGGTTGATGGTTACCACAACCCTTCACCCCCATGGTTTGCGGCTGTTCTTCATACGCCTCGTAAGCAGACTTTGTCTCGCGAGAAGCGCTTCCGGCGACAACGTCTAACACGACAGTCCCAATCCGCCGACAGCCAGGTTTCGTGTTACATTATAACATGTTATACATCATCTCTCTCGGTGACTAAAGAGAAGATAATTATTATTATGTGTTATACTATAATAACCTGGCGTGGGTGACAGACTCCCCCCCACCGTTACTGAGTATACGTCCATTGTGCAATGCGTATGTTATAGCGGATTTTTTTATAACGAATTGATTATTATGTACAGTTTTCAGTCAATTTTTTTTTGCATATTTTCAGACATTTTATTATTATACCCATATATTTAGATTTCCGCTATGTTTTATAACACTTAAACTGTTTACTATTTTTATTTTAAAAAGTATACCTCTAAAAATATACTAACAATTGAAAATTGTTGAAATAAAATAAAAGTTTTAAAAACATTCTTCTACTTTTGCAGATTATTATCGTTGCATGTTTTGCATGATACAAATAATTATTTAAATTGGCAAAAATCATAGTAAATTCTTATAGCATTTCTTCATGATGCCCCTGTATATGTTGCTATACTTATTAGTTTATCAAATTTCATTTAGACTTATAGGTACACATTGATGGTGATGATATTTTATGAGTTTCACAAAACACAATACATTATAATATCATACATTTTTGATATTTTCAATAACGATATGACATATAGAACGCTAGACTTAGTACAAACAATAAAACAATTTAGAAAACTAAAATTTGTTATTCTGTGCAACTTCAGCGTATACATTTCTCTTCGAGTGAAGTATTGTGAACTTGGTGTTCGAGTTGAATAAAATATACAAGGTCATCCAAATATCGCGCTATAATTTATCTAACCATTACAGTTATTATTCTCAAGTATAATTTATTCTATCAGTCAAATGTTCATATTTTCCGTCATGAATATTATTAAAATATTGGATAATGTCAACACATAGCTATGTTAAATGATATTAATATAGCTAATGCATTATGTTATATTAGATATAATCATATTCAAATAAATCAGACAATTTATTTTTTTTCACTTTACGAACACATAATATGACAACTGCAACTTGTAAAAGTACACTGCATAGAAATTTCAGAAACAAAAATTACCCACGGTTCACTTGCTAATATAGAAATGTTTACATTATCCATAACATACCTATATTTACGAATGGTATAGTCGTGTATATAGGATATTGTATCACAGATGATGTTTGACGTGATAAAATACCATTTCAATGCACCAAACGTTCGAGATACACGCGCCACCTGTCGCCACCCCATACACTTTATATGCTAGTATATGTACCAAAAGTATATTATCCACGTAGAACCATTTTACCGTTGGTACTGACGATTCAACTGGGTATCGTATATAATATAATATGTATCAATTTATATTATATATACGCTAATTATATCATATAGTAAAATATGTCCAATGAATTACAACATTTCTGCGCCACTCGTGGTATAGGTAAACGCGCGTACCATATATTCATCTAATAACATATACTGCCTCCATACTGCAATATAACACTTCATATTATATTACATTGTGTAGCATATATAAATGTCTAAATATTATATATTATTGTCGTGTGATCCTGGATCAGCGAATAATAATAGCATAGCGTTGCCCGTTTGGAAATCGTCGTCGGTAGACGAAACGAGAATCGCGAACGTCGTTAAAAAAAAATGGTGCTGACTGGGCGCCCAGTTGTCGCTCAACAGGTCCGCAGCCGCTGGCGGTTTTCGAAATCAATAATAGACGCCACCGCGTGTTTCACGGGCAACCGCACTCCATTACACTACGTCCGAAACGTTTTATTTCTCAACCCCTTTCTTGTTGGGATTCGTTTTTTCCCCTCTAATCACCAATAAAAATATATATATTTAATTATTAATTATCTTATCGTCTTATTGGTTTATATCTATACGCTGCAATTTTATACATAACTCGCTTCCGTATTATTGTTCCTGCTGAAAATATCCTTCAAATTTTTATTATTTTGTTAATAATTGTCGAAAGTAATTCAAAGAATTATTACCCTTGAAAGAAGCCAAGCCCGTGGAGAGGATCCCAACATTTACATAATATACAGATGTAAATACTATAAATATATGATGTGGCGTTCAAAAATATATATCTTAGTCTGTATAATATTATCGTTTTGAAAATGTAGGTGTGCAAATTTAATTTCTAAGACTTATTGTTTATTAACCATATTATATGCATTGATCAGTTCGATAACTGCATAGGTTTCATCTACACATATTGTCTCCGTCTTAATTGCTTAACGCATAATAATAGTACATTAATTTACGTTCAGGATAGGTAATCTATTTTACTCTGTTAAATTCAACATTGAACTACCTATTATACAATTTAAAGGTAAAAAATGAAGATATTTTTATTTTAAAGCAACTTGTATGAGCAAAAAAAAAATGTCCGTACCTGAGCGTATACATATTAGAGTCTTAAATATTGGATCAATTTACTGTATTATTAACTGGCTGAGTTAAATAGATTATTCTGAATGTTAAATTTGCCATGTCGTGGGCTTGTAAGATTACGAAGGTAGCCCTATTGATGGCGCTTAAGCGGGGAGGGGCGGCTATATTACGGTAGACCTAACAATATGTTCTGTACGAATACCTTTATAAGTCAATTTTATTTTTGGTTTTATGTCTATAAATTAGGTTTCTATTCAATTTCGTTTTGTGTCAATCCTATACTGTAGCTACCGTTAGAAAAGTAAAAATGTTGCTGGACAGACTATGATTTATGCAATTATTGTATTACGCATCGGTAGGCATACTGCGCGATCGACAATACCTGCAACGTGTGACAAATTAAATACCTACATTATAGACAGCGTTCCGCGTGGTGTTTAATGTTTAATCGGCCGAACCAAATCCCCATGATGGGTCTGTTGTTATTCGAGAATCATGATTTTTTCTTTTGTAAACTGCACACTGAACACAATGCATTGTCAAATCAGTCTTTACAAAAAAATAATATGGATTTTTTTAGTCTGACGATAATATTATATAGAGTAGTATACATCTGTCACGGCTGCAGCAGCCGTATTGTGAACTTTTTATTTAAATGGACGCGAACACCTATAACGTAATATAAATTGCAGTCCGGTCGGGAAGTACGCGTTAATAATTAATTCATCTTCTGAAATAATTTTAGAGTGAACTGTTCGCATAGTGAAAAAAACACTTCGTACTATATACTTATACAGTATACACCTAGTAGGTACCTAGTTTATTTATAGTCAATCCATTTTTCATGCGTCCTCGTTGTACATGTACCATAACACTTCAACTATACCACCGCACATTTCCTCCCCATTGCCACGGCTCGTATTGTCTCGATGTTTATTACGAGTTCCACCTACGATGGTATTTTTGTTTAAATATATTATCATTTTAATCAAATATTTCTTGTCCAAGTATATAGTGAAGAAACTTTTATTGAAGAATCAATAATTCCGACGAAAAAAATTGTTGTTTCTCAAAATAATTTTAATAACTGGGTCACGAATGTCGTCGAGAACGTCCCTAGTTTTAAATAATATTGAAATTATACAAATATTATACAAATTGAATACTATACAATATATTATACATTCGATTTTGTTTTTAAATCCAGAGAAATAAAAAAATATTTCATACTAACGTATTTTTTTTTAAATTACCTTCTTTGTATAAGTATCCTGTAAATAGTTTCGCTGTATGTATTATATGTATTTATTAGATTTATAGGCTAATCACTGACACGATCGCACATTCGCACACATACTAATTAGTTTGATCTGGATTAGGGAATAATTTTATACGTATGTATACAACACTATACATAATATATAAATATATATATATGATATTGCAAAAAATAATATAATAAAACGTATGCTTTACACATATATTATATAGGTTTTTTTGTCCTTCACCCTTGTTATGTGTTTTGTTCGAGTAATCGGATCCTTTAGTAAATCCAATAAAGCTTCTTCCCGTTCCGTAGACGAAACAACGGGGTGGTAAATAATACTTGTGCCCGCAAATATATATTATTTTATCATATAGTATATCGCAACGATATAATAATAATATAATAACGAATGGTATTGCATATAGTACCTATACCTATAACGTGCGGTTGTCTTTATTGTATTATAATATTATATACTTAGTTGGATTTTTTTTTGTTTCACAGGTGTATTGGAGATGAGCGCTGCGACCGAAAGTGGTATCCGGTTGAGCGGACATACTCTAGACAAGGCGACCAAGGCCAAAGTCACCCTTGAGAATTACTACAGCAATCTGATCGCTCAGCACATTGAACGGAAACAGAGGTACAGTACACTTACGCTTATACGTATTTTCATTGATTTTTTTTTTTTTTGTACGCGTTATGTCCATATGATATATTTGTAGATCTTAGGTATGTCTAGAACATACTTATAATAATATATTCTATATATTCTGATGACAACGCCTTTTATATATTATTATTTATGACTATCGTATAAGTATATTAGAATTCTATTTTATTATTTTTATATTGATCTGAACTAATGTAACAAATTTAAAAATACTTTGTAATCATACTTAAACCACATTAAATTAAAAGCTCGTAGGGAAAAATGACGTCACTGTAATGAAAAAACCTTTCTTTTTTTTGATAAAAATTCTAACTGAGCTTTTAGAGTTAATTACAATAATATTACATTGATTAATCTATTCTAACGTCTGTCAAATGAAATATGAATAACACACATTGATACATTATACACATCTTTATAGTACGATTTATCTTGTTATTAGTTCCTTCCCCAACACTTTTAAGCAATACCTACTAATTTTTATAAATAATTTTTAATAGGCACTATACCTATTTAAACATGCAATATTATTAAATAAATTAAATCTTTTAAAACACTTTGAATGCCAACAATACAATTGGCTATAAAATCACCGTTTTCAGAATGTTCTATATTGTTTAATTTTAATGTTAGAAACTTAATTATTAGTGACGCATTATAAAATAAAATATTCAAAACCTACTATAGTATATAATATAATATAATATAATATTAACATGCTATTTACTAGTATAAATATTACAATTTAAACCGCACCAATCACCTTAAACTATATTGGCTGATAAGCATGACTTATAGAAATCGAAAGGTCACATCTCAATTTATCTAAACGTATTACTTTTAAATATTATAACTATCAAATATAATGTGTGAAATTAAATAACGGAAAACAAAACATAAATTTAAAAAATGTTGAACGTATTAAGAGTATATCATTTATTTTAATCATAGAAAGTGCACATGTGCACAAAAGTTGTTTTAAAATAAAACATTGTTATTTAGACTAAGCTCTAAATAATTAATTATTGACCACCAGTGTCAATATCCACGAAGGTTAGGTTTTTTTTTAGGAATGAAAAACGTTAAGCTAACCATACGCATTTCTATCAGTATTATCATTATTAGATCAATAAATTATAAGTTTTTAGAGAATATAATAAATTAATAACTTTTTATAACTGATAAGATTTTTTTTGTCGATCATTACAATTTGATATCTTTGAACATTATCTCGTAATTTTAAATTCTGAGCGGAGCGATTAATGTATTTTTCTTTTTGTGTGTGTTCTCACAATAAATAGTCGAAATAACGCTTCGATTTTCAACTTTAGTATCTTGTTTGATTGGAAAGTGAATCTAGTTGGTGCATTTTGAAGGTAAAAGTTTTTAAAGGTTTTCGACAAAATTGATTTTGGTTTTTGATATAATTCTAAAACAAATGACCGTAGAATGTAGATACATGCAATTTTCACTATATTAGCATTTTCTCTACACGATTGAAAATATTTTGACTTGCTTTGACATGTTTACGGACATACTCTGTTTCCAGTTTTTCTTTTTTTTCTTTAAATATTGATAAAATTGTATTCGTTGGGTCAAAAGCTTAACAATTTATTTTATAAGTTTGACTTTTGATAACATTTATAAAATTTGAAATTTAAAAATAATTTTGTAGTTAAAAAATTAAAAAATGTTCAGCTTTTATAGCTAAGGATTGAAAATTTAAAATAAGATTCCACGTAATTAGGTTATTCTGTAACCAAAATATCTCAAAAATATAAAATATCCATACCGACAAACCGCCTCCGCTCAGAATCGTTTTTCGTAAGCCATGATATTTTATCATTGGATTAAAATTTAACACCATCCATTACAGTGACCCACTTGCCCACCTTTTCAATTTGTATACCTATATTGTTTTGTATGTTAATAATAATTACTCATCAAATACTTATGATTTTTATATATAAATTATGGATATCATACAAAAAGTCCTTCTATTTGGTAGGTACTCTGTATTTAGGATAATGTCTAGAACCCCATTTTAAAATTAAATAAAATTATACATAATTTTTATTATTATGTACTTTTCTAAGCTTATATCTTATTAGTGCAATATAGAAAATGAGTTTCTACCTATCACTCAACAATAATTGCTGGATATATATTATATAGTATATTAATTATTGTCAATATTTTAATTTGCCCTGAAAACGTGAATTAATACACGTTCGAAAGTTAGTTGACCAAATTGCATTACGTATCATGAAAACATAAACATATGTAGGTATGATAAGGTCAAACGTCAATGGTTGGTATGATAAGCGCTTTGATATACTATACAAACGATTTGTTTTCGTTTTAATATTAAAATATTATATAATAGTATGATCAATCGAATTTAAAGTGAAAATTTAAATTTACATAAAATATTATTAAATTCATGCCAGTTGATAGTAAATTGTTGAATCAATAATTGTATTTAAATAATATTTAATTATATGGAGGTATTCTGAAATTGAAATACTTTTGTCGCGTTATTTGTACGAATGTATATTTATTTAAATCAATTTAAGTAGTTATGTATACTGTGTGATTCGTAGTAAAAAAATAAATTATATTTCTTTAGTTCTCATATAGTACTTAGGTACTATATAATAGTAGTAAAAAAAAAAAACGAATACGATTTAAGTTGATATTTTAAAATATCTCACTACAATATGCTCCTTGCGATCATCATTATAGATGTTATCATCATTGTAAACAAAAATAACACTAACAAAGCAGGCCTAAAATAATTCAATAACAGCGAAACACAACGATAATACCAGTAGGGAGCGGGGTACAGTAAAATCAAATCAGCCGGATCTCTTTATAAAGCCGTAAGTCGAACATATAAAAGCGTATCTGCTAAAGCAATAACGTCATCTTCACGAGAGATAACGCAACTGCAAAAAATATTTCATAAAGAATTACTATACCCAACAGAGGCTGTTTTTTTTTTGTTATAATAATAATATAAACGTATATTATATACACAGAGTTATTTGCCAAGCATACTCATCCCCATGTTTCCTATAATAATGAATTTATTAAAATATTATTTTTAGGATATTATAAGTATACTCAACTATACTTATATAAAGATCATATTTTCAAATTCTTAGATTCAATAAAAATTACTTCTTTTAAATTAAGGCAGATCAATTTTTTTAATGTAGATGTAAATCGAAAATAGATTAACTATTGTTTCTAAATTACCTATTAGACTTTATGTACTAAGGATATTTTAATCCATAGTAAAAAAATTAAAAAATATTTAATAGCTATAATGATTCTAAACTTTTATACTAATTACTAATTAATATTAATTTTATGATTTTAAAAATTGTCATACTATAAAAAGTATATCTACTGAATATTACAACTGTTTTATAATTGTTTTAACACTATTATTAAGTAATTAAATCATTATATTAAGAGCTTAATAACACATTTTAAATTCCGATATTAAAAAAAATGCATTCCCTGTCGTATATTATATTATACTGCTTTACTTATATATTGGATGATACTGTTTTATGTATTATTTTAACATAACTATGTTTATGGGGTAGATACACGTTTTTTGTTTCTGACCGATATTTCGTAAGATGTTCGTTGTCATGATTTCGTATTAAAAAAAAACATATTTATGATTCTTAGATTTTTCTTCGAGAAAAAATATCGAGTAGCGTGCTATGGTTTTTTTTTGTTTCTACGATAATTATGTTATATTTTAAATAAAAGAAATATTAATTTTCTCTTAATACAATAATGAAAACAAACAACAACTACTAAACTTCTTAACGACCACAAAACTTATCTTTCATTGCTTGCCAATTGTTTTTTGTGTACTCGTTCTTAAAATAATGTATTAACAATTTTTTTGTCCTTACGTGAAACTGTTGTACGCTTTTTTCTGAAACGTAGCCAAAGTTTAACCTCACAGTCGTCGGTATAGCTATTATATATTATTGTCAGAAGAATTTGTTTTTTTCAATACCATTTACCAAATGAAACTCCTATAATTGCTGTTCAATTATTCTCTTGAAACTTTTGGTTGTAAAAACGTTGTTAGCAAATAACTCATTTCTACAGTTTACAAAAACTATATGCTTTTCCATATACATATATGCCACATATTATATAGAATAATATATATCATATTGTGTACCTATATTATATTTGCATTTATATATCATATTGTGTACCTATATTATATTTGCATTTATATAAAAAAAAATCAATGTTTTATAACAACTTAAAAATACTCACGTCGTCGACAATCCAGATAACAGCTAGGCATGTCAAAATTATCCAGTTTTTTATAATATTATTATCATTTGAATTTCTTAAAAAATTTCAAAACGTCCTTACCCTACATTATATCGAGTTTAGTACATTTTCTGAATAAAATTTTATGTTTTATTTTACCTATTCAATGATATTCTGCAGTGGAGGGGGTTGGCGTTAGGTTAGGTTATTTTTTATTATAATATTTGGCTAAACAAAAAAGTAATTTAATTTTTACAAATTCGATCCCCCCTCCCTTCGGGTGACTTCTGGATCCGCTACTGATATCCTACCTGTGATAAATTTCTAATATAGGTGCTCAGAAAAAGTGCTTCGTAAAACTTTTAGAACTAATCTTTTTCAAACTGAAATAAACCACACCTATCGTTCTAGTTGAACCAATAGTATACCTAAATTATTATTTCTTCCGCTCTGAATCCAAAAAGTGTATTGATATATATATTCATATATCTCACTGTTAAAACAAATTAAAAAACTGCTGTCGAACGAGAAAAAAACAACATGTAATATTATGTAGTAGAAGGCTGAGGAGACTCGAAATGGCCATCCGGACTTTGTAAGGATTCAAGTGAATTCTGGGCTCCTCAGTCCTCTTCCCGCCCCCGCCGCGCCCACCCATCCAATCAACGCATAAATGCAGCTATCCGTCACGTTCAGGTACCTTCACCTTATTATATATATATATATTCAAATAATATGTATATCGTTCGTGTACATAGTTAGTATAATATTGTATAACTTTACATTATGTGGCGTGTAATACACATGAATGTACGTATTCAATTATTATACATATAACCATCGTCGTCGTCACATCCGTTTCGCGAACGTGCCGCGTGCCGGGTATATATGATGATCGCGGTATACCTATATACACCTGCAAGAGCCAAATCGAAAACCATCAGAAATCCCCAAAACGGCGATGTAAGGTTAATGTAGTAAACCATCGAACCGGAAATTGTATAAATTCACGTTGTATATAGTTCGAATAATAATATAATACCTACCTAGGTATATATATGTGTAGCAGTTATATGAGCTTGTACTTTATACGATGAAACAATATTACTATGACTTGATCACTGTAGGTAATATAACTATATTTAGTATTATAATATTATATGACTTTAATCAGAGTTAATCCTTGAAGATTGAACTACGCGTTTTACTTGCTACACATTCTTTAATGTAGGTAGATACGCTATATTATAATATATTATGTATTATTAAACAATACAAACGCATACGTTATGTATATTTTTCGGAACTTTTTATTTCTCATTCATTTAATATCATATCATGTCATTATGTATACATAATGTATTTTTATTTTATTTTTTGGTTAGTATTAAAAAACGGTCTGTGGTCAATCGTGAACCGCATTAAAAAAAAAAAACTTAATATCACTGCTGGAACGTTCTATTTATATAAAGGCTCACATTGTCGTCGTACCAGTAATATATATGTACCTAATGTATTATAGCGGTTATTATGAGTATGCAATAACTCACCAGAGATCTGTGGTTTTGAATGCTGACGTTGTGTACAACTTGAGCTTTTGGCTTAAAAAACACATGTGGTTATACAGACCTGCTGTTGAAATATACGCTAAACTATATTATACGGAATAAATTATATAAGATTTGTAGAGTGAAAAATCTTAAGAAACGATAATATAATGTGGGCAGAATGTTGGAACACGACGGTCGTCATTCAGTCCATTTCATACATACTTTCTTAATATAGTTCTTTGTCCCTAAATAAAAATGATATGCCATACATTTGTTTTGTTACACATTGATTTGTAAGATTGTATTGATTGAGTACCTAAAGCCAGTTAAATACGAGGAAAGGTTTAAAGGAAATACAACTGTGGTCATTGATATACCATCTTATACATGAGGCTCTTATGACGACTTTCAGGAATTCTATGAAAGATTTTTTTTCTCTTAGTTTTTTATACAGTGTTTTTGTTGTGTATAATGTGAAAGATAAATAGCTGGTATGTTAATGTGCGAAACCGCGCACTTTTTTTTCTATTACGAAATAACACTATTATTTCTTATTATATTATACATAACTTTTTTCCCGTTTAACCAGGGCTTAATGCGAAAGAAATTTGCACAACCATTTTTTTTGCGATCAAGTTTAATTAGTACGTCAAAAGTGTGTAAAAAAAATAACAATAAATCGATCGCGTTGTAATCAAATTTTCTACTTTGTATCTCGTTTATTAAAATATATACAGTCGATAAAATTTAAACATCCAAACGTCAAAGGGTAAAAGTAATTTTTCAGAACTTCAAGAAAGAACTTAAAGTTAATTTTTTTTTTTGCTCTAAAAAGTCACAAAAATGCTATATAGTAGGTATCGTTAAAAAACCTGTATTATATATAAT
Source organism: Acyrthosiphon pisum (assembly GCF_005508785.2). Lineage (NCBI taxonomy): Eukaryota > Metazoa > Arthropoda > Insecta > Hemiptera > Aphididae > Acyrthosiphon > Acyrthosiphon pisum. Next base: position 54,507,012 of record NC_042494.1, read on the forward strand.
ATATTATATAATACGACTTGAAGTTTGTAAAGTTGTTAGAGCGTATACGCGTATGTAGCGTACCAATATAATTCTTTTTTTTTTGTAAACTACTCAAAAACACGTTTACTATTATATACATTGAAATTGACGAGCATTTATACTCATGTACATATTATATGTGTTAACAATTTGTCGTCGTCACGAGTATAATAACAATATATATCGTAATGTGTAATCGTCGATTATAATACGTATATATGTACAATATAGTAGGTAGGTCAAATACCCGTAATAATGAGTCTCTTGGGAATATACATAATATATATTAAGGTTCCTTCGAACTGATATACGTTAGCAGGTTTATCGCGCTTGCCGAATGGGTAGATATAGAGGTGACCATGTGTGGTTATTAAATGTTGGTAACATTACATTACCCGGTGAGTCGTCACTTTAACAATTTATACATAGGAGTATTATATTATAATGTTAGGTAAACTATATAATAACGCATGCAGTGAAATGTAAAAATTGTTAGCGCGTCGTGTCGGCTTCTTTTCCCGCGCTCTTTAATATTATTATTGTTTTTCCTTAGTCAGTTGTGGATTTATGCAAGGGTTTGTCGAGGGTGGGGGCTAAACACTAAATATGCACCTATTTAATCCGTAGATAAGTACCTACTTGTTAGTATACACTTCAAGTTGTAAAAAGCGATAATCCCACAACAACAATAAAATATTGGGGGAATTTCAGGCCACTGTTGGAGACAATATAAAAATATTACACCTGTTTTTATAAATCAACTTATAAACAATGAGGGAGGTAAATTTGAAGTAGTATCGAGCTCGCATATAGTCCTAGCTCGCGTTCCACCCTTTATATCTGATATATACTGGACAGAGCATAATATAGCATAACTCTCTGTCGCGGGATAATATGTATATTATCATATTAAATTTATTTTATAAAAAAAAATAGTATCTATTTATTTTTTTCTGGTCGGGCTTAATGTTTAAAAAATCATCAATTTTAGGTACATACTCTCTCTCTGTAAAACAGCAGGCAGAATTGCAGAACACAATATGCCTTTTTCGAATTAGGTATGCAGGTGAAATGTAGACAAAGCGACTATAAAGTATATACGCCTACGATCCCTGTCCGAGGCAAAATTATGCATATAATATTGTTTTTTTTATAACACGTAGGCTATAGCTAGAAGCATAGCACTGCAAGCACAGAAACATTATTTGACGCCGTTTTTGACTAAAAACGTACCCTTCCCTTTTCAGTCAAAACAATAAGTTCAATAATAATTAATATTATATACTTTAGATTTTTATGTTATACTTATAGTACTTATTTAATTATTAAACATTTATTATACCTAAGTTGTATAAAAAATATAAATAAATAATAATAATAATATTATAATAGGTAATATGACATTTTTGTCAATGGTCATTAAATATAATAGTAATATGTGTATATATTATAAAAAAATATATATAATTTATATAATTTTGAAAATTATTAAAAGTATAAGTTAAAATTTGTCAAATAATTATTATTATATTTTATTTATATATTTTACACATTTAATTTTGGTCGAAAACGGTCACGCCCGTTTTTATAAAATCTATACCTAATAATATGAATGTGTGGTTTGGTGCGCAGTAATATTATATTATTTGTATTTTGTAAATATTATACATAAATGAACCGTACTGCAGCGAAAACACAATATGCCCAAACAATCGATACACAAAAAAAGAGCCTGTTGCCTTTGTATGATAATTATTGGTCGGATAAGGAGGAACTATATATTATCTCTATGCCTAATTTCTGTTTTGTTTCCACGCGTACGTTTTAATTTTGTTGTACCATCTATAACCGTGTAATTTTCGTGTGAGTTTAAACGCAAAAAAATGTGTACACACATATGTGTATGCGAAAACGTCGATTTTCCCCCCTCGTTTCGTTCCGACTTTGCGGCACTGTGTGTTAATTATTTACACTGAACGTGCGATACGATGGCTGGTGGGCTCGTGATTATTTCATACATATTATCCATACACTATTATATTGCCAGCAGGGGCTGAGAAACGTGTTAAGCGATATAAATGTCTAAAAAAGGGAAATAATAAATTGTTTGTCCTAGAGACTTGTTGTTTATGTAGCCCAGGTACATTTTAGATTATGGCTTACGAATATATTATAATGTGTCCTACGAATAAATCGATCTTGTAAATGATAGATGTTTGCCTGATATAGTTGTATTATGATCAATAACACATTTATATTTGGAACGACAAACCCTGAATTTAGATACAATTTATTTTTATTATACATTCGTACAAATTATGACCATACCATACAACATCTAACCTACGAGTACATCAGTATAGTAGGTAGTCGTTGAGATTTTTTTTTTCGTTCCTCTGAGTTTTCTCTCAATCATGCGACGTGGTCATTGTCGGAGACAGACTTACTGGCGCATTGACATTGCGGTACAGCGTTTTGATTTTAAAAACCCCTTAATACCGCCGGAAAACGGAATAACACTTTGTGCACAAAATATTTAATGTATTTATACAGTACATTGAAAATTCCTCGGCACTTTTATTATATGCGTGGTGTAATTTATGCGCATTATGATTAATACAAAGGGGCGATGTTCTCTTTCGTGGAACCAAAACGGTAATGACGGTTATTACCCCAACCATTTCTGCAGTGCCTGGAATTTTCAATCACGAACGCACGTACATTTATGTCAGCTGAAATCGATAAGATTTCTTTTAACTAATTGTATATTGCGTGTCACCCGCAGTATTTTCCTAGTCTGAAAATCGTTTTTATTTTTTTTTTTATGATTTGATTTTCGATCGGTCAAACGTCAAACGACTTTTTTCTCCGACTTCTTCCCAAAGTTTTTCTTAACAATTCTCGTTGTAGTCCACAAATAATATAGGAAAATAGCAAATGTCAAAATTTGACATTAATTTTAATTAGGTAAGTACAATGATATGGCAAAAAAAACTCAATGGATTGGTACAATCCGAATATATTCCGAAAAAACGGTTGTTATTATTGCTGGATAGCTTAGAAAAATTGAATAACTTTAATGCTTATTCAATGATTTTTTTCGTCATGCTCGTACTGTTTAAATTAATATTTTTTGTTTTCAATCAAATTGATCTATATCTATAACTTGTCTAAAAATGCATCATCCTACATTACTATAACATATAGTCGCTCAAAATTTTTTTTCACATATGCTATCTATATTCATCTATGAAATATATTATTTGCTATACCCATGTTACATATATTATATTATTCACTTCTACGCTATTCTAGCCGAACAGAATCCCTCCGGGAAACGAGTTGATTTCTTATACTTTTATTTATTATCTGTTATCAAAAGGCACCTCTTTTGCAGGCACATGTTCTGAATAGTCTTCCATTTTCGCCGATGCCACAGCTCCGACCTTCGTTTTTTAGAACCTTCGAATCAATCACACTTACCGAGTTGATTTTTATCAATTTATCCCTTGAGAATTTATCTAAAGCCGTTTTCTGTATAAAGGTAGTAAAAATAATAGGGTCATAAGGCAGTAGGCACTGTAGGTATATACTATGTATTGGTATTATATACAAACGACTCGATAATATTAATTTTTCTTTTCGAAGGTCAATTTCTTATTTCATTTATTTTGTTGTACACTTCATTACTAATCTGTCTTATCATATACCTAGCTATTGTTATTTTCTATTTTTTTTTTTCGGTCGATGGTTTCTATACGTGTTATTCTGTTGTATCGCCGTTTTCCGACTATTGAAATCGATTGTTTGCGAACAAAATTAACCAAAATAAAATGTTGAATATTTTTATTATTTATCTTCATTGATATTAGCTTATTATTAGAGTTGATTGCATAATATTGCTTAAAATCGATTTAATATGTATGTGATTATTTTCTGTTTAAATTACCTTTTAATGTCCAAATAAAGTGTTGATAAAGTGCGTTTCATATCTGATATGCAAATATGTATTATATTATATTATAAGTATTATATAATATCATATTTACCGAAATAAACACATTGTTTTACATATTGACAAGAAATTGAACTATATAATACATATATATATAACTATATAATATGTTTTGTCAATACTATATAATATGTCAATTTCTTGTTAATGCGTATATTTCGGTAAATATGATATCTAATCAATTCCGCATAATTGGCTTCTATGTTAATTAACGACAAGGTGAGTTAATTATGATCAATGTAAATGTATTATAAATAGTATTCAATTTCTATTTTAAAGTATTTAATTGAAAATTTAAATAATTATTTGATTATTTATTTCCTTTTAAAATTGATGTTTCAAATTATTTTTTAGTTGGTACTGTTAGTTGGTCATAGGTACCTACTACCTACATATTATTAAATATTTCACTTTCTTAAGATAAGATCACAACTCAAATTTCCAATCAAAACGTTTTTAACACTTTAAAATCTATATATATTTATAAAGTACCAGTTAGATGATGACTTATATCAATAACATAGTTTTTAGAAAATAATTTGTTACACGTGTGTACAGCAATTATATCTTTTTATGCGTTGAGTAACTTACGTTTTGGCGGTTATTCAATTTAGTTTTTATCATGATATCTTATATTATATAATATATATCAATTTTAAAATGTCAACAAAACAAACGAAAATCCATTAATTTGGACACAGAAAGACCCGTTTATTTATTGGTTAAAAAAATACCATAAAAACACTATATATATATTCAGCATACGTACAATTTCAAAGACATCAAATTTCAAATTTGCGAGTACAAATTTATACCTAGATCAGATTTCAAGATTGTAAACGTTGATTTCCATGAATGTAATTCAACATGGTCGTTATTTGGCAAATGCATATAAACATTTCTTTGGAAATACCCTTGGTGCTAGATTTATTTGGGCATATGTTAGGGAATTATACTTTTTTTTTGCTATTGGGGTAAATTAATTTAACATATTTTTTTATAAATACATTTTGAACTTTATGTATGATGAGGATATGACACAAATGTGTAAAAATTATAGAGATCCAAATTTTGTAATACCAAAATGGTGGAGAGATCTCTAAATTATTTAGTAGGTATGATTTTTTGATATTTTCACCATTCCTGTAACACTAATTACTGATTACCCTTCCCTTATAAGAGTGTGATCAGTTTTAAAAATATAAAAATTTAACAAAATAATTGTAACCTTTTAATGTTTAGGTACCTATTTAAGTTTATAATCACAAACCTTAGCACTATTATTGTTAAATTGTGTCCCATTTTGTGAGGAAAATAAAACGTTAGTACCACTAATTTAGTGTAGGTAGGTTACCTAACCTATAGGTATTTATGTTTTGTTTTGATTTTATTCGTACCTCATCTCAGGCTTAGCTATTCAATTTCCTGCCAGATTTTTTAGTTTCGTATTCGAATAAAATAAATGTAGGTACCTTTAACTTTTAAGTGATTTTTATAGATGACCTGATTATTTATAAGTGGTAAACCTTACAGTGTAGTGTAACGGTCCGTTTAACATCGCTCCCGCGGTCTGTTCCGTGTCATGTATATTACGCACGCTATATCGAGACCAATTTGATTTTTCACTCTTATTGCCAATATAAATGTTATATTGTTATTCTCGCTCGGTGAAAAGAAAAAAAAGAAAACTTGTCACCGTGCGTACACTTCATTCAATAGGAATCTCCATCTTATTCCACTTCGATGAATATGTCTGTATTCATAGCTTATATATAGCAGGTAGTCTCTCTGAATGATAAAAAATGTAATTAAAATCATCCAAATACTATGCAATTTGACGATTTTTGTAATTCAAAGTAGAAAGATAGTTTCACAATCGACACCATAATATTAATATATATGTATATATGCATGAATTACACGTATATACCTAAATAATATAATACTATGGGTAATCTGTAGATTAGGTTGGTAACGATGACATTTATTTGACCGCGGTTTATATAAATAATAATTATTAAATATACGCATAATTATAATTTTCTTTAAATTTTGTTTACAGGTTGGCGAAACTTGAAGAAACTTTGAAGGATGAAAGTCTGTCGGAGCAACAGAAACAGGAAAAACGCCAGCAACATGCGCAAAAAGAATCGGAATTTCTCAGGCTCAAGAGATCGAGGCTCGGGGTAGAGGATTTCGAACCATTAAAGGTCATTGGCCGCGGTGCTTTTGGAGAGGTAAATCATCATTTATTTATTTTATTACTTTTTTTTTTATCTTTTTTTTCATTTTGATTTTTATTCGGAAGTTGTGTAGGTAGTTAATAGTATTATATATAGCACACCAGTCACGGTACATCGAGCCACCATTCGCTATTTAAATCGATAAATTGGTTCCATTCGATTTTAACCCAAATTCGTCTTACATTTTACTTATATAGTACTATTATTTTAACTAGGTTTTCCATCCGACAAGATTCTCTATAAATATATGTATTTTTTTTCATATTACCTTCGATTCGTACATTTTCTCTACTCTATTTAATATACTTAACGAGTGTAGAGGGGCGTTACATTATTTTTTTGTACCAGCTCCTTATAAATATACATATAATATACTAAATTCACCAACGATTTTTAAAAAACCATCTCTTCTACGCTATATTTAGATACCGTTTATAGACATATTTGAATAACAATGCATTCGTCTATGTTGTATTAAACAAAAACATGTTTGATATTTTGATTGACGATTTAGATTTTTGCTATAAACAGTATACTTGACCGTCCTATAATAGTATAGTAATTGAAAATAAATTATGAAGCCAATTGTTATAATCCATGTATTGTGTTATACGGTTTTCAAGTATTTCGTTGGTATTGATCAACAATATATGTGTAGGATACTTTGTAGAAACCGATTGGTGTTATTACACATACTATAATGTATTTATATATATATAATAATATATGACATACATAATATGGGTGTATACTATAATAGTACAATTATAGTAATCAATTTGATTTAAATTATACTTCTTACTTATATTTGATAGTTTTTTTTTGTTTTTATTAACAAAGGAAACTAAGGAATCTAATGACAGACATTTTTCTTTGACATATTTTTTTTTTTAATAATAAGAACTAAATAACCATTTTGGCTAAGTAGTATTGTTTTTATTTTATTTTATTTTATTGTATACAAAACATCTAGACATCTAGAACACTAATATTAAAAAAAAAAATTTCATTGAAATTGTTCATTAGTTTAATTAGTTAGGTTTAATACCCGATTTATAGTATTAATAAGCCCAGTGATCATTAGAAGTAATTTTTATGCTCCAGTATACTTTAACGTCGAGGGTAAAAACGAACAGCTTTTCCCAGTGAATCATTAAGAATATATTATATTAGTTAACACTTTATAAATAGGTATTCTATAATAAATTCATGTATTTAAAAAAAAAATGTCCACACGATATCTATAGGCTATACCTACCTTAATAGAAAATAATAAAACCTATAAAATGTCTTAAGTTATTTTTTAAAAGAGGGGTTATATGGGTTTTTTTATGTAAGTATTTTCTGTTGAAACCTATTTAAAAAACCTAGCATGTTATTACTAATAACTTATTAGGTACCTAATAATTGGTAATTCAAAAAAGTTGCACTATGTTTGTAAAAGAAATAATAAAACGTGTACATACTATACGCACTAAAAAGTAACAATTTACTAACTTAATGTATACTCTTATCCATTTTTTGCTCCAAAACATGGTTAAGATAAGAAAAAAATGTAAACTTAACTTATCGTTTTTTACTTGCTATTATTATGCATAAATTCGGTTATTGCGTCTAAAAGAAGTACCTATGAAATTGTACTTATAAATACGTATAAATACTTATAATTATTTTTTCCATAATAATACCTTGATACTATAAATATTTAATTTGAGTTCATTATGTTGATGTTAATTTCAAAAAACAATGCAATTAATAATTTTTTTCTAGCTTCTAAATAGTTTTTATAATATTCAAGTTCAGAAATGGTTGTGCATTATTATGTTATTGAAAGGCTACACGTGCTATCCTTTGTCAAATATATCGTTTGTTAAAATAGGTATAGAATACATTAGTAGTTAAAACATGGGAAAGACATTTTTGTCTTCTATTATGTGATGTATTGCGGCCAGCTGACATAAAATAAATTTAGCAATCGGCAACAAAGATTTCCTAAGACATATTATTATGTATTTTATGTTATTTGTATTTTGTACGAAAACACAATGGTTAATGTTTATTATTTGCCTTATTTGGTATATGCAAACTCGTATATTCGGGACAAATGCGAACAATCTATAGAAAATAGTACATTTTTTGTTTACTCTGACAACGTATACATATTTATAGTAATTTGAATTTGTATATCTAATAAAGTACACATAATACAGCATATAACTCATATGCGCCTGTTAAGAATTTATAATGGTATGAATTTAATAAGAAAAAGAAGAGTTCATCTTCAATATTAGAAATTATTTATATTTTACGTCCGATATGCTGGAGTGAATAAGAATTGTCCGCAACCGGGAGTGGGAAATGTATTCGAATACTAGAGCATCTCGAATTTGTAATATATATAGTGGCAAAACTCATTTTAAAATATATATTAAAACTTTTCAACGATTTGAAATACCTATATCGGTGTTAAAGGTGCGTTATTTATTATTGCTATAATCTATAATACATACGCCTCAAGGGACCGGAAAAAGTGTACATTTTTACTACCGACTTACATATCCATATTATGATAATAGTAATAAAACTGTATAGTATATGATATTATAATATGTATAATTATATATGTAGGTAGTTTATTCTGTTGATATTATAAATAATTATTTGAGAGCTATTATAAAATATACGTATGTTGATGTGTTTACGTGTTGTACAATCACCAATATTATATTATAATAATCTATTGCTTTCGTTTTTAGGTGAGACTGGTTCAAAAGAAAGACACTGGTCATATATACGCCATGAAAATCCTACGCAAAGCTGACATGCTTGAAAAAGAGCAAGTGGCGCACGTCCGTGCAGAAAGGGATGTCCTCGTCGAAGCTGATCACCAGTGGGTCGTTAAAATGTACTATAGTTTTCAGGTAACTATTTCCTCGCGTCGGATGTTTGTGAATGAATAATTAATTGTATGCCCCAAACCGCTTTGGTGTGGTGACCACGTGTATATCGACCGTGGTATGGAAAAAAAAATGTACAAAAGGACCTTTTCATAAAATATTAATAATAAAACTCTACCTCTTGACTTTTGCCAGGATCCAATAAACCTTTACCTTATAATGGAGTTCCTGCCCGGTGGTGACATGATGACGCTACTAATGAAAAAAGATACACTCAGCGAGGAGTGTACGCAGTTTTATATCGCCGAAACTGCGTTGGCTATTGATTCTATACACAAACTCGGATTTATACACAGGTTCGTTAGATTATGTAAAAGCGCGTACGCAGTCTTGTATTTGTACAAAAAAAAATTAAAATTATTAAAAATACGTAAAATAAAATTAAAATAAGCGTTAAAAAAAGTTTGTTATTTTAAAATTTTGAATCGATTCATAATGTTGTTGATACTTTAATTATTCTTATACAATTATTGTTTTTAGGTTTAAAATTGTTTAGTCTTAAAATATACGTGTTGTATTAGAAAACTTTACAAGACTGCGCGTGACATTCGTATCGTTTATTTATTCATATATTATGTAATATACGTTTGGGTGTACTAATTGGGTTTTATTTGTTTGACTCGTACAGGGATATCAAACCCGACAATCTATTACTAGACGCCAGGGGCCACATAAAACTATCCGATTTCGGATTGTGCACCGGCCTGAAAAAATCGCACCGGACCGATTTCTACAGAGACCTGAGCCAGGCCAAACCGTCGGATTTCAGTGAGTGTATATTGTCGAAAAGTCAACCGCATGCCCAACTTATATTTAGGTTTTTTCTGTTCGCCAGCATCGAGTCCGATGGACAGCAAACGGCGTGCGGAGAGCTGGAAGAGAAATCGCCGGGCGCTGGCCTACAGCACCGTCGGCACGCCGGATTACATTGCACCCGAAGTATTCCTCCAGACCGGTTACGGTCCTGCTTGTGATTGGTGGAGCGTCGGTGTCATCATGTACGAAATGCTAATCGGTGAGGAATTCGTGCCTATATAGTTTTCATTCGTATTTAGTGTTTATTTACCTCTGTGCCGCATATAGAGACGCATAGAGTTTTTGTATAGACTATAAAATTACCATGATATTCATCTATATAATACATTATACTATATATTTTACCATTTATTTATCATCCTAAAAACGTTAATGTTTTCGTATGTTTTCGCGTTTACCTATAATAACACTGTAGAACGTTTTTCGTTTTTTTTTTTTTTTTTTTTTTATTGAATAATCAATCATTATAATGACTATACCATAGTAGCTGCATCTTTATATGACTTTATGTCTTACGACATAGTTAATTTGTGGTTTTTTTGTAAATGTCATGTTTCAAAATGTCTTTCAATGTTCATATTTTATAATTAATTCCAAAGTGTTCACGTTTTTAAGTTGTTATTGAATCATGTTTTTTGTAGTCATTAATTTTCTTTTTACTGGCTAACCTATACCGATCATAATATAAGATTTATGAGATAATATTTCACCTATTTTAAATTAGTTTAAAAAAATATTTAAATGCTTTCAAAACAAAGTGTTCCATAAAAGCATTAATTATACAATATTATTGAAACTTTACCAGTGAAATATCTTATATTTTTGATTAATTATTTTTTTTCTAAACAAAACCCGTGACTTTAGATTCTATTCATTAAGCTAACCCTTCTCTCTTGTACACACATTATTTAATATATATATTTTCATATTACCATCCACTTAAGACTTATACCTTCAAAATTGTATATTGTATAATTGCAAACGTGTTTGTGTGTCCATCAACATGCATAATGAAACGAAACTTGGGCATGAAACAATTACTGACTGCGATTATAATTAATAATACACAGTGCAGAGTTCCTTTATTGTAATCACGTTTCACGTTTCACGTTTGTTTAAAGAAGATGTTTGCGTGCATGTAAAACGTGATCAATACTTTAAATATCCCTAGCGTTTTCAGCTGTATGTATATCAAATACCTTTTGAAACAAATTTTTACGTGTCACTTGGTTTTTTTTCCAATATTTTTTTTATGATAGAAAAAACTAGACACTGTTTAAATGTTTGGATATTGATATAAACTACAGAGGTTTTCAACTCCAAATATCAACAACAGTAAATATATTATGGAGTATTGAAATTACACATAATTTATGTGGACATTTTAATAAGATTTTAACAATAATAATTATTATATAATATTATATACAGTTATAATAGTAAAATACATTATCCATGCCGTTGCTGACCGGTCTCGTTCGTTTACAGGGTACCCGCCGTTCTGCAGCGAAAACCCTCAGGAGACGTACAGGAAGGTTATGAATTGGCGGGAGACGTTGAGCTTCCCAGCCGAGGTGCCCATCAGTGAGGAGGCACGCGACGCCATCTCCCGGTTCTGTTGCGAATCAGACCGTCGTCTCGGCTACAGCGGCCGTGGCATCGACGACCTTAGGTCAACGATAGCGTTCTTCCGTGGCGTCGACTGGGAGCACATCAGAGAACGGCCGGCCGCCATACCTGTCCAGGTCAAGTCCATCGACGACACGTCCAACTTCGACGACTTCCCGGACGTCAAGCTTGAAATACGTGAGTACCTATATAATACGACGGTGACGACCGAAGTAGTTGTCGCACTCGCCTCGTCGCATGTTCGCTTTGTATCGTTTTACTAATCCATTAATTTTCCTTGTCTCTTCCAGCGTCAGCACCGATATCGCAAGACGGTGAAGTGATCTACAAAGACTGGGTGTTCATCAACTACACGTTTAAGCGGTTTGAGGGGCTCACTCAGCGGGGCATAGCTACCAAAAAGTGATTTTAAATATCGTTAACGATAGTGCAATGTGATATTTTTATCTAACCTCCTACGCTTTTCTCCTTCTCCCACCAATCAACCTCCCCCTGTACTCCTCCCCCCACAACACCCTACCCCGACCAATCCCCCGATTCACACACTACAAATCCTCCACCATCCCTATCACCATTAGTTGGCATGCAGACTTTATGATCTCAAGAAGAAAAGTGTTTTCTTCTCAGCGATGAAAAAAACCCAACTGAAGATTCCAAAGAACAAATGTTTTTTTTTTTTAATATATGTATATTATAACCTGTGTGATCAACAATGATGCATAGTTGTTATCCATTCACCCTCAAACATATATACAAAACCAATTGATATATTGTGTAGCGTTAAATTTCAATGTCTTAATAATATGTTATATTGATATTATTTTTGCACACTAAATTTATCTCTTAAGCTTCATCTAGTCAACTCGTTCGTTTTTTTTCTTTCTCTCGAACAATATTCGAAATTTGAATCCATAAACACGTTAAGTAAGAATCTTATATTTACCGTAACACGTTCGGCATAACCACGGCAAAAATATATAAAAACAAATAACAATATTAATTAATGTGAGTTATAGGTGACAAGACGTTATATAGCGTGTACATATTATATTGGTGTATATATATATACCGTAAACACAATACCATACCTACTGTAATGATCACCGTGGGTTGTGTGTATATACATATTATATAGTGTTATATGCTATTCGTGTACATAGTCTGGTGCACTGGTGCCGCTGGTGCTCAGGCGCGGTCATTCCACAACCACCTGCGGGGAATGCGAACGTCTATAAATATTGTCCTAGTGCACATCATCGTTCGAGGGGACGTCGAACGTTCCGGACAATATATTACATTATAATATATTTTAGTAAAACCGTTCGATACTTGCCCTTTGACGAGTGTAAAAAAAAAATTTTTTTTTAAAAGTTGATTATTACGCACTTTTAGCATGTTCCTATAAGCTATAGGTAGTGGTAGCCAATGAATAATTTATTGAATTAATCATCGGACAACAAGGCCGAAAGCGATTGACCCCGGGACAGGTTAGACTTAAGATTTGTTTGATTATTATTAATTTCTCGATCTGAATATTTTGTTTGTTTACGCGTAGACGTTAGTTTTAACAGTTGTGATATTCGCAAAGTTAATTATTATTGTTTGTTCGTAATTTTTTTATGATTATTATTATTACTACTATTAATTATTATTATTATTATTATTATTATTATTATTATTTTATTATTATTATTATTATTATTACTACGAACATGACGCTGTTTATCGTTTTTTATGTGGTGGTTTTATATAATCGTAAAACCGTCGTCTTCTCAATACTCCGCATTAGACCACTATCTGATTAGAGTCGAAAGCTGTCATATTATATTATATATAAATATAAAAATATATTATATTTTTCAGTACCTATGTAAATTTCAATTTTAAAGCGTGTATATTTTTTTTCACTTATTATTATTATTTATTGTTTTTTTTTCTGTTCTCGAAATGTCGTTAAATGTTTTTTTCTGTGTGTAAATATGAATGGAAACGCTTGACGCCAATGTTCAAATAAACACCATCATCTATGTCGTGTGATACTTCCCGATTAGAATGTATTATTATTTGGACGGCGTGAGGCGTTAATTGATTAATTTCGATGTATTTTAGTTAAATATTAATTTAATAATAATAAAAAAATAAATAAACAAAAAAATTTCTAAAAATCAATGTATATTGCTATTTTATGTTATAATGTAAAACATTATATTATTATATGTATTATCGAATAGTACAAAAGTTAGACACTTAGACGTACTGTCGCCTTCCCCCTACTGATTGAATAACGCCATTCAAATTCCCGAAAATGTATAGTTTATAATATGATAAAATACAATATAATATACAAGACTTACAAGAAATTTATTTGAGTGTATCGATATACGTATCGGTTAAATATTGAGCGTTTGAGAAATTAAATAATGTGCGATTTATCAGCGAAACGTACCGATATTGAACGAAGGCCTTGTATCGGTATTCAACTATACGTAGGTATCGAATTTTCTTCTTGAAAATCTTGATATTATATTATCTATTTTTACGTACCTATCATTTGTAACTTGGGCAAAGTTATAGCCACGTTATTATAATATTATGTCGACACTATTCGCACTGTTTGATAATATGTGTTTGGCTATCTGCAAGTGCTTGTAAACGAAACAAAATAAGCTGAACATTTTGTTTTAAGTATTTACATAATATACCTACAATATAAACGTATATATTATCAATACTATTTATTACCGTTGTATTTTTATTTTTTACCTTTTTTTTGTTTTTTCCTCGTTCCCTATGTAATAAAAAAATAAAAAGCTGGCAAGTTGGTAACCGCTATTTTATTTAATACCAAATTTTGTAAACCGTATAATTTTAATAGTTAAACACTTGTAACATTATAGTCATTATACCCTATTTTCTTAAAAAAAAATGTATTGTTGCTGAAATGCGTGTACGACATACCTGTATAATTTAATTAATTAGTTAAGATTAATAAAACGCAATGCTTTCAAAGTTTCATATTTAAAAAGCAGGCAAGTAGATAACCGCACTGATATACGGACAGTACAGTAAGTCAGTAGGTAAGTATGTAGAGTGTACCTACGCATTAAGTAGGTTACTGTAATGAGCGTGTTAAGTTTTAATTCAATAATAGATCATTTCATACGAAAAACGATTCTGAGCGGAGACGGTATACGTCACCCTACATTATTAAGTTCCATTAGGTATTTTATAATTCACCATACTTAGTAATTTATTTTACAATTAGTAACACGGTGTGCAGGTTGAATTAATATTGGCCGAAAACATCGCATTTATTTTGTTATAAATTATTATAATAGAATATATTATTATATAATGTATCATAAATTATTGTTATTAACTAATGAGTGAATATAGACTTACCGTTACCGTTAGACGTAGATAGGTGTGGATAGGTCCTTGGTACGAATAAGCAATAGCTAAAAATCAAATTAAATATGTCTGTGTATAGTAAAATATGATAATGTACATAAAAGTATCAAATCCCCACAAATATAATATTTTTGAATAAAAACAAAAAAAAAAAAAACTCAAATTATTCTAAGATAAATCCTTATTTTATGCGTGAGAATCAAATTTCGTCTAAATTTGAACTTGCTCATTAAAAAAATATTGTAGATTTACCATCAATTTTTTTTTTAAATTTCAGTTTTAACAACTTATGAAGAACCTTGTATTACATTCCCAAACCCTATGACCAAGCATACATTATTTTATTGATAGAAAAAACAAGTGGCATGGTACTAGATATTTTTCCACCGTAAGGGAAATTGAGGAATCATGTATATATTTTTGGGCAGAGTGCAGTGGAAAATATTCAATAGCATGCATCTTTTTTTTTTTTTGCGTTTCTATAGTAGTAAACAAAACGTTACGAAAAACGGCCTCGGGAAAATCAGTTTGAAAAATAAGGTTGTGCCCAGCCCAAAAACATATTACCTATATATGTTAAAAAAGTTAAAAACAAATTTAAATATTTTATAAAAAGCAAGTAAACATCTCAAAAAGAGTCAAAATATTTTCAAATTATTTCATGTACTTATACCTAGGTTTTGAATTACAAAAAAAATAAAAAAAAATGATTTTGTTGAAAACTGGTTTGTCATAGAAATTGTTTCCGTTTCCCCTAATTTATTTATTGTTTTCCCCGAGTATTAATAAGAGTAATAAGAGTACTGTGAGTTGTTTGCTTTTGATCCACCCAAAGGCAAATAATAATTAAACTAATAGGTATATAATATAAATTTGAGTAGTTGGTATGGTTTATATTATATTTATGCGCGTAAGTTGTAGGTACCTACTTTTATATATATAAATTAAAAAGTATGTCATTATTGTCATTTCCATGTTATATTAATAATAATATATTCCTGGTATAGTCGTCTATACACTTTACCGCGTTTGAAGTAAACTATTGTTCTAAAAAAATAAAACAATGCAATACTTTAAATCTTCTCGGGTATAAAAAAAATTCAATGGGTATTCCGTTCGCCTTAAAAGCATATAAACATACGTGCATACATTTGTATATATACTATACAGTAGTATTTAAATTTTTTTTATCTTTTAATTAAAAGTAGGCATAAATCGTGTATTTTATGTGCATTATAATAATATATCGATGTTTAATAATTTTAATGAAAAAACTTTTTACCCAATCCAAAAAAAAGAATATAAATCAATAAATCTACTATTATTCCTATATCATTATGCAGAATTCGAACGATTGCAATTTGCAATACGTTGCGACGTTGTATACACTATACATTATTTTTTTTTTGTACTATCAAACTAAAATGTCAATTAATGATAAATAAAATTACCTAAAAGTTACTTACTAGCGAACGAAAATTTGCTATAACATACGTGTGTAAGACGGAGACAACACATGCGGGTGCGACGTCCTCTTAAAAACTGATTCCATTTAAAAATGCATATTATCGAAGTACAAAAATTTAAAAATATGTTGCATACGTTTGCATATTTCACTAAATTTATATGATTTTGAATATTACGTTTATAATAGGAATATAAATCAATTTAATACTAATCAGTCATCTGTATTGGTAGGTATTCGATGTGCATTTTTGAAACAGGATATTATATATAATAATATTTGTTTATTTAGAGACCATATATAGGTAGGTAGGTTAGTCACAACAAAAAAAGTCCAGTCCCACATACTGTTGACATTTGTATTTATCATTAATTGACATTTTAGTTTGATAATGCAAAAAAAAATAATGTATAGTGTATACAACGTCGCAACGTATTGCAAATTGCAATCATTCGAATTCTGCAATAGGTACCTAGATATAGGTATAATAGTAGATTTGTTGATTTATATTCTTTTTTTTGGATTGGGTAAAAAGTTTTTTCATTAAAATTATTAAACATCGATATATTATTATAATGCACATAAAATACACGATTTATACCTACTTTTAATTAAAAGATAAAAAAAATTTAAATACTACTATATAGTATATATACAAATGTATACACGTATGTTTATATGCTTTTAAGGCGAACGGAATACCCATTGAATTTTTTTTTATACCCGAGAAGATTTAAAGTATTGCATTGTTTTATTTTTTTTAGAATAAATATAATATAAACCATACCAACTACTCAAATTTATATTATATACCTATTAGTTTAATTATTATTTGCCTTTGGGTGGATCAAAAGCAAACAACTCACAGTACTCTTATTACTCTTATTAATACTCGGGGAAAACAATAAATAAATTAGGGGAAACGGAAACAATTTCTATGACAAACCAGTTTTCAACAAAATCATTTTTTTTTATTTTTTTTGTAATTCAAAACCTAGGTATAAGTGCATGAAATAATTTGAAAATATTTTGACTCTTTTTGAGATGTTTACTTGCTTTTTATAAAATATTTAAATTTGTTTTTAACTTTTTTAACATATATAATATGTTTTTGGGCTGGGCACAACCTTATTTTTCAAACTGATTTTCCCGAGGCCGTTTTTCGTAACGTTTTGTTTACTACTATAGAAACGCAAAAAAAAAAAAGATGCATGCTATTGAATATTTTCCACTGCACTCTGCCCAAAAATATATACATGATTCCTCAATTTCCCTTACGGTGGAAAAATATCTAGTACCATGCCACTTGTTTTTTCTATCAATAAAATAATGTATGCTTGGTCATAGGGTTTGGGAATGTAATACAAGGTTCTTCATAAGTTGTTAAAACTGAAATTTAAAAAAAAAATTGATGGTAAATCTACAATATTTTTTTAATGAGCAAGTTCAAATTTAGACGAAATTTGATTCTCACGCATAAAATAAGGATTTATCTTAGAATAATTTGAGTTTTTTTTTTTTTTGTTTTTATTCAAAAATATTATATTTGTGGGGATTTGATACTTTTATGTACATTATTATATTTTACTATACACAGACATATTTAATTTGGTTTTTAGCTATTGCTTATTCGTACCAAGGACCTATCCACATCTATCTACGTCTAACGGTAACGGTAAGTCTATATTCACTCATTAGTTAATAACAATAATTTATGATACATTATATAATAATATATTCTATTATAATAATTTATAACAAAATAAATGCGATGTTTTCGGCCAATATTAATTCGCCTAATTTAAAAAAAAAAAAAAAAAAAAGGTGGGTAAGTGGATGTCGCTCTGCTGTACAGTAGGTTAGAAGTGGGTCACTGTATAATGGACAGTATTAAATTTGAATTCAATGATATAATATCACTGTATAAGAAAAACGATTCTGAGCGGAGACGGTATATCAGTCTATGTATTAGACATATATATACTTATCTATGGTATTAAAAAAAAATTGACCTATAATAGGTACCTATAATAAATTCCAAATTAATCATATATTCATATCATAATATCTATTAGGTACTTATAAGTTATAACGCGTTATACATCAACAAAAACCGTGGTAAAATCATA
>NC_042494.1:54527070-54532140 GCF_005508785.2 Acyrthosiphon pisum
CACGCATAAAATAAGGATTTATCTTCGAATAATTTGAGTTTTTTTTTTTTTTTGTTTTTATTCAAAAATATTATATTTGTGGGGATTTGATACTTTTATGTACATTATCATATTTTACTATACACAGACATATTTAATTTGATTTTTAGCTATTGCTTATTCGTACCACGGACCTATCCACACCTATCTACGTCTAACGGTAACGGTAAGTCTATATTCACTCATTAGTTAATAACAATAATTTATGATACATTATATAATAATATATTCTATTATAATAATTTATAACAAAATAAATGCGATGTTTTCGGCCAATATTAATTCAACCTGCACACCGTGTTACTAATTGTAAAATAAATTACTAGGTAAATTTTTAAGTGACCTATGAGCATTTTCAAACATTAATATTTTACATACTGATAACTCACTTAAAAATTAAAATATCGTAAAAAACCAACGAGAGGGCACAGATAATGTTGTTACCTAAAAGTTTGATAATAGGTCAATTCACTCTAAAATCAAAAATGACACCACGCTACTGAGACTAACGGACGAAAATTTGGTATGTCATATGTTTGTAAGACGGAGACAACACATGCGGGTACGACGTCCTCTTAATATTCAGCTTCCTAAGAAATATGTAAATGAATGAATGATTACTAATCTTTTAAATTCTGAACGTAGCGGTGAATGTATTGATTTTATAATGATGTGTTTTTTTTTTGTCTGAAGACACTTTTTAAAATATAAAAAAAATGCTAAAATTTTAAACTTTCAAGGCGGTTTCTGGTTGAAAATTATATCTTGTAGGTACTTTGTGGAGTCATAAGTAAAAAACGATCAGTACTTTTCAAAATAATCAGGAATTACAAAAAATAAATAACCTTCATAACCAAAATGTTAAACCAACGACGCTCGGAACCTTTTTTCATTGTATACAAATTTAACAAAATTCAACACATTTATTACAGTGACCTACTAAATGACCTAGTACACTCGCCACCTATTATTCTATACAGAGCAGTTATACCTACTTGACGATTTATTTTACAATTCATAGATGTAAGTAGATACAATAAAAGAAAATTAAGGCGAAATGTTAAAATATAATTAATTTAAATTCAAAAAAAAATGTAAATTCAACTATACCTAAATGATATTATAATGAATTGAAATTTAATAAATCAGAAACGTCGCACTGGTGTACAGTATTATACTTACCTCGGCCTACCTGGTTATTGAGTATAGGACACTTAGTGTATAATGGATGTGACAATTTGTTTTTAATTCAATGCGTTGGATCATTATAAACATAAAGGAAATTTAAGCGGTGTGTCTCTGGTATTTGATAATTTATTTATATTACTTTAAGAAATTTAATTTTCCATAAATATATAATATTAAATAAGATGAGCGATTATTCCCAAAAACTTGGCATATATCTAATATTATATTATTATTGTATATATCATTATCATTAACTTAAGTAAATTTCGATGTACCGTAGAACGTACCTATACTTGGTTTTTATTATAAGTGTTGTACCAATAAATTGGTCTCCCTTAAATCTTGTTAACACAACTTATTCAAGATTGAGCAATACCTATAGGAATACGACCACAAGTTGATATGCAGCTATTATAATATTATAATTACTTTATAGGTAAGAAGCTATGTAACGTTTAGTTCAATAACTGGCCATGATTTCCAACTGGAGATATGACAACATAATAAATAATATTAATTTCCGGTACAGCTTCTTGTTTTTACACTAACTTCAAGGATGGTTTACACATTTTTTTTGAAGCAGTATAAATAGGTACACATTAAATAATAAGTTACAGTAGGTAAGTTACCCGCGTATTCTCTGTTCTATGTTTCAAATGCAGTTTTGATGCAAATAACATTTTCGATACAGTGTACAAACTTTTTGTACCATTTTATTCAATTACATAATATGATCTAGTCGGTATAAGTAATCAACCAGTGAAACATTTAAGTAATATTTATTTATTTAGCTTTTAACCTCAAGACGATATATAGTTCGTGCGCGATCATGAAATTATTGGACAAATTTCAATACATCTTCATCTTTTTGTCATGTGTTATATTTTTTAACACGTGTGATTATGTCACTTGTCTGGATGCTGTAAGTAAAAAAATAGTATTTCGCGTTTTAATGTCAAGTTTAATGTTTAAACTCGTATTTTAACGTACCGTAACGTCATGAATCATGATATACTTCCTTATTCTAGCTGTGGGTGGATCAGCTATTGTCGTCGGAAAACGCTTAGGTATTATTGTTTTCTATAGATTTAGTTCACATTTTTTAATCACATCAAATCACATTTCCATTTAAAAACAAAACTAAGAAGAAAACGCCATTTTATACCAGTCCTCGTTGATGAACCATTACCCGCGTTCCTGAATAATCCGCAACGAAAAACATAGGTATTACAAATATACCATTGAAAATAATTTCAATGCAAAGTAAAAATAATTGTATTATATGTAAAATTAAATTCGTGAACGGTTATCAGAGAATAAAATATTTTTCTCTTCGATTAAAATGAATGGTGGTACCAAGTACAAGATAATACACAATGCCTATAATATGATGTAATATATATGTACGGTAGAAAATGTATTATATTAATTTTCAACACGGAAATAATATGATCTGGACTATCAACCTGAAGGATATCTTATAATTAAAATTACTATAAATCGAACATTTTAAAACAAAACAAAATTAATAAATGGTGTATTAAAATATTAATATTTCCTGCAAAACATATTATAATATTACTTAACCAGGGTCTCATGAAACGTTAAATGTCACGTTTCAATAACAAATCATACGTATTAATTATAGTTAAATAAATAAATTATAATGAAATAAATATATTTTATAAATATGTCTCAGTGAAGAAAAATGCATCCCCTCTCAGAATTCATCATCGGATTGTGGTATGAACACTTCAAAATGTTTTCTTGCCAAACAGGTTTATTTTTCATGCATTTAACTCAATACGAAAAACAACCACCAACTTAGAATATTGTGATAATTTCGATAATATGCACCACAGTCTCGCGATACAAGTTCCATAATACTTGTTCATAAAATAATGCAAAGCTATGGAGCTTAAGAACTTTTGAAACAATTAGTTCTATTATTGTCCATAACATACACGTTTTGTTGTAGAATCATAAACATTTTATAGTTATTATTCAAATAATTATGATCGCCTAACTGTATTTATAAGTTAAGTTATTGTTTTGAAGTCGCAAAGAATTAAAGAATTCGGATATCCGTTGGAGACGTATGAAGTATGGACCGACGATAGGGCTCATTTGGGCTTAGAACGAATACCGCATAATGGAAACAAAGTTATCGGAAGACCCGTTCTTTTAATGCATGGAATGTTTTCAGATTCAGTTGTATTCGCAGCACAGAACTCGTCACTCAGTGAGTAACTTTATTTTTGATTGTTTTTATGGTTAACGGAAATCGTAATTTGTTGTCAATATTTCCCCTTATATATTTTGTTAATTATTATAAAAAAAAAAATCAAATTAACTTTAACAACATTCATTTTTAATACTTTAGAGGGTGAAATTGATTTATAGTGATATTTATGCCTCGAATTTATTTGTAAATATATAACATATTTTCACTGTGACTTGATAAATTTGTTTCACATTATGTTTACTAACACATATAACCCGTTACCAAATATAGTGGGGATGACACTCTTAAACAATTAACCGGACATGGCTAAAACCTGCTGGTGCCCAAATTAAATTTTGTCAAACAGGCGACCAAACTAGGACTTCAGTCATAAAATTGTCGAATGGAAAAATAACTGTGGGAATAATCGTTGCATTTATGATTTCTGGTAAGCAATAGACGCTCTGACAGTGCCTTCACACTAATACACGTCTATTATATTATACATGACTGTCATGGCATATAATATGTTCTCACTAAACAAATATTTAATACAACTCGGAAGTCTCCAACTTAATTCGACAAACAATTAACGCATCGATAATACTCTTATGATAAATTACAATACATTTAGAACTAACGGACTTGACGGTACCTTTATAATATCTTAGTCTACTCGACAATATACGACACATATACTTCATTAATAATAATTTATCATTGTATTCTCCTATTATTATCAAAGTAGAAGATTAGAACAATACGAATTGTTTGACTTCAGGTTTCGTACTGTCGGATGCCGGTTTTGACGTTTGGTTATACAATTCCAGAGGTACGGGTCTTTCAAGAACACTCAGTATCTATAAAGGACCTGGATCACTACCAAACATGAATAGAGTATCGTGGGATTTTAGGTAAAAGATTTTGTATATTATTTAACACTAAAATCACTATAATGTTTTTGATTATTTGGTTTTTTTATTAATTCTATATGAAATCAAATACATTACGATGCGCTTAAACTATAAACATTGAAATTGAAGCGTTTTGCTCAAATTGTTCAGTCTTAATTTAAATATTAGAGACTGGGATTGGTTTGATCAGTAACCAATATTAACTTTTCAAATCGAGAATAAATAATCATTATAAAGATATATGTACACTTCAACATTGGGTTTGGAAAGACGCTATATATAGGAAATAAAATAAATATAATGTCTATCTATTCTGCTTCTAGTTTTCAAACGTTTCGCTACATTCCGGTAAACTTTTCAAAAGTTCATACTTCTCTTTAGTGATGACTTCAGTTTTCCTTCCTATTAAATCTTCCAAACTTGTCAAATTACTATGAAACAGACTCAATTTATTAACAAAATTGTTGTACACAAAATAGTTCGTCGTTAAATGCCAGAAAAGTTTTGAATGTAGAATATGTTCTTACTTTATTACTCGAGTAACGTGACGAAAAGCCGTTAAAACGGTAAATAAACCTACGCCGGACTACGCAGAGATTAGTCATTGGGTTATACAAAATGAATATCCATCAATATTTTTAAGTTTATTATACGTATTATTTATTGGTATCGTAATTGATTTTCCAATGCTGAAGGCTTCATTTT
>NC_042494.1:54533118-54536639 GCF_005508785.2 Acyrthosiphon pisum
TGTTACAATTGTACCCAGTCTCCCCTACAGTAAATAGAAGTATACATTCGATAAACAAGAAATGTGTATTTCTACAACCTAATATTGTTATTGTATTTTTTTATATAGGTTGTTACCATAAGTTATTATTTCAGATTCAGTACTATGCCTACATATACATATTTAATTACCAAATGTCCTAATACTAATACTATATAATGCACGAAAATAATGTATTATAAATCCCGCACTATCTTAGCTGATTGAAAATGTGTTTTTATTATTTAATGTTCTAGTTTTCACGAATTGGGTGTGTACGATTTGACCGCAGTTATAGATTTCATTCTGAAAAAATCGGAATATTCTAAACTGGACATTGTTGGGTACTCCTTGGGAGCAACTGTAGCCTTTGTTTGCTTGTCCGATAAGCCAGAATACAATGATAAGATCAACAAACTTGCACTCATAGCTCCAGCGACTAATTTTAAAACATCGCCGGTCACTGCTATTGTTAAGCAGTTTTCAGATATTGTATTGGTAAATTCATAATATTTCGTCATAAAACAAATTAAAACCGATGTGGAACATATTTTACAATCGAAAATCTGATAACGCATTATCGCTGTACTACTACTATAAGAGAATGAATAATATATATACCAAGAGCTAAAAAATATATTTGGTCGGACACTTTTTCACTTGTTAATATACGCTCTAGATAGAGTATCATCATGATATAAAACGGAGACCTGACAAATTTTAATTTTTGTTATAATCAACATGTTTTTTCTATACAATTTTCTTACTTGTTTGTTACACGTATAATATAACATTTTTTATTTTTATGTTTTCATACTGAAAATCAAAAATTTGAAATCTGATTTACATTTTTTTTTTTTTGAAAATTGCAAAATATCAAATTTGCAATTCTCATTTTTATAAAACTTTTGATTATAAAAACATTTTTTCTAAGTCAAGTGGCTTATTTTTTTATGATTTTTTGAAATGTTTTATTTTCATTAAGTAAGACTCATTAATTTTAAAAGTAATAAATTAAAAAGAAAAGTTTAGATCTAAATAAGTATCTATTTGAATACTCTCATAAAATATATTAAAAAAGTTAATACTTTTTGATTTTTATATATTTTTTACGACAGGATCAATTTTGTCAACAGTAACGTATACCTAACAGATTTTAATTTATTTATTTTCTGTATCAAAAAATAAAAATTACGTGTAACGCATTTTATATAATTAAAAAATATTGATTAGCCAACATTTGCCAGGTCTTCCTGTTACATTCTGTGTACTTGAACGTCGAAACCTAAGTCCCATACAGGATAAAGTTTTTTAATATCAATGAAATTAAATATGCATTTTTAAAATGAAGTTTATACTATATCTTTAATATTTCATATATTAATATATTCCTTCATATATTAATATGATCCAATTGTAAATTATAAAAACATTTAAAAATAAGTTAACTTAATTAAATTGAATTAAGTCTATAGTAAATGCTGGATTATTATTATTTTGTATGAGCTTAAATATTTTTATTTTTATTTTTAAGATAATCTTGAATGGATTCGATTTCTTCCCATTTACCGTGGATCCAGACACTACGTTAAGTAAATTAAGAAACATGTGTGAAAATGAAAGTGTCTTAATGAGTTGTAAGAGGTTTATCGATGTATTGGATGGAGTCGACTTACCCATCGACAAAGTATGTACTTAACACTATACTATATGCAACAAATGTATAAAGCGCTGCTAAAAATAACACCAAATAGTTACTGAGCTAATTAAAAACAAACCTCTAAACTATTTTTTATGATAAAAATGTTGAAGTTCCATTGTTCCAACAAAAACCATTCACTTGAACTTAGTTGAAATATGAAGTTAATACCAAAATAAAGCTATATCGCTATTTCTATAATACACTAATTGTTTGTTCAAAAACATCTTTTAACTTCTAAGCTTAAATAGTGTGTAGGGTATTTTTACTTCAATCATCTTTGCTAAGCTTTTTACTCTCTGGAATATAGAAAACTTACACTTAACACAAGGTAATGAGAATTCATTGCATTTTAAATATGGTAGAATTCAACAAATTAAATATTAAAAAATAACTGGAAAACGATAAATGGAACTTAAATTATTCAAATAGTCAAATCAATAATTCAGAAAAATGTCTAAAGTTAATTTCAATATTGGTATTTTTTCGTTTTAGTAGTAAAATATTATTTTTAAAATAATTGTGTCAAATATGCTTTATGTTTAGAGCTCCGTTTTGGACTTTGCTGCAGCATTTCCACAACCAGTGTCATCTAAATTGTTGAAACATTACCTTCAAGTAGTAATGAAAGGCAAGTATATACTAGAAGAAAACGGTTGTAGAACGTTTAATTTCCAATTTAAAACAAAAACTAGTCACATCATGTTTACTATTTAGTTATGTAACCATTTTACAATTACTTCCGTGATCCAACTCTTAACACACAAATCTACGTCTTTACAATACTCATTCAAAATTGGTTAAACCCATAAACTTATATAGGTTCCTACATCGTCCATAAATCGCAGTTCTAATTTTTTTTTTCAGACAAACTTAGTCATTACGATTATGGGACTTCTGGAAATTTGCTGCGTTACAATAAAATAATGCCTCCAGATTATGATTTGTCCAAAGTTACAGTACCCATATTTGTTATAAATTCGAAAGCTGATTATCTGTCTACACCAAAGGTAATTTACTTACAATAATTGTATAAAACATTTATTACAATAACCAAAAATATTAAATGTGTGATGTTGAAAATGTTTAAGTTAAAATAACCTTTAATTGAGAGAAAGAAAAAATATATTCGAAGAGATATAATAGAATAATAGAATTATAAATTAACGCTATTAACGCGACTTTTCCATTTTTTAGTCCCAGCAAAACCCCATTTTTTCGAACACTAGTTTTAGGTAAATATTCAGATTTTTCCTTAATTCTATATTCTGTTTTTCTCAATTATCTTAAATGGTACAATATAGTACCTACTGTAAATATTTGAACACTCAAAGTATCAACGTATTCTTAATTTCTACTAGCAACTGCCCTCAAAGTTGATGATAAAGCATTTTTACTACTCCGTAAGGTTAGGTTAGAGTCTAACCTATTTTTAGATTCTGAGTGGAACGATGAATGTATTGATTTTACAATGATGTGTGTTTTTTTTTTTATTTTTTTTTTTATTTTTGTGTCTGTCATCACGTTTTAGGACAGTAAAAGTGCTTGGATTTTCTTCAACAGTACTTTTTCTGATAGGAAAGTGAATCTAGTTGATACTTTGGGGGGGTCAAAAGTAAAATTTTTCCAATAGTTTTCAAACGCGCCGTGAAAAACAAAAGAAAAATTAAGGAAAAACGGGAATTTTTACGCAAAATCTGTTTTCGAGAAAATCGATTTTGGTTTTTGGTGTAACTCTAAAACAAATGACCGTAGATATATGAAATTTTCACAGGTTGTTTATATTTGCATTTTCTATACACGG
>NC_042494.1:54537487-54579361 GCF_005508785.2 Acyrthosiphon pisum
AATAC
The DNA here is from genome assembly GCF_005508785.2 of Acyrthosiphon pisum. NCBI lineage: Eukaryota > Metazoa > Arthropoda > Insecta > Hemiptera > Aphididae > Acyrthosiphon > Acyrthosiphon pisum. The sequence goes on from NC_042494.1 coordinate 54,537,493, forward strand.
TGTCCATTATACAGTGACCCACTTCTAACCTACTGTACAGCAGAGCGACATCCACTTACCCACCTTTTTATTATTATTTTTGTATTATGTCAGTCTAACCATTAAACTTAGATAATAAAAAAAAAAAACATAAACATTATAAAACCAATACATTCATCCCGCCACTCAAAATATAAATCAAAATGTATGCTTATAATATATGTTTATTATATTCATTACGTAATTTAAACACTTAAAAATATCATTTTCTTTTTTTAGGACATAAAAAGACTCACAAATGTATTACCAAATATTAAGGAAATACGTTATATTGATCAAGTAAAAGGTGGTCATCTCAGCTTTGTAATAAATCCAGATACAAGAGAAATCGTGAACTCGTTTATAGCAACTAAATTATTAGATTAAAGTTTATGATCTTACAGAATGTGTTTTATTATGTCAATGTGATTATTTTAATTTTTAAGGAACAATAATATAAGAAACCTACAATATTGTAATGTACGCGTTGTGGATATAGCGTTGTACTTTGAATTGTAATATGATTGAATATTAGCAGCTCTCAATAGTCAATGTCGAGGTACACTCCGACGTATATACCTCTTGCACAATAACATAGCGATTAACTATTATTTCCCACTGTTTTAATATTAAATATAACTTCACAATACATAACCTTAAAATTATACTAATTCCTTTTTATAATTTAACTTATTTTTAATAAAGTATACTGGAGTTTCATAAAAATAAATATAAAATACGAAGACAATTATATTGGTGTACCTGAATTGCCTATATAAAGCGCCGTGGATCAATTTTAATTTGCCAATGTTATAATTTATTTATTAAATAAATATTATAATGTAATCAAATTATATTTTTTAGCTGAATGCCAATCCAAGAAATAGACCATATAAAATAAACGGAAATTTATATAATATTATATTTATAATTAAGAACATAATTGTTAAATTATAGACCAGATTTTCAGCCAACTAATGTATAAAATAAAATATATTCTTCCTCAATAGCTCAATCAGACAGTACATGGCGGACCATAGTTTTTTCCACTATCTCTCGAAATTAAAAATATAATGCAAGAAAAAACTTTGGCCTACTATATATTTTGTACATTAATAATTAATTTAACCGTTTTATAAAACATGTTTATGATAGATATAGAGATTTGTTTTGAAGTAGAAGTTTTACCAAAGTCCTATATTTTCAATATACAAACACTATATTCATTGGTTTTATAATTGTGTTAGTTTTATAATAACATACGAACACACATATTAAATTCTATACAGAACGATGAATGAATTGATATTACAATGATATGTTTTTTTTTATTGTTTAATTTTAACTTTGATTGTGGTTTTTGGTAACAAATTGGATTTCTTTTGGTAAATTATGTCAAAAGTGAATAAATCCCAGTACTTTTAAAAATAATCAGGAAAAATACGGGGAACTTGCTCTGCTGTATAGTAGGTGTCGAGGTGTACCTATTAATTCATTAGGTCATTGTAATGGACGCATTAAATTTTAAATCGATGCATGAAAAACGATTCTAAGCGGAGACGGTACGTCAGTAATCAGTATACATTATTAAGGCCATAGAAAGTGAACCATTTTTAGGTGGTTGGATTTAGGTATTATTCTATATCCTTCGTGGGTGATCATTAGGGTGCATGAGTTTTCCAAACGCTTTATGTAATTAAAGATAAGCTACGGCTAATAGATTCTTGGAAATCCGTGACGTACATAATACGCGTAGTCACACGTCACTATATTTTGCGATCAAAAATGTTTCAACGTGAAAGCCTTAAAAAAGTGGAAGAAAAATTAATCCAGTATTAAAAAATTTTTAAACTGCTTATTATATGGGTACGCGTACTAGGTTAATAAAATGTAGACCGGATATCCGAGCAGCACCAATGAGTTTTCGATTTCTTGTATTGTTTAAGTAGTATAGTGCCAATTAGTTTTCTTCGTTTTCTTAAAAATTCCCCTTTACTTTAGTGATTTTGTTTTCTTCCACTGATTGGTCTAAATGCACGAAAAAAACGACTAGCTTTCAACAGTCTTCATAGGCTTAAGGGGACTGGAGCGTGATTCATTTTTAGTCGAAAACATACCTCACGACTTCAATCACTATGCCCAATATAATGTTCCGATATTAATTTTGAAAGTAAATTTGAATTTATCACTAAATTATCTATGCTTTGACAATTTCATTTTTCTGATTTTTATTTTTTTTTACTTAGAAATTTAGTAACAAAAAGAGTAAAAATAGATCATATTCATAATTCAAATTTAAATACATCGATATAGAATATGAAAAATGTACGACAGTTAAAGCATAGTAAATTTAGAGGAGAATTCAAATCTGATTTCAAAATTAAAACGGAACATCCTACTGAGCGTAATGATTGAAGTCAGAGGTAGTATTTTTTGAAAAAAAATGTTTGTCATTTTATAAAGCAATATATTATGGTGACATGTGCATGCGCGTAGGTAAAATTACAGACGTACACCCCGGTCACTATGATGCCCCTATAAAACGTGATCAGTACTACGAATTACGTACACTAATGTTCATTTACTTTCAACATATACACAAGAGTACAAGACCCAGATAAACAAAAATATAAAATGCCTAGTTTTTACGCCTTAGAATTGATTACGCTCCAGCCCCCTTAAGAGGCCGTCGTGGTAAAAGTTAAACGTATGCAACGCTCAAGAGATGGCGTTGTGCTTCGTATCGCCACTGCCGACGCCACCGCCGTAATCACGCCCATCGTCTACGTGACAGGGTCCGCACGTCGTAATCTCGTGAGAGGTACATCATTATTTCACGGACGGTTGTTTAGAACGGTTAGTGTAAATGGAGTTTAACGTTGAATAAATTGTCGGCCATGTATTTATATGCGGTGCACTGGCTCCTAGCCCACAAGTGGCAACTTATTGATTTATTAAAGCTCCTGTAAAAAAACTTCGTAAAAAAACCTCCAACAAAACACAGATAATGTTCTTACCATCAAGTTTCATAATAGGTCTCTAATACCTCTAATTTTTAAGGGGGCTGGAGCGTAAAAACTAGGAATTTTATATTTCTGTTTATCTGGGTCTTGTACTCTTGTATATGTGTTGAAAGTAAATGAACATTAGTGTACGTAATTCGTAGTACCTACTGATCACATTTTATAGGGGCATCATAGTACGTCTGTAATTTTACCTACGCGCATGCACATGTCACCATAATATATTGCTTTATAAAATGACAAACATTTTTTTTCAAAAAATACTACCTCTGACTTCAATCACTACGCTCAGTAGGATGTTCCGATTTTAATTTTGAAATCAGATTTGAATTCTCCTCTAAATTTACTATGCTTTAAGTTTTAACGGTCGTACATTTTTCATATTCTATATCAATGTATTTAAATTTGAATTATGAATATGATCTATTTTTACTCTTTTTGTTACTAAATTTCTAAGTAAAAAAAAATAAAAATCAGAAAAATGAAATTGTCAAAGCATAGATAATTTAGTGACAAATTCAAATTTACTTTCAAAATTAATATCGGAACATTATATTGGGCACAGTGATTGAAGTCTTGAGCTATATTTTCGACCAAAAATTAATTGCGCTCCAGTCTCCTTAAGCTAGCAACATAAAACGTGAATTTCTGAGCGTAAATTTGGTATGCTACGCGTTTGTAAGACGGAGACAAAGCATGCGGGTGGGCGTCCTCTTAATATAATTTTAGTCCTGTACCTATATTATATTTGGTCAAAACTATTTTACGTAAACATGGTATTCCCAAGGCTAATTTTTTTACTGTTTAAAGTTTTCTCGGGAACCTACACGTGTACATCATAATAACAACGTGTTAATACCCGCGCGTGTTGTTCGTAATTACGTACGCACATGAAAATATACTGTTCCCATACTCACGGGCAATATATATTTAAGGTGATCGATGACAATTTTTAAGTTTTCGACATCACACACACACCGAATATTAAATAGACGAATTGAACAAAATTTGAATCATAATATAGTGTTGGCACTTTTAACGGGAAACGAAGTGAACGGAATCAACTAGTAATCTATATAAATAAAAATTAAATTGTTTAGGTGCGTGCAAATTTACAGAACACATTTGATTGATTGAGCATTGTTTGATTTTTTGGGTTATACATCATTTGCGCATCAATATCATTTAACAAGTGAACTAAAAAAAATATGTATACCAAAAATCACCAAGTTGTTTTCTAGATTGCTAGTGGTAGGTATCTATCATTTACAACGGGGCTCCTGGACGTCAAAAACTAGACTATAAATTAAATAAAACTTTTTAGTAATAAAAAAAATTTATATAAAAAAATTTCTAGATTTTGATGAGTTTTGTCAACATTTGAACTTTAAATGCTTATATAATTTAACAAAAACTTAATCCTATGTATCTTTATTATTTTTAAACTTAAAAATCGTATATTATTCACTATATCTAAATATAATATTTATATAATAATTATGACTACAATTGAATTGAATTAATGCCATTTATTACATAATATGTATTATATTATGATATATGAAAATCATTGCATTTCCAATCAAAAATTATTTTTTATACTCTTATATTGTTCAGAATGTTGATGCGCATATGATGTACGATATTTTGGCACAGGTAAACAGACGATGAGTAAATGATGTAAGTTATGAACGCTGCTTGTTAGTTATTACTTATTATCGTCATTCAATATTCCTACATTCGTACTAAAGTACCATTATAATTTATAACTTATTATTACATAACCCATATAAATACGTATTTTTAAAATCCTAAAAGTTTAACATGTAATACAAAAAAATACACATCACTGTAAAACCAAGCTTCACTTAGATCTGAAATAGGATATTTAAATATAGTTATGTTTTTGAAACATCCACAATTTAAATTCTTGTTCCATGCACATTCGTTATATGACTATAGCGATAATTGATACAGCTTTGTTATAATCAATTAGATTTATTAACAAAAATAATGTATGAAAAAAAACTGAAACTTATCTTTTTTCAACAGTGATACAGCAGATATGTAACCACGTAACCAGGAAAATTTAATTATATATTAAATAATAATTAACATACTTATTGAATTTTATATATTTCTATATTCAGATTTCACACTGATATAACAATGGAATAAAAGCATACCATTAGAAAAATGTTCCGTAAAAATGTACTCTATGTGATTATATTTAAAATCTTTTGACTCGTTTGTTAAAAAATCAAACTCACGATCGTAGGACTTTAAATTTTAATGTTTGATGCTTTGCTTGATTGCTAATCACATGCTAAATCACAAACAGTGAATTAATTTACAAAAGTATATGTGTATGGAGATTGGTTGAAGGTGGACTTTTAAAAAGGGACATCGGACATTATATTACAAAAGTATATATTTTATATAGCTGATCCGTTTTATAGGTAACATTTTTATATTTGAAGGGATTAAAACAAAAAAATATCGGCGATTCCATCAAAAGATTATATTTTGGTTTCTCGTGCAGCAATGACAAAACTATAGGATAAAACTGTATACGATAAATAAATAAGGACATTCGCCCGAGTAATTAAATATTTATATTTTCGGTCTGCGGTCTTGAGTGTCCTTGACTTGCGCATTGTTTGGCGTTTTTCTTGTTGTTGTGTCATATTGATGGATGATATGTATGTACACTGACTTTGAACGGTGAGGGATTAAAGAGCCCATTCGATGATACGTCGTATTTTAACGTCAACGTATTTAAATATTTAAAACTGAAGATGGCATAATTGGCGTGCATTATAATAACATAATTGGGAATGTCATTAAGCCGCAAAATACGAAATTAATCATACCTGGGAAGTGACGAACGCGGTCTTGGACTCGAGAGATGACAATGTAAAATTAAGGATATAATACCTATCCGGTTATAATATACGTACCTATCCGGGGCTATGGTATCGTGTGTGTGATTTTGCGTCTGCGTCAGCTGTACATATATATGCTTTGTGTACGCGGAAAGTGAATGGTACGGCAATATAATATAGCAAATAAGAAAAAACCAGTATAAAACAGAGTTGCAATTGAAACGAATCTCGCAGTGTTGGGGTATGACGTTTTCGAGGCGGTTAATAAGAGTATATGCGTATACCTAATCTATGGTGCGCAATTAAAATATAATATTTTCACTGCAAAGTAGTCACCTATTCGGTGTTAGACTTAAATTACAGCAAGTAAAACTATTGAAATCGAACTTTTATATATAACTTTTAACCATGCAATCGTTCAAACTGGAAAAATGTCTGCTAACCGTCATCACTCTAGCAACTATTGTTGTTACCACGTGTGATTACGCCACCTGCTTGGAGTCCGTAAGTATATATTCTTTTTTTTTTTATAAAAGATTGATTTTAAAAATTACATTTAAAACTTGTGTTCATAATGATTTTTCGATGTGAATATTGTACTACAATATTTTAATATTAGATTGTAATTTGTATTAAATTAACGATTAAATATTTTTAATAACACCGAACACGCGCGCTCTTCATATAAATAGCTATTATCATTATTTTCCCATGTGATCAAATACCACATATTATTATTTAATTATAATTCATTTTACCATTTTAATATAAGAAAACCTTAATGTACAACACAATTAACTAATGTGTATATTGTATTTGTATGCGAATACAATAGTAGGTACTTATTTATAATTCATTATTCTTAAAAAAAAAAAAAACATAAATGTTATTTACAATACTTATAATATTATCATGATTATTTTGTCCACGCTCTAGTGTAACTTCGTGACTACCCAATAATTTGCCAACTTGACGCATGACAAAACTCTGCATACATCTTTAATTAAAAAATACACTGTAAAAGAAAACCTATTATATTGTTAAAATGTTATAACTTATAACTTTTTATTCTAGTTTTCATTTTAAAGTGTTGATTTAACATATAAGGCTTGGTCAAAAAAATTGAAAATTAAATGCAAGTCTCACATTGGTTTTTATTATTACGATTTAAAATCATTAAAAATACATAAACACTCTGTTTTTATATAAGCATTTGAAGTTCAAATTTTGTCAAAATTAATCAAAATCGCCAAATTGGTTTATAGTTAAAAATGTATAACTTTTTTAATTCGGATAGTTAATGCTTTAAAATGTAGTACAAACAGGTTCTTCATAAGTTCACTTCATCTCGGGTTTTGGTCCCATGTATAGGGGGCAACTTTTTCGTAATCCAAAATAGGTACATAATATAACAATATTTACCAATAACGTTAACAGTTAAATTATATTGAAAAATATAAATACCACCGTAAAAGATTCCTACAGATACACTACCACATATTATTATAATATGATAATTAATAATTTTATTATAGGTAATTTAATATGACGACAGGCTTCTCTTAAAACACGTTCATCTTTTCCGTCGTGACGTCCAAAAGATGGTTAAATTATATATTTTTATCATGCTCATTTTAGTGTATCGGTATGATCATTATGCCGATTCCATTTATTTCCATAATGTCAACTCACCATTTACGTGTAATAGTTGCTAACCCAACTCAACGTAACCATCGGGTCATATTATTTAACTGAAATATTTGTATTATACAATTTATACTGAATCGGCTCTGAATACAGATTTGATTAACATATCATGTTCTTTTATTCAAAGTACATAGTTTAGTATAGGCCATAGGTACGCTTGAATGCTTATGACCTACTAAAGGTACCCAAGTAAATGAATGAATAATGATATTCACAAGAAAAAACTAAACAAGATATAATTTTAAATATTTCGCTACCTGAATTAATAATTTGTATTTTCAACTACTTGATAAACATGTGTATTCAACAGTGACTGAAGTTCATTACACTAAATTCAATTATAATAAAATACTAATTTTCGTGTGAGTTTTCTTTTAAGTAGAGCTATAGTTACAATTTTGTTATAATAATTCGATAATTTTATTTTGTAATTTTGTATTACCTATACGCAATAAAACTATAAATGCATTTATATTTCCCCTTATTTAATATATTAATCTGGTCCACTCCATTCAGTTTAATAATATCTATATTATATAGTATATTTCATAAACATTAACATAATGGATCATGTTAGGCATGCCTAATAGCTGGTACCGTATACAAATATAACTTGAGACAACTGACTCGCACACATTAAATTTTGAAAGATCCGAAAACCGTTTTGAAATAGTTTAATAACAAAAATTATTATTATATTACAGTCACGCAGAATCAAGGAATATGGCTATCCCCTGATGACGTATCAAGTCTGGACCGCTGACAAATATCAGTTGGGAATAGAGCGAATTCCGTACAGCAAACTCCGTAGCAACGCATCTACCGGCAAACCAGTCTTGTTATTGCACGGCTTGTACTTATCGTCGGCTATATTCACAATAAACAACTCGTCACTTAGTAAGTCCAAAACGCTACAAACGACGAAAACAAATTTATAGTTTCCGTTCAGTTATTAACAAAATATTATGTCTAACGGTAAACGACTGCAATATAGGTAACTTATTTATATTGTGGGCACCTACAATTAGGTATATATCGCAAGTATATGATAGATTAATTCGCAAACAAACTACAAGTCGTGACGTATGCGTGTAGGTAAAACCCATCCAGTTCGTATATTAGCACTTGACAACTGTGCACATTTTTTTCCCGTATAAAATATATTGTTTTCGGGACACTTTTTTTTTTTTTTTGTAAATATCTATGTATGCCGAATGCCAAGATGAACTATAGACGGGTTATAAGAGTAGCATAATAAACTTTCCAACTGGCGTGGTTATTATACACTTTTCTCCCCGACATTTACCGAAATGGTTGTAATACAACAATACCAATAACGTGACATCAACGCCAACGGATAATGGAAAGTGTCTCTCGCATTCGAATTCTGGTGTCAATATAAATGCCCGTTAGTCACTCAATTATAATATTATTCAACGGTAGGTAATTCATTTTTTTATAGGAGAATGATGAACCGCAGTTTGGTAAAATATTGGATTTCATTCATGGGATATATTATCCCAAAAATTATTTATTTTTATGTTTTATGATTTCTTTTATATAAATAAGTTTAAAATTATTTGCCTGACCCAATGTATGACGTAAATAATGATATTAATTATTATAATTGTGTATTATGATAAATTACCAGGTAGCAAAACCACTATATTTATATTACAATAATATTAGTATCTGATTAAATTCATCATATTTAAAATGTGATACCTATAACTATAATTATAGTAAAATATTTAAACAAGGAACATTCTCTTAATATTTCTGTTCGTTTAAATTATATAAGATTATTAAGTTAATTATGTCTAAATATTCTATTAATATTAAGTTAATAACTTAAAACAATATTAGAATCAATAAATTAGTATAATCAAATATTTCTTGTATATTTTAGATAAATTGTTTTTCTAATTTTAAAAACAAACTTTGTCTGAAAATTTTTGAAAATACAATTTATAATCTAATGTAATGTTATTTTATGTATACTTGAGAAATGTTCTAAAATTAGTAAAAACTAACGACAAATTATGGGAAACAGGACATTATTAACTCTGAATAACTCAACATCAGTTTTTGACAATACATTTTTTTCTTTGTTATAATTCCATCATCTATTTTATATAGCATTTTCTAGACATAATAAATATTTCAAACATTTTGACTTATCAGTTATTTTTCCGATTTATCTTCCTACAATTTTTATTTTTTAGCTTCGGACCTTGAAAATTTAATACGAGGTTTCTCAGGTGCTTTTATTTAAAAACATCAAAAACACTACGTAGTCACAATTTTTTTACAATCTTATAAAATATATAATTATTAAAAAAAGAAAAAAAGAAAAATAAGGGTACCTATAGAAATCTAATTTCGAAGAATTTAGAGACTAATCAAAATATAATGGTTTTCCCTTAAAAGATTCAAATTTTAATAGTAGAAACTTGATACTTTCCATTTTTATATGGATTATTATTTTAAAATACAATTACATTTAAAAAATATTATAACTAGTTTTCCACTATTTATTTAAATCGATATACACTGTGCACACCCTATATACTTACATACCTCGATACTCACTTAAAAGCTAGTATAGTTTTTTTAGCAAAAATCAATTCAACCTACTGTATTACTAATAATAATACTAATATAATATTTTAAAAATATCCTTAGAAATAGAGGTCGTCTAACTCACCGTCTCCGCTCAAAATTGTTATTCAAGTTTTTGTATAATTAAAATGATATTTCATTGAAGTCAAATTTAATAAATCCATTACCTAGTAACCTTCTTATTATTATGTCATTGCACGTCCTTACATGAATACTGATCCGTACTAAAATACAGTTTAAAAGTAGAATCTAGTAACATTATAGTTGGCAACTTTTAAATCAGTCTATAGTATAATATGTTTTCTGTTTATGCATTGTGTATTATATTAACTACAATAGGTAGGTACCTGAAATATATATATATATATATATATTTTATTTAAATATACAGCAACCTATGAGGTTATAAATTATCGTTATCTACACGATTTTAATCAAGTCCATATTGTATTTTTATCTAGAAATCGAAAAATTGTCTTTGTACAACACTATTTACATAACTAGCTACATTGTGTAAATAAATTTCCAAAAAATTATATTTAGCTCCAACTCATTGATTACCAAATACAAGCCAAAAAACTCATCAGATAAGTAGATAATATAAAAATAAGTAAACTCAACCTAATCCTCAATTCATTCGAAAATAATATTACTGCTTTATCAGTACACTTTAAGTATTCAATTTATTGTTTCATTAGCATACCTAGTAGACTATAACAACACGAATTTGTTTGACTTAAGGTTTCGTTCTATCGGATGCCGGTTTTGATGTCTGGCTGTTCAACGCCAGAGGTGTTGGTCTTTCGAGAAAACTCAGTATTTATAAGAAGCCTGGATCGTCGCCAAAAATGAATAGCATATCATGGGACTTCAGGTATCATTAAACTATTATTAATTATACCTATATTATAATTAATATATTACAAATTTCTGTTGTTGATAATTAAATAACACATTTTACTTGAGCATAATAATTACTCTATATAATTTAGTAAACTTTAAATTTTTCCTAAATATAAACGAGTATTTACATATAAAAAGACTTAGTTGTCGTTATGATTTTAGATTCTGAGCGTAGTGATTAATAAATAATTAGTATTACAATGTGTGTATATTTTTTTATGCCAGATGTCGCCATTAGATGCAATACAAATACTCCAAACTTCAAATTTAAGGGTAGTTTCTGGCAGAAAATTGGATTTACTTGATACTTTATTCCTTATCTCATTTTGGCGCAGGGGTGAATTGGCCCACTGGCTTATAGTCCTGTAGGATAGTAGGCCCTAGTAATAAGGAGGCACAGGTCCCTTCATTAATAAGCACCAAGGGTCCATAATTAAGGGATAGTAAATCTTAATCTTTATTATCCTCAACTGTAATTTCTGAATTTGATAATAGAATACTATAAGCCGATAGGTACTCCTTGATAGTATATTGTATTATGGTGTAATGTAATTATAGGCATTATTAATTAAGAATTTTGGTAGAATAGACATTACCTATTGAATAATAAATATTATGACTGTAATCACGATGCATGGTTATAATGGTTGCACGGCGAGGACAATATGATTTTACCGTTCAATATTCTTATAAAATACTACATTGACTTGACTATGTGAGTAGGTACACATTCGAAAATGTTTGAACTTAATAGAATGTCACTACTCACCACTGTAAAGGAGTAAAAATATTTAATTATAATAAGAATAATTGGGGAATAAGAATTGTATGCAAGCTATCAACAATAATTTACAAAATATTGATTAGGATATTTATAAGTTATAAGTTATAACAGACCACAGACCAATTGTAATAAACATTAAAAAGTAAAAACCGATGCTATTTTAAATTGAAATGTTGAAAAAGATATTCTATGGGTACAATATAGTTTTTTTATAAGCAAGAGCTACCTAACCTACCTAGTACCTATGGGTATACATTTAATAATGTATTACTTTCCACGGGCTAACGGCTGTGTTTGACAAATAATACTGCAATAATTGCTGTTCTGAAATTTTCTGAATTTCTATAATTGTAGTACCAGTATCAATATCAGTAGGGATTTATAAGCCCAGTTCATCACATGTTTGGACTAATTCCTTCTTATTTTCAAAATATTCAGGAAAAACGGAATTATTAGGTACACAAAACTAGTTTTTGACAGTGACCTACTGAATGGCACGAGGTTTACCCGACACCTAGCGTATATGCGACAAAGTGGGTTCTCAGATTTTTTTTAAAAATGATTTTTCTCCTTAAAAATCAATTTTACTGATTAAAATTATGGTTAACAGGATTTTTGTTTTTATGTTTTCAAATTTTTAATTAAATATTTTTCTAAGTATTTCAATGTTTTAGAATTTTTATCAAAGAAAATGATATTAAACCAGCTTGCTTGTTTTCACACTGTGACAACCGGTTATACGTTTAGGTATAATATGATTAATGGTGTAAAATATGAATATCCATATAGAAAAAATTTCAAAATATCTGAGAAAAATAACTGAAATAATATCCAAAAGTTAAAACTTCAAAACAAAATATTACAAAATACAAAAATAATATTTTGCTATAGTATATACGTTTTGCTGTAATAAAAACAGTTTGAATAACAAAATCTTAAAACTTTATCTCGCAAAACAAAATATGAGGGAATATTTTAATTACTTTTTGGTTAAATCAATTTATATAAAAGTTGTCCCTTCTGAAAAATCACTAGAAGTCAATTTCTGTGACCATTAAATCTGTGCAATTAGAGACCTTGATGAAACATCATAATTTAATAATTAAGAAAATTATTATTACTTTAACAATTTAACATATTATTTTTTGTGAACTCGTTTCCGGGAAACTTTATTAACAGAATAGTCTAAATCAATAAAAAACTAAAATTGTTTGCACAAAACCTAATTAATATTTATGTATGGAAATAATATTATAAGCAAAAATAAAACATTTGATATTCTAATTTCCGTGATATAATTACTATAATTAAATGTAGAGTAGCGTGTAAGAATTTGCAGTATATAATTTCGTTGTGCGTAAAATATAAGTGCGTTAACCCATTGTATATTAATATAGTCTTCATTACATTATTTTTGTCGTCTTTTTTAGTTTTCATGAAATGGGTGTATACGATATGACCACTACTATAGATTTCATCCTAAAAACTACCGGATATTCTAAATTGGACGTGGTGGGCTACTCCCTTGGAACAACAATATCGCTGGCATGTCTAACCGATAGACCCGAATACAATTCTAAAATCAACAAACTTGTACTCATGGCTCCTACGTCCAGGCTTAAATCATCAGGCATGCCGCTCAACATCGCAAAACAATTTTCCACTATCTTAAAAGTAAGTATTTTGTATTTTCCTGGTTCATTATTTTTCCACGTTTTGGTTTCTGTGGGTTCAAGGATAAATTAATATTATATCCTTACACAGAAGTTGCGTGTAAACATAAATTTCGTGTATGCTAAATAAATTATATTAACTCAAATAATTACGTTTACGCGTTTTAGATTTTCCTAGACGGAATTAATTTCTTTCCGATTACAAATGATCCTGACACCACGTACCAATTAATTAGACGTTTGTGTACAATTAAAACCGCCTTTAAATATTGCAGACAATTTATTGATTTCGCTCAAGGAATAAATTTACCGATGCACAATGTAAGTAATACCAAAACGAGTAATGTATATTTATTATATTTAGAGTTCCGTAAATACATAATATTAAAATTGTCTCCACGTCAATGACTAAGTAATGATCAACAACAAACAAAACGTTTAATGAAATAATTTTATATACATATAACTATATGATTTTAGTATTAAATATTTGATATTTATTTATATGAAACTATATATTTTAAAATCAATATTAAATAAAAAGTAGATAGATTATAGATACTTGATATTATGTTTTGCAGGTTTATTCATTTCATTCTTATTTACATATTATTAGGTACCTGTAGCAATGCAAATACAAAATTAATTTAATAATACGTCTTACATTCCGCTTCTCAATATAAGTTACCATAACATCATAAATTGTAATGTGTTCAATCCAAAAAGTGTTTATAATGTACCTATATTATTTTAAATTATAATCCACTTTGCAATGAAAAACCCAAAATATTATATTGATACATTCGTTAATTGGTATTTGTACGTTTACTTATTTAATTTATGCAAGGTTATTTATTTAATAAACAACAATCATTATTATATAGGTAGGTGCCAATTATTAGTTATTCGTTGTGGTTTTTTTAAATTAAAATAAATGTTTAACACAATACGACAAACTATAACTACAGTCTATACAAGACAACATTTTTGAAAAATTCTATAATTCTTATTAATTTTCGTCGCTATTTTTAGATCTAATAATTTTTTATACATGGGAACTCGTTTTATTTTTGGATTTAACTTTTATTATCTACCCGTAAACATTTGAGTGGAATAAGAGCTAAGTAGTGAGTACACATTACAATTTTGATATTTCTTTTCTACTTTTCGGTTCTACTATTTAAACTCGAAATGGGCACTTATAAGTTATAAGTAGTATACGAAATTAGTTAAATTGATAATTATTTCTTATACATAAAGATTTTTAGTGGCTTTTGTGGTTCGGTGGTTGCATTTAGTTACGAAACGTGTCCCAAGTGCAAGTATTCCGGCTTGTGTCACTAGTTCCCGGATGGGTGACCACCCAGGTTCTTCGTGACAAATCCTTGCCACACATACACACTGCACGTGTTCCAATCAAACCGTACCCCCCCCCCCCCCATATATAGTTAATGGCTATAGTTTCCGGGCTTAAAATCAATAAAAATCTTTCAAAAAACACACTGTATTATAATATAAAATTTGTCATTGTAGGATAATAAGTTTCCATTTAAAAATAATTAAGATCATAAAATATTTCTATTTAATTATTATGAAAACTGTTTTGCAAAAATGTATTGTTATTATGGTACTTAAAATTAAGCATGTAATCGTTTTTTTTCTTCAAAAAGCAATCATGACAATGCATGGTTTCCAACGATAAAAAAACCTTATACTATATACATATTATATATTAGTGTGTAGTAATTGCAGTAGACATATTTTAAAATGTCCTTCATTATAAAAATAGTTTTAAAATTACTATAAAAACTAACAATATTTTGTACATAATACAGGACACAGTTTTAGACATCGTTTCCGAATTTCCACAGCCGATGTCTTCCAAGACTTTAAAACACATGTTGCAATTACTGACATCTGGTAAGTAAAAACTATGACAAAATCAAACGATTTTATTTCACTCGCTCTTAAACACGTATATGAATACATCATCGTTCATTATGACGAACGACATAATAACATGACGTATCGTGACGTTATGACGTACACGGGCTTATAAGTATATATCATATCAGTATTAGGATATGACTATAGTATAAAATATTGTAGGTACACTTCGAAAAAAATGTATTAATGACTTTAAGACGTCTCAGCGCCCTGTTCATTATATTATATTCTTTGTACATACTATCTAGGTACCAATTGTGTTATTTGTATAGAAAATAAGTTATTGCTGTACATCAACAGCAATAACTAATCATCAGAACAGATTTTTATACATTTTTACAATAGAACACTTAGGTACACAAAATATAGACGCTATTTCTAGTTTTAATTAAATTTGTTTATTTATCATTCAGGGAGATTTAACCATTATGACTATGGACCTTCTGAAAACTTGTTACGCTACCGGACAAGAACGGCACCGGATTACGATCTGTCCAGGGTTACTGCTCCTACGTACGTTATATATTCCAAAGAGGATACCCTAGTCCATCCAGTGGTAATTATTCTTTTATAATAATTTTACAGTTTAAGATCAAAAACAGTTGTATAGCCACCCAAATTTTACGAATTAATTGTGTATGATAACGGTTTCGGATATTAATTTTAGTAGAGAATTTTAGATTTTGTTTTTCCCCAGATATTTTGTATCTATCCAAATATTTTTAAACTAGGATTGGTTTTGATTATCTGAAATTTACAGCTTTTTATAATGATTTTACTTTTTGAGAAATTTGATATTGATATCGGTATATTTAGTTGTTTTAAACCAGAGTTTTAAATACATTTTGTAACAAATTTTAAAATCCTGTTCCAGAAACTTAAGGATAAAGGAAAATAATAGGACATTGAGAAATAGCTTATTTTAAATATATAGAATTTAAATAACCCGAGATAAATAAAAATATTCTTTAAATAATTGTACATAATTGCATAAAATCTATGTTATAATCACAACCTACTATTTATACTCAACGATAAATGCACGGATAGGAAATGATTACATTTTTAAATATGTGAATTACAATTAAAATCATAAAATATGTAAATAATTATTCATAGTTTTAACATATTTATCATATTCCAGGATGTGAATTGGCTCATAACTCAGTTACCAAACATTAAGGATGTACACTACATTGACAAAATACCATTTGGTCATTTCAGTTTTTCATTAAGTCCAAATATGAAGGAAGTTGTGAATATGTACATAACAAATAAATTATTAGACAACAATATAATATGATGATGAAAATCAAATGTATTATAATGATGTATAAAGTAAACTTATTGTAAGCAAAGTACCTAATAGCTACCTTATTTTTTTTAGACTTGTATAAAATTTCAAATGTATTATTTGTATTTATTGTATTATATTGTGAATGGATGTCTATTTTAATAATAAATATTTAATATCACTATAACTTTAATTTGCATAAAATTAAAGATATTATAACTTTTAATAAGTCATACCTAACACCTTTATTATTGAATGTTAATTATATTGTTATTACATCGTTAAAAAATAACACTATGGTAAACTTAATTATTTGGCATTGATGATTCCTACTTGTTTTATGAGTATTAACTATAATTAATTACTAAGGTTATACATAATTGCCATTAATTATATTATAATAAAATACGTTTTTATTTATAAATATTTAAATTTAAATCAAAATGTATAAAAATATTAAGAACTTTTAAATATTAAAATTAAATATTATATAATAATGTCTGGAGTCATGAATATGGCACCTCAAAATCAAGTTAGAACTTTAAAATCTTCTTAGATCTTTTGCTTATAGTTTTAGAATTCCTAACATCCTAATAATTACCTAATTTTAGTTGTAAATTGACTATACCTACATTTTTCTTGCTGAATTGTTGAATATCTAAATTCAAAAGCTAGCAAATCATTTTCTAAATATCTATAAAAACTAAAAATACGTATATTTATAGTGAATAAATAAATAAATGTTTTTAATATTAAAGTATATCAACACTTGACATACCTACCTATTCTTTTATTTATTACTTCCTAATATAAATTTATTTTTTTCTTAAAATAAAGTTCGTCAAAATGGGTTGTAAGCTATATTATAATATTATACTACACCTACATTTTGATTAATTACTTAATTATTTTCAATATCTAAATTTATTGTTTTTAGGGTTCCATACAGTAAAACGGAACCCTATTACTAAGGTTCCGTTGTCCGTCCGTCTGTCACCAGGCTGTATCTCATGAAACATGAAAGTTAGAAAGTTGAAATTTTCACAGATTATGTATTTCTGTTGCCGCTATAACAACAAGTACTAAAAATCCTAGAATTTATAATATAAGCACTAAGCAGTGTTGCCAACATGTTTATAGCTGATGATGGTATGGAACCTTTCGTGCGCGAGTCTGACTCGCACTTTGCCGGTTTTTTAGTATAATATTACATTGAGAAAAATTACCCATTCTCCACCATATTCCTAATATTCTAATCACACCCTACATTAAGGCCTACACATGAAATCCATACACGAAGAGGCCAAGAGTCACTATAAACAGTTTCACCTACGTCTTAACACTCATCCAAATCCACTCATTTAAAACTTAGCTACATTAGCCATCCCAGGAAACCCTACTCGTTGCCTTAAATGCAAATAGTTCAGAGACCTGTTAGATAACCTTCCTTAACAAGCAAAAATAAATTAGGTAATTAAATTAAAAATTAATTAATTTAAAAAAAAATAAAATAAAATACGAAAGTGTCATCAATGGGTGGCTTCTTCAATCAAATTATTCATTTTTTTATTTTTTATATTACTCATAATCTTATTGTGCCTACTGGTACGAATTGTATGAACATAATAACAAATAAAAAAACAAAAATAACTATAATACCTATAGTACCTAACAAAATATTAATTTATTTAATTTTAAATTTGTACGATCATGTTTGCTCCTCTAATATTAATTGTATTAGTAGTAATAATAATAATAATAATAATTGTTTATTCAATGAATAAAACGGGCAAATTGCCCAATAGTACAAGTAAATAAATAAGTTATTACCTACAATAAATTGATATGAAAATCGAACAATAACATAAATGCATATTAATAATAAGATAGAAATGTAAATTGAAACGAAAACAATTATACAAATAAAATATTACATATTGTTTGTGATGTAAGTTTTAAGAATTGAGGCTAACCGAGAAAAGAAACAATCAATATTAGGTGCAATTTAGTTTAGCTAGTAGTTATTAGTAGTTAATCAATATTCCAAAATATATAACATGGTCACACGGGATATAAGCTAAAAATAAAATGGATGTTCATAACTTTAGATTCTTGTTAAATTTGATAAGTACCTATTATTTATTTATTAAAGGGTATGAACGAAAGCAGTTATAAACTTAAATGTATAGATTTTCCATATTTTTATGAAAATTTGTTATTTTCTTCTATTATATCATGTATTATAATATATATTATAATATACTGAGTAATTTACCAAGCATGCTAATTATTGCTCATTCTCATTTTTCCTTTACCTCATAATGAATTTATTTAAATTCTGGTTTTTTAAAGATTAAGGACTACTATCCTTAATATAAACATTTTAACAACTGATAAACTTCTAGTTCAAATTATAAATTAGATAGATCAACATTTTCAGAAAAATGATCCACTAAATAATTTACAGTAAACAGTGGGGTTCTAACAAGAAAAATTTGTAACACCACAAGACACTTTTGAGTAGTACCTAAAAATCTCAAGAATTTGAAAATATAATATTTAAGATAATATTATTAATATATTTAAAAATTCAGAAGATCGGAATTTTAATAAATTCATCATTAAATGAAAATATTGGGGTGAGCATGCTTGGGGAATCACCGTGTTTATTATTATTATATCATAGGTGGCGTGTATATTTATAAATTATAAATTGTATCCCCCATAGTTGAATCGTTATATATCATCTAACACAAAAAACCTGATAGGTACAGGGACGCCATGAGCCGTGGCAATAAAGATAGGTAATTAATAAATGCACCTACTTTTAATATAATACTTAAAATAATACTCTCGGCGACCATTAATAACCGATAGACAGCATTTCAATCTTCACACTGGCACACTCAATTAACGTTTTTGCCCTTGAACATTGATGATTCCTATAAAAAAAAAATTAACGATATCCGATTTATGCCTAAATATTTTCAATATAATGTCTGGATTGACTGAGCCTTAGAGCATATGCACGTATATAAATACTATATTCGGATATACATTTTCTACTCATATACATACATTAAGTACTAAACATGTTTTTCTCGTATAAGCACACAACGTCAACATTTGCTTAGATTCATTTTTGTGCTTCTCATTTAATACTTATTTAAATAATAGTAATAATAATAATCATGCTTCATTCATTTGATATATTATGTAAGATTCTATTTATGTTTACTACGTTAGTAGGTCACACGAAATGCAATCCGCCGTTGAATACCGTAAGTATTATCTATACCTTCATACATAATATACCGAATTTAGCACATACATGTAGATATCTAAGGTACCTATACTTAACATAACAATTGAAAGTGTATTCGATTTTGTTGGTAATCCATTTTTTTTGTGTACAAAACGCTTGTACAATGTTATTTGATTTTAATCGATGAATATAATATTATTAGGAAGAATCGGTAACCCAATTGGGCTATCCGCTGGAAAAATACAAGCTCCAAACTCTGGATAAGTTTACACTAGGCTTGGAACGGATACCTTACGGCAAACACGGCGACCGGACCATTGGCAAGCCTATTTTGTTGATGCACGGTTTGTTCCTGAGTTCCTTCGTATTCTCGAATACGAATAAATCGTTGAGTAAGTCATAATGATTTATATTATATAAATATAGGGTGAGAGTTTTTTCAGGGTTTTACGATACATGATACTAGTATAGTATTGTATTATTATAATAATTAATAAAAAAAATGTAATTAATTTAATAAATTACGAATCGAAAATTCACAAAGTCCTACCCCGAAAAATATATAAGTAAGTAGTACTGAATATAAAAATGCATCATTTTAATGGAAAACCGATAAGGCCGATAAAATAATATAAAAGTATTCGACGTTTATTAATAGGAAAAATATTAAATAATATTCTAAACGTCGTCGTCGCTTATATCAGCTATTACACCAAATATCACTTTTTTAAATTTTTCTGAATAATTCAATAATAGAGAATTTTATTGATTTGAACTGAACTAAAACACGCTAAACTTGAAAAATACATGATAACTTTATTTTTCAATGTATACAATTGTTCTTGTGCAGATGGTTTTACTATTAAATAAACAACTTCAAAGTACCTATATCATATTATGTATTATTTTTTTGGACACGTTACATTATTTCCCATCAACATTTGTCTCATAGAAATAATTGAAAATTAAAAAGTTACTGACATTGAAAACAGCCCTATAAAACTATACATTGATGTTTAAAAAATTCCTAAATTCATTAGTATTTCGACCTGCGCGGCTGCACGAACACCAGCATATTATAATTTGTAAATATTATATAATCGTTTATTAAAATTCAAAATGTTAAACAGTTATCAGTCAACGTTATTAAAATGTATAATTGTATTGCTTATATACTATTAAGGCTTCCGTAAAATTAGAATATTATTAATCATTAGTTATGTGTTGTCAATTATTAGTAACCTGCAGCACTAATTACGATTTTTTAAATAGTAACTAGTAATCAGTGGGTGACCTGTTTATTATAGGTAGGTACATACATAACACACGCGTGACCATTCTTTTAAATAACACTTTATACATACCTAGGTATTCCAAATATTGTAATTATTATTAATTATTTCAATGCCATCACGTACAAAACTTATGCTAATAACTTGATAATAATAATTACTATACGTTAATAATTTGTCTACGAAATGTACTCAAAAACAGGCTATTCGCTATCTGAGGCTGGATACGACGTATGGTTGTTCAATGCCAGAGGAACAGGGTTGTCCAGAACATACAGTATTTACTCAAAGGCGGGAACGGCACCGAGAATGAACAAGATGTCATGGGACTTTAGGTATATGATCTTAAGATTGTTTAGATACAAATTTGGTGAAATTTGTAATCAATAAAATTCAGAGGTTTTCCAGATAAATTATGATGGTTAAATTATATTACATATTTGTATCTTATATTCTTATCTGGATAAACTGTTAAAAGTTAGTAAGTTAGCAGTTATTTTATCCGTTTTATTAGAAAAACAAGTGTCACTACTCACAATATCTAGATAAAATTGAATTTTTTGAATAAATATTTTTTTAATGATTCATTGCGTACGCCCGATACCTTTAAATTCAAAGCCATAACAATATGAATTAAAAGTCAAGTAGCACCAATATATCAATATATACATTTTTAAATTTGAGTTCACGAAAATGCGTTTAAAGAATTAACTAAACTGATAATTTATTTTAACCCCGACTAAATAATTTTACTTCCAATATTTTTTTTATCAGTACATTTAAAAAATTATGTTTGCGCATAACAATGTTCCCAATAACACATTGTGGATTTTTCTTTCATACGCATACTTGAACGATTTAATACTGGAATTAAACGTCCGATGGAAAATCGTCACCAGTGGTCCAGTTATGGTCATCAATGATGATTTTGCCTTACTGTAATTTCGCTATTTAAATTTTAAGTAAAATAGGCATGCGCAATCACTTGAATATTTACTAACATATCGTGACGTACCTCACCCAACTACCGCTTACTTTTGTTCAACACGGGATATATTCTATATATTATTGTTTCTAGTTTCCACGAAATGGGCGTCTATGACTTCCCGGCCGTCGTTGACTTTGTCCTGAATAAAACAGGACGCGCCAAATTAGATGTTGTGGGCTACTCGTTGGGTGCCACCATTGCACTTGTCGGACTATCAGAGAAGCCCTCGTACAACAGCAAGATCGACAAACTAGTGTTGATGGCGCCAACGACCAGAATGATATCGTACGGATTTCCGGTCTCTGCGTTTTACCGCGGTTCCTTGTTGTTTAAAGTAACTACACAATTATTACAATAGCATATTAATATTATTATCTAAGCAACTTCAATGCAAATCATCAATCTGTATCCTCGCCGATTTATTTTTAAACTATTCCACGTGGAAATGTAGTAGGTAGGTATCTTCTAATTATACCATAAAAATAGTCTAATTAAATGTATACATTATAAGTGAATAATATAATATTATGTATTGTACTACGTACCAGCGCATTGATAACAGGAAACAATAACGTCTAGGGTTTAGAGGGAGAGTTTGAACTTACAAAATAGCCATCGGTTGTGCCTTGGTCGGATGACTTTCCTGTGTTACGTAAAATAATCACAATAAATCATTGCCTTTAATCAGTTTGGCATTGGATTTTAAATACCTACATATTACTTCCATTCTTTCCTCTGATTTATGAAAGACTATAGATAATTATTACTCTACACTATTAGATGGCATTACTCGGCCGTGTATAAATGACTAAAATAATACCATAAAATTGAAGTCAACATAACAGTGGCGTATTTAGGAATTTTTCATGGGGAGGGTCATTTTCAGAACACAGAGCCGTGGAGAGCTTGTAAGTCCATGTAATTTTTTTTAGTTTTTAATCATCTAATATATAAAAATCTCGTGTCACGGTGTTAGTGTACGAACTCCTCTGTAACGGCTCGGCCGATTCGGATAAAAAATTTTTTGTACATTTAGTATATGTACAAGAATAGATCATAAAGTAATTTTCACCCTCCTAGCCCCACCCGGGAAGTCGCTCAAACGGGGATTTTGAGATTTGTTGTGACAATGTAAATAGTGTGCAAAATCACAATGTGATACTGGCATTGTAAATTTCTAAAAAAAAATATCACGATATTAATTGAAAATTTTAACAATTGAAGCCACGAACAATTTTTACCAAATCCTTCGTATCGTATGATAAAATTTGTTTTTCTTAATCATGTAAAAACAAAATTTAACATGTACGAGACCCCGTGGACTCCCCTCAACCCCGTAAAAACGCCACTGGTACATAATAACTCGTTAATTGTTAACTAATTAGATATGTACCTACATCGTTTTAATTATATGTATCTAAAACTATTATCGAATATGTTACTATGTACAAAAATCACACGAGGGCAGTTTAACAAATTTTAGCCCTTAGTAATTAGTAACTTCTGACTCAGAGGAAATACAAATGAATAATAATAATATTTATGATCAATGAGTTACATAAATAATTTATACATAAATTTATACATATATATTTTTTTAGTACACAATGAAGGAACAGAGCTTTTTCCCAGCTGCTCAAGATCCGGATGCTGCTCATCGTTATCTGAGATGGTTGTGTACATATAGAATTTTATATCCGTTTTGTTTACTATACATAGACACTGCACAAGGCTCCAGACTTAATTATAAAAGAGTAAGTTGTATAGAACTGAAAGGAAAAAAGGATGGTATCCGGTATAATATTCGTATTCAATGAATTGCGTACAATATGCTGTGTTGTTTAATTTTGATTATTCGAATTTATTAATAATAAAAAAAAAGTTATTCTAACTACGGTCTACGAACTGCTGAATATCAGAATATGAATACACCTAAACTGTAGGTACAAGAAACCATACTTTTTTTTACCCTGTTCCTGTAGTTAACAGCTCTTATTTATATAATATTTAAGAACTTTTTTCAGTGTTTATCGTAATATAATATAATTTCATCATAATAAACATGTTATTTGCACCTTATAGGATATGGTGATCAGTACTATAACAGATTTCCCACAACCAGTATCGAAAAAAATGTTATTTCATTGGGTTCAATTAATGTCATCAAGTAAGTTCAAACTTTATGAGATTAATATTATAATAATAACAAAAAAAAAAAAAAAATGTTTTTAATTTTAAATATTAAACTTCAACAAAATTTAGTTGTTAGTTTTGTTATTATTTATTGATTTCGTTTTGATCAAATAATTATACTAGGTAATTATTATTTGTTGTAATATACCTGTACAATGCATTTATGATACTTTGTTAAATTTTATAATTTTAGAAAGATTTTGTAAATATGACTATGGAACAAATGGAAATATGCAATATTACAACATGAAATCACCGCCAGATTATAATCTGTCCAAAGTTACTACTCCAGTTTATATTTTACATTCAAAAAATGATCATTTATCTGCAATAAAGGTATTTGTTTATTTTATTTGTTTAAAACATGATGCTATATTTGTATAACAAAACATTTTATTTAAAAATAGCGTAATTCTACTTGAACTCTTTAATTTTCACATACTGTAGATGTATTAAACAATTTGATTAACTAATCAGATAACTTTCAGCAATTTCATATTTTTCTATTATTTCTATAATTATTAAATTTTAATTTTTAATTTCTCTTACCCCTTTACTACTGAAATGTTAATTAAACATGACAAATCAATTTAAGTTAAGCGTAGGTATAAACTAAAAAAAAAGGAATAAATAAACATATTTTAAATCTATTGATATTTAAATATTGAAAGTTATTATAGCATACAATTTTAATAAATTATATTAGTGAATACAAAATATTGGATGTGGACCATTGAATAAACCATTGAATAAAACATTATATACAGTTGAGAGTATATTATTTACAAAATAGCCCTCGATAATTTCCTTATTTATGTGCTGCTGCGCAATGGTGGTAGAAATGTAATCATTTTCGCCATGATACCATTTTAAAATAATAATGCTCCATGGGACACTCAGTATAATATTATACTATAGAGGATAGACTTTTATAAGCTATAAAACTGTAATATGCAATTGCTAATTATAGACCAAAACGTCTTGAATATATTTTTAATTAAATACAAATCAATTTCAAAAAAGTTTTATAAATGCTTTTTAATTTTTATGTATTATAATTTATATAAGTAAACTATACGCTGAAGATAATTAATAAAGAAATTATTTTAGCAACCTACTTATAATATTAACTAAGCATATAGCTATTATAGAACTTTAAACCATTGCGGGGCGATACCAATTCAAAAAAAATATATAGGTAAATGCAATTTCTCCTCAAATTGACCAATTTTGCCTAACCCTTCCTCGTCAAATATAATATTATATAATATGATTTTGTTTATGACATTGGGTTCAAAAATAAAGACGATTATTATTACAATATGAAACTAGCTGAACCCGTGCACTTCGCGTTACCCATTAAGTGTACCAACTATATGTGACTCAAACTTTGTTCAATTCGTTATTTAGTATTCGGTGTATGGTTTCAAAATTAATCTTAACTTTTCCGTTGCCCGGAATAAAAATTCTGTTTCGCAGCAGTACGTTATCAGGTAGGCAATCTACCTGCGGTAGATCGCGGACCCCGTGCTGTATGTACGTTAGTGTATGATTTAACTCTAAAGTATCAAAGTTATACCAAGTTTATCGTATTCTACCTATGGTGGATTGATATAATCAATTAATACAAAATCCTAACCTAACCTAACAATACTAAAATCAGATGAATAAACGCAAACGCATACAAAAAAATTCATTCAAATCGGTCTAACCATTTAGGAGGAGTTCAGTCACAACACACGTACAGTAGAATTATTGCGTTTAGCAACACATTCTGCGATTCATTTTTATAGTATATGAAATCAACAAACTTGCCCGATTAACCAATAGCAACCAATATAATATAATGCACTGTTGCGCCACTGTTGTATTTTTGACATACAGATTTGAGATTTCCTACCTTTCCGGTAGATTTTCCTAAAATTGTACATCGTAAAAACCTTCTCCTGGCAGTTACGAACATCTTAAAAAAAATTTGAGCCAAATCAGACGAGCCGTTCTCGATTGATGAATTGTTATACATTTTTGCTCCATTTTTATATATTATATAGATAGATAATTAACATCAAAACTCAATGATATAATGGACAGTTTCATTATTGTTATTATTATCAACTATATTATTTGTAATTAACCATTTCATCGTTTGGCCAGTCTAATCATTTTAAATTTGTGCAAATATTTTTATAGGACGTTAATTGGTTGAGAAGTAAACTGCCTAATGTGAAAGACGTCTATTTCATCAACAGCATAAAGTTCGGGCATCTGAGTTTCGTGATGCATGACAACATCGATCGGCTAGTAAATAATAAAATAAAGAATGCATTGTCAACAAATGCATTCAATTAGAAATTAGAATATAATTTCGTAAAGTAGCATTAAAATTTTTTCTATAGAATTTGTTATTTACTATTGTTTATCTTGTTTCATTTTAAAACGATATTTTGTACACTGCACGAATAATAATGTAGGTACCTACCTATTGATAATTTATTGTATTTATTGTGTAACTCAAAAATGCCTTTTGCATATTTTTTATGAACAAGATACATGTAAAATATATAATAATGTATATTTTAATTAATATTTTATGTTGAGCAATTAAGTTAAAAATTACAATTGATCTGTAGGTACTTTTTCCGATTTACTGTGGTAAAATAATATTATATTAGTTCATGTAAATAAACTTATTTAGTACTTATAAAAATTCGATGAGTAGAAAGTATAATCTAACACGGTATATAAAATTGTTTGTATACATTACATGCGTCATTGGTAATCGATCGTACAAACGTTATTTATGTTCGATTATACTGATCATAAATTACTATTGCGTACAGTAAAATTATTTTTTAAATAAAACTTTTTTTTCAAAATTATTGTACTTATTGTGTATTTGTTTAATTTGTTGAGAACAGTCAATGTTTTATTTGATAAAAGTTATGATTTATTATTATAATTGCTTACATTTATTTTAACAATGCCAAATATTGCTCGATATTGTTATAATAACGTCGTATTATATAATATTGTAGAACAAAAAAGTAATGTATGCTAATTGAACTAACTTACCTTCATAAATAAACGCTACATATTCAAATATTATAATAGTGATATTTTACTTAGAATTCGAGTGTCTTTGAACTTTTACAATTCAACAAAGGCAAACTCAAAATTTTGACAAATTACATGCATTAAAATACAAAACTATAGAACAGGGGTGGCCAAACCGCGGCTCGCGTCATAGACTTTTGCGGCTCGCATCTTAACGTAACATTAGACGTAAATTAACGTAAATGTAAAAAAAAAACGGTCGTATAATAATATGACCTTTTTTTTTTTTACATCTTGGCTCTTCAATTTTTATTAATATATTTGGTGGCTCGCGAGTCTCTTCTCGCTGGCCACCCACCCCTGCTATAGAACATTTAACAATTAACATAATTTATTAGGTATTCGTACTGCAGTGTGATAACAGCCAAACAAAAATATCTAATAAACATAACATTGCATTCGAAAAAGGATTGACGATTATTTGTGAACGGTGATCGATTTAGGTACAGAGAATTGATTAAATAGTTGTTAAAACTTAAAACCATTGATTATAGAATTCTATAATCAATGCTAAAATATTTATAAGTACCTACATGTTTTGTTCGTCGTGTTCTGTAACTATACGTTGGTAACACGATCTGTAAGCCTACAACGACTGCGTAGGTATCTCGCACATCGTGCTAAATGTAAAATAAATCAATATATTATAGGTACGAACGCCGATCATACCCATTTAGAGGGGGAAAAAGTGGCTTCATCGAGGAGCTATAAAATGGATGAGAAATTTCACTTATGTATTTACCACCGGAAGGCTGTGCCTCCAACAGTGCCCCCCTATTTGGGATGCCATGGGAGGAGGTGTAACGCTATTCGCACATATTAAATTATATTCCTGCGTGGCAAAGATAGTAGTCACGAAGTAATCGCTTCGGTGCCGAATTTATCAATACTCTTTACTACTTTTTGATCCCGGAAATTGTTAATTTCCGTATAATGACGACGTGGACTGCTCGGGATATATAATGACCACGCAGGTACATGTAATATCCTGCGAAATAATTCAAAATATATTTCACCGACGTCTGACACCCGACAACGGCTGCAGTTACTTGACTTCAGAGTCTTAAAACATACTATTCTTGCACTATTTAATATTATAGTGTTTTCCGAATATTAAGACTGAAGTCTGAAAGTATAATATATGGTCACTGGTCACCCATATAGTTTTTGTGAAAACTCTAGTGCCTTCATAGGTGGCGTTTCTTGTGTATATAATTAAACATTTTATTTTATAACGAGCGTCACACAATTTTGCAATTTAGATGCAAATTACAACCGTGTTGCCATACGATTTTAATTCATGTGTAATATAGTAAACACCACGGAGATCTAAAAATCTAAAATCCTCAATAAGACAAGTCAATATCTTAGAATTAATGTTACATTATATCAGCGCTTCAGGGGTTCCGCGGAGGTCACTTCAGGATTCTGCAAAACTTAAGTGCTTCAGAAAATCACTTTAAAAAATCTAACTAAAGATTATTAGCAGCTAGTTGGGAAAAATGTTTGTATTATAGAAAAAAGAATGTTTGTATATTAAATATCAATGTTATGGTTTTTATGGTATAGTGTGTACCTATAGATACAGTGATAGAGTGAACTTCTGAGAAACGACCATCGTACCATACAGTACGTGTTTGGACACCGTAGAAGCCACACGTGTATTTATTTATCGCGCTCCGCATTTATAGCTCCCGATAGCAGTACAGTGTTACATAACAGTTGAACCGCCGCATCAATTCTTATCGGTAATGTATATTTCGTAGTACGCTATTATATCCTACTATCGATAAAATTAGGCAACAATACAACGATGGGCGACAAACCGCCTTCAAAAACCACACATACCTTTTTAAGACGCTCGACATCAAACGTAGTGCCGAAAACATCCATAAACAAACCTATTTTAAATCCACTTAAAACCAGTAAACAAGTCAATCAAAAATCAAAAATGACACCAACCCAACAGCCCTCAATCACCAACAACACTAACCTCACAAACGAAAATTGCACCCAAAAAACTTTCGCTGAAACCACAGCAAATCTTTTCCCAAAAAAAATCAAGCCATTATTTTCAACACAATTGACGGTATCCCACAAATCGAATACATTAAAGCGATTAGTCTGATTACTAATCCTTCAAACATTAAATTCGCCTCACGAATTTCAAACAACCGGTTCTGTATCTACTTCGCTAATTCCAATATAGTTAATGACATTATTAATCGCTGCCAGACAATCACTGTCGATAACAACAACATTGAACTTCGTAGATTAGAAAATCAAGCGAAACGCATTATTATTTCAAACGTATCGCCTATTATTCCACACACGTATATTACCGACGCATTAAACCTTATCGGCATAAATACACTTACGCCAATCACAAAAGCTGGCTTCTCTACAGATGAATTATCCCACATCATAGGTTTTAGAAGGCAAACCCACATCAAATTTGAGGACACATCAAAATTACCCGGATCATTAGTAATTCACTTTGAAAATATCGACTACTGTATTTTCCTTACAGACGACACACTCCCATGCTACCTATGTAAACGCACCGGACATACATCAGCTCACTGCAAACACTCACATTGAAACCCAACAGACACAAGCACAAATAAACTCCTTAATAACTCAGCTTTCAGACTTTATATTAGATGCCGCAAAGAAAACTATTGGGAAAACAAACACAATACAAAAAAGAAAAACAGTACCATGGTGGAACGAAAAATGCAAAGATGCAATAAGAAAATACAAAAAATGCCTCAACAAATTTAAAAAAAACCAGATCACCTTCTGATCACATAAAACTTAAAGAATCTCGAGCAGCATCTAGATACATTACCAAAAAATACAAAACTGAATCCTGGCAACAATACACTAATTCAATAAAATACAACTCCTGTTCTTCAGAAATATGGAAAAAAATTAAAGCAATTAAAGGAATAACACACCAACCCCTTCCACCCTTTTTGAAACATAATGATACTCTACTCTCATCTCCTTCAGCCATAAGCGATGCATTCGCACAATCATTCCCAAAAAATAGTTGTGACTCAAATTTTGACCCAGCCTTTTCACACTATAAACACAACATAGAAAATACCATCACAAACGAACTTCAAAACAACTTCCAACATCAAGACAACCACATAAATACCTCCTTCAATGAAAATGAACTCTTAAATGCCATGTCAAACTGCAAAAGCAAAAGCCCTGGGCCTGACAACATACCCTATTTTCATTTATCCAAAACCTCCCACCAAACGGCAAAATTCAACTATTAAAAATATACAACACAATATGGAACAACGGCGTATTCCCAGACCAGTAGCGAAATACAATAGTCATACCCATCCCAAAACCTAACAAAAACAAATTCGATATAGCTAATTACCGACCAATCTCACTCATTAACACAATTGGAAAAATTATGGAAAAAATGGTAAAAAACGCCTCATTTGGCATTTGGAGACATCGAATTTTTTACCGAAGAACAATGCGGTTTCCGCCAAAATCACTCAACAATAGATACTCTCTTAAAACTACATACTGACATAACAAATGCAAAATGCAATAAACAGCATCTTTGCCTAATCGCCCTGGACATTGAAAAATCATACGACATAGCATGGCGCAACAGAATTCTCAAAACAATCCAAAGGGCAAATATATAATGGTAAAATGTTCCTTTTTTTGAAAAACTTCCTAAATAACCGCACAATACAGATCAAAGCACTCAATGAAATATCTAACATATATACAACGGAAAACGGTATTCCACAAGGATCATTCATAAGCGCCACAATGTTTCTAATAGCTATAAACGATATTTTTTGCAAAATACGGAATCCTACAAAACACATTATCTTCGCCGACGACTGCTATATGTATTGTAGTGGCAATAATATAGCAACTACACTAAAGATCTTACAATCATCATTACATATTCTTCAAAACTGGTCACTCAAAACTGGATTAAAAATTTTCCGCTACCAAATGTCAATATATTGTTTTTAATCATAAACCTGAAATAAATCAACACCTATACCTCAACAACCAACCGATTGCCAAACACAAAAACATGAAAATACTTGGAATAATTTTTGACGGCAATCTCAAATGGACACCTAATTTAAAACAACTTAAAAGCTCTTGCAAAAATAAAATGAACGTAATTAAAACTCTGTCCCACCATACACGGGGAGCAAATCAAAAACCACTTCTAAGCATATACAAATCTTTAATCTTATCAAAAATCAAATATGGCTCACAAATATACAATACAGCCAAACCCAATCTCCTTAAGATACTAGATCCAATCCACAACGAAGGAATTCGCTTGGCAATAGGAGCCTTTAGGACAAGCTCAACCGACAGTATCCTCAATTACGCTGGAGAATTACCCCTTCAACTTCAAAGAGACCAAGACACACTAGCATACATCACCAAAAGGAAAAGCACAACCAATCGTATAGGATACAAGGCCATCTTTGACAACCATGCTGCATCTCCAATAAACATGGAACACAAAAAAAAACCCCTCGGTACGAGATTTATACACAAAACTACAACAATCAATGGACGTACACACCGCAGTCGTAAACAGAATTACATTCCAAACATTTCCCCCCTGGAAATGGGGACTAAAACTAAACACGGATCTCCTAAATTTTAATAAAAATGAAACAAACCATGGCATAATTAAGTCTCATTTCCAAGACATAATTCAGCACTCATTCTCTAATCACACCAAAATATACACAGATGCATCTAAATCCGAACATGGGGTAGGCTTTGCAGTGGTTAAGGATGACACAATCATCCAACACAAACTCCCGGAAATAACCAGCATATTCTCTGCCGAAAACTATGCCATATTTGAAGGGGTAAAACTCGCAAATACCCTAGAGACTAACGATATACTCCTTATCAGTGACTCCCTCAGCACCCTACTAGCATTTAAAAACACATCACCAAGAAATGAAATAACATCAAACATCCAAGCATGCTTGGTCCAATCAAAAAAAAACATTGTATTCATGTGGGTCCCATCTCACACCGGAATTATAGGCAATGAAAAAGCAGACAAACATGCCGAACAGGCGACGCAAACCATCCTAAACCCTACAATAAACAACATATCCAGCATCGACATCAAAAACTCTATAAACCAGAAAATACTCTCATCTTGGCAAAACTACTGGAACTCAATAACATTGTCTAACAAACTCAAAAATATTAAAAAAACAATAAAAAAAATGGAACACTTCCCCAAATCTCAACCGACGCCAAGACATTGCAATCACCCACAACAGAATCGGACACTCTTTCCTCACTCACTCGTACCTAATCAATAAAGAACCTCAACCAATATGTGAACCCTGCCACACCGTATTAACCATCAAGCACATAATGGAAGAGTGCCCTCAATATTCCCAAATTCGCACCGATCTCAACATGCCACCCACCATAGCAGAAGCACTTGGCGAAAATCAATCAGACAAAATACTAACCTTTTTAAATATCACAAATATTATAAAAAAATTGTAACAATAAAACATCTATATATTGTGTAACAACTAATTTTAAGAAAAATACCATGTAATAATTTAATGTCACGCTAATAACCTAAGTTGTTGAAGCTTTTTCCTTTAAATAAAAAAATAAATAAATAATAATAATATAATATAAGACTATAATAATACTAGGCGGGCTCTAATTATCGAGCTGTAGGTATACAACCTGATTAAAACCATCACCGAGCCGTGGGGATATAATATATACAAATTTGAGTGCATTATTTTTTATCTACAAGTATAATACTTCCGTGTATTGGTCCTATAATTACCTAGTAGCCGCTAGCCATCTACTGCTATAGTCTATAATTACTGTATGATTGTATAATATGAAATACGCATAGGTATTATTATAGCCTATATAGATACAGTATATTATAATATAACCACAACATTATGAATATTACATAATTAATTTGTTAAATGAAAAATGTTTAATTAATTGAGTTAAAAATTTAGGTATTGTTAAGGGGATTGGAAACCATGTTTTTGTCTAACACACACGCGACATAGGATTTTAGACTGGTTCCTTCTAAAACATACCAATTGATCTAATGAAGCGATAAGAATTCTAAAAACAGATTTGAATTTGTCGTCAAGTCTACTTGAAATAGACCTTCCCACATTTTTGATTTTTTGATTTTAATTTCTCCAAAAATTAAAATACTACAATTTTTTAATATGACATTTTTAGGAATTTGGGGGATAATATCAAAAATGTGGGAAGGCCGGTTTCAAGAAGCCTTGATGACAAATTCAAACCTGTTTTAGAATTCTTATTGCTTCATTAAATCAATTGGTATGTTTGACAAAAAGCCAGTCTAAAATCCTATGTTCGCATGTGTGTTAGACAAAAACAGAAAATCACGGTTTCGAATCCCCTTAAAATCTTAATTATCTTAAAATCAAATAAATTTACTGGCCATTTACATTATACTGTTTAGACTTCAATGCACCTGAGCGATATGTAAGAAAGACAAAAATTAAAAATATGTTTATCTCTAGATTAATTTTATTGATTAATAATATAATTGTTTAACTGATTCAATCGGTTACTATGTAATAACAACCTAATAAAATATGTCTATTTACAATATGCTATATTTAAACTCGTTGATTTAAACATTTACATAGACTCTACCGAGTACGTATAAAATATGATGAGTGTCAGGTATTATACAATTTAATACCGAATGAACAAACGATTATGTTTGGTATTAAATTTATGTACACAGCAACAAATGGATTATTAACATTAATACATTTATCACATGACAATTATTTTAAGTATCGTTAAATCAAATATTATTCATTGCCTACCTTGAATTTTCAATATTGCAGCATATAAAAACTCACCATTTAAGTGATGTGGACATTATCACTGCTGTTGTTTATTTTACTTCTATACAGTCTAAGATGAATTGTCATTTGAGTTTAAGAATCTGATATTCCAATGTTTATTCACTTATTTCGAGTGGACTTAAATTCATCGTTTCATATATCGTTCGTTAAATAATAAATTATTAACTCAAAAAATATGTTCTTATAACAGTTTTGTTAAACGAAATAATCCACACCAATTATAGTCATCAGCACTTACAAAGCTGTAATTTTTGTATATTACATCGACAATGCACATGTATAAGATATTTTATATAGAAGCTTTTGCTTTTAGTATATTAATAAGTGTACAGCAACATTATGTTTCTGCTTTCACAACCGTAAGTATTACCTATAGGTATATATTATTTTTTAAAACGCATCTTTAATAACGATAATGATTTACCAATTTTATATAAATGATCAGTTTATAATACGCATATGGTCACTGATTCAACATTCCAACAATCAACCCAATTATTTATTTCAAAAATGTGTTATTTAAGTTTTAGAATTATTAATTATTATTCACTCGAGTGAGAAATTAATATTAACCATAGAATGTATTGATTTAATAGTAAGTACATTAAATTGTAATTTTTTTTTTATATACAATGTTTAACAATATGTATAAATATTAAATATACAGTGTACCAGCATGTTTGTCCTCGTACTACGGTAACACACCCACCCGACTACACCTAAGTATAGGGTCGCTTTGTACTACCTATATGCATAATTAATGCAAATTAGTTATTACATTTTTTTTAAATATTTTTTATAAATTAACTCTGTGATGGTTAGATTACCTATCTCGAACTATTAACTAACGTAAAAACAATAATATATTTTATTTTGAGTTCAGATAAAAGAGTAAGACGAAAAAAAACAAATTTTAATTTAAATAGTTGTGGGTCTCCAATTATTGGTTATTGGACTATTATAGTCATGATTATAATTATAATCTCATTATACTCTTTGTCCAAAATCATATTTAAAAATTATTAAATAAAAAAATTATTATTTAGGTATAAACACAATACATGGCACAACTTAACATCATTAACTTATACCAGTAGGAAAGACATATTGCAATTAAGATGATTAGCAGCTATTCATTTTTTTTTCTATCCTATACAATTGAATCTCAATTTATGGCTGTGCGAAAACAACTTGAAATATTTTTAGTATTTCTGTATTTTTTTTTTAGATTCTAAGCGGAGCGATAAATATATTGATTTTACAATTATGTGTGTTATTTTTTTGTGCCTGTCATCGTTTTTTAGACAGTACAAATGCTTAGATTTTGTTCAACAGCATCTTTTTCTGATGGGAAAATGAATCTAGTTGGTACTTTAGGGGGTGAAAAGTAAAAAATTCTCAGTAGTTATCAAAAAAGTCGAGAAAAACAAAACAAAAATTAAGGAAAACTTGAATTTTTACACAAAATCGGGTTTTGAAAAAATTAATTTTGGTTTTTGGTGTAACTCTAAAACAAATAACCGTAGATGCATGAAATTTCCATTGAATGTTTATATTAGCATTTTGTATACACGATAACATTTTCAAAATATTTTGACTTGTTTTGAGCTGTTTACGGACATTTCAGTTACCTATTTTGTTGTATTTACATAATATTAATTCAACTTACCGGCTACCCGCTAGATACCGTATTAATAATAAAATAATAAGTAATAACATAATATAATATAAATATAATATAAAATACCTACATTGACAACTCGTCTCCGCTCAGAATCTTTTTGTATACAATGGTATTAAATCATTGAATTCAAATTTAATACCATTCATTATATAGTGACCCACTTGTGACCTACTCTACAGCATTGCAACATCCACTTACCCACCTTTTTTTGTGCTAATTTAGTCTATTATATATTTTTATTTTTGACTTGAAGGCAGATCAAATAATTGGTAATGGATATCCAGTAGAAACGTATGAAGTTGAAACTAAAGACCATTACATGGTGGGTTTGGAACGAATACCGTATAGTAAACATGCAGAGAATAAAACAAGTGGAAAACCTATAATTCTATTGCATGGCCTGTATGGGACGTCAATGTATTATACTCTTAACAATATATCTCTCAGTAAGTATATGTTGATAACATTTTTATATCATAAAGAATATTTAATTATAAGTTTTATACCGTAGTGTAGGTAGTACACGTCAACCGAAATACCATACAGTATTGTTGATGTATCAATTGATTGTATTATTGAGTATCTTATATTAGTTATTATTGTGCTTGACAGCATTAAAAAGATAGTATATTATTTTTGTATCGTCATCCATCGATGGATTATTATAATGTAACTTTTATGTTATCTGCTGTTAATTTTTGGATACAAAATTTGAGAGTGAAAAACCTCAACAATCATTTTGTAATCCTATTGTTAGGAAAATACTATGATAGCATAATGTTAGCCTGAAACCACCTAACCTAATCATAGAATAAGACAAGTACGTAAATCAATTTGAAATTAATAGAAAGATATATAAATTTCAAACAATCGTATTTGAATCATACCATTAGTTTAATTAGAGTTTGAAAATGTTCAATTTTTTATAATACCTACCTTTGTACCTGTAACACATAAATTTAATATTTTAATAATTATAAAATAGTATTATAAGTAGATAATTATAGAATAATAATATAAATAAATACATTTTTAAGGAATAGCGATGCATTTGTATTTGGTTTGAATCTAAATATATCAATAATATCAATTGGTACAAAGAAAATACAAACTTTGAAACATACCAATACACATTGTAACAGTAGATATAATGTATACTAATATTGTAATGTTTACCGGACAAAGGTTTCATATTATCTGATGCTGGTTTTGACGTTTGGCTTCTCAATTTTCGCCTTGCTGGAATTTCTAAATATATCAAAAATCCAAGAACCGGTCTAGTAACTCCATTGAGAAATATATCATGGGATTTCAGGTGAGATCAACTGTGTTATTCTTTCTGAAATAATTTACATTTCATACAGCGTCTACAGAGTATGATATAAATCTAAATCAGCACACTATATTATATAATTGTTTATTTTGTGATAGCTCTGTAGCCTCTGTGAGTAATCAATAATCACATTATGTTTCAATAAAACACATTAATCTGTGGCTTGTCATAACGCAGTGGCTGCAGCAATCTGTCACGCCAAGTTTATTCATGTCCAACATTTTTAAGCACATTAAAAGAGTTTTTCATTTATAATCCAGTTTGGTACTTATACATAAGAGAAATATATTAAATAATTTAATATGCAATTTATTTACTATACAGGTGTAACAGAAAGACCTGACAAAAAAAAAATATATAATAGTGTTACTTAAACGTATGACAAAAATTGTGAAAATTATATGGTTAGTAAATAATTTAAGAAATACTTTCGTGTCAGGAAATTCCCAAAAATAATATTTTGAAAAAAATTATTACGTTCTAAATTAGTTTAAGTAGGTAGGTACTCAAAAAAATATGCATATTTTAAATTTTTTTAAAATACACTACTTTGACTTTGATACATGTTTTAGATGTACCATCAACATTGTTCTTATTATCAAATTTACTAATTGACTATTTTGAATTTTTCTAAAACAATTTAAATTAAATTTTAAATTTTCTATTTTCAGTATTAAAAATTAAAAATATTATTTTTTATATTATAGGTGTAGTGCAAGTGACTATAAAATATGTATATATAAAAAAACAATCTGAAAATATTGATTAAAACAAAAGTTATTTTATCTATTAGATATTCCTGTTACACTCAGTATATACTCGGCATAATAATTAAAACAAAATTAATAATTTAATATTCAAGCTTTGACGAATTGGGAATATATGATACCACAGCTGGTATTGATTTTATCATAAACAAAACTGGATATTCTAAGATACACATGGGTGGTTATTCTTTCGGAGCTACCATATGCCTGATTGCACTAGCCGAGAGACCAGAATACAACGAAAAAATTGACAAATTGATGTTGATAGTGCCGACGGCCAGGATG
Organism: Acyrthosiphon pisum; assembly: GCF_005508785.2. Lineage (NCBI taxonomy): Eukaryota > Metazoa > Arthropoda > Insecta > Hemiptera > Aphididae > Acyrthosiphon > Acyrthosiphon pisum. Next base: position 54,576,217 of record NC_042494.1, read on the forward strand.
AAATACTATGACCGAAGGCTTATTATTTTAAAAATATTCCCATTTTTATTCCATGTAAGTACCTAAATCATTAATGATATGAATTTATATACCCTATATTTTATACCTACATTTAAGGTTTTCAAAGTCAAAGAATATACATATATAAAATATTATGTACATATTCGTTACATTGGCCAATCCAACTCCTCTATACTATTTATTAATTTAATGATAACTATTTAAAATATAGTGCATTAAGTTATTCATTATAGTAAATACATATTGTGTTATTTTTAAGAGAACTTTGAGAGGAAGAGAATACGTACCTAAGATGAAACACCCAGACGACCAATGGCTAGGACGCCAATGTAAAGAGAAGAAATACATGAAATTATTTTGTCTCTATGTAATGACTCAAGTACAAGGCAACCTACTACCAATAAGTTACGTACGTAACTCAATTTTTTTTTTGTGATGAAAAAATTGGAGTTGACACGTCTAAATAATTTAACTCAAATTATAATAATAAATTATATTTACCTGTCTCTAATTTATTATAATAATAATTTATATTTACCTGTGTAATAATTATAATAATTAATAATTACAACTTAAAATCTTCTATGCTAGTTTCTTGGGATGAATACAATTTCGTGGCATAAATGTTGAATCATTACAATATATGTTCAATAAAAACACGTCACACACCTCAATTATCATCCTTAATTATCATAAAAATATTTGTTTTTCTTAGGATACCATTGAAATCCTAAGAACATATCCTCAGCCAACATCTGTTAAAGTTATGACTCACTATTACCAACTAATACTTCAGGGTAAGCACAATAAATTATTTGTTATATACAATAATATAAATAACAGGTTTACTTTCTAACATATTTTACGGTTATATTTATTAAGCTCTTCCGTTTATAATTAAGTTTTCTAAATTATTGATCATCAAAAATATTGAGTAAAATTAAAAATAAAAAACTTTGTAAAAACATCAAAATCTTTGGTATAATTATTTTAATTTAAAGATTTAACATTTAAATCTATACGATTTTGCTTAACCAATAATGTCAATTCTAATAATTATTTTCTGGGTTACAAGAAATAACCAAAATAGATTTTCTAAAAAATAAGTTTACCGTTACAACTAATGCAATTATAAAATATTTTTCTCATTTTTCTTGAAAAAAAAATAATGAGGGATTAAAAAAATAAATAATTCTTATAAAAGTATCATCCATGTACCTACCGTTCACTTTCATTATTATTTTGTGGTAGCTACATCATATCATGAGTTCTGTGGATTAGTGTTTATCCACAAATTCACAAATAATATTTTGTAAGATATGTAATCATAAATGATGAATAATAACAGATATGTACTTATTAATGATGTTAGGTATATATGGGATATATATCTTGACTAATTATAACTATCATGTTTAACTATCATTAACTTTTCAGATTATTTCCGAAAGTATGATTATGGAAAAATTGGAAATATAAAGCATTATAACTCCACTTCTCCACCTGATTATGATTTATCTAAAGTGATAGCGCCGACATATGTGTATCAATCAAAACATGATATTATTGCTCCACCTAAGGTATGAATATTAAAACAACAATTATTTTGAATTGTAATTTGTAATAACTGGATAAAAACGTATATACATTTGTCACATGGGCATGCACACGGAGGGGGTGTGGGCAACCATGGTCAATCGCGGAGACTCCCTCCATTTTCTGTTTTTAGGTGCGCCGATAGCCTCCCCCTATATATGTTCCCAGAAACAATCCACAACCCCAACCACCCTATTGACAATTCTTGAGAACGCCACTGACTAGACATAATATTATATATTATATTTTTTATCAAACTAGATTCCTTTGAATAAATTACACTTACACGTGTTTACATTATTGTGCCCACTTCGTTTTAGCTCACCCGTGAAGTTGACATGATTTTAGGGAGCAGAGAATACCTTCCTCACTAAAACATTTGTACATCTTCCGCTATTTTTTTTTTTTTTAATTGAGTGCTAATAACTCGAACTATTTACTTACCCAATATGATTAGCCGTTAGTAAAAAAACTAATTTTACATTTATATACCTAACTATGGCTACTAAGCTAAAGTCCAATCATGTTTAAAAAGGTGGGTAAGTGGATGTTGCTCTGCTGTACAGTAGATTACAAGTGGGTCACTGTATAATGGATGATATTAAATTTGAATTCAATGATATAATATCATTGTATAAGAAAAACGATTCTGAGCGGAGACGGTATGTCAGTCTAAGTATAAGACATAATATTATATTTGGTATTAAAAAAAATTGACTTATAATAGGTATACCTATAATAAATTCCTAATTAATCAAATCACAATACCCATTAGGTACTTATAACGCGTTATACAATATGTAATTTCGTCCAAATTTGAACTTAAAATGACTATAAAAATAAACTGTGTAAATGTATTTTTTAAATTTTTTGGTAACAGAATAAATTACTTACGTGGAATCTTGTTTTAAATTTTCATTTCTTAGATACAAAAATTGAACATTTTATAAATTTTTAACTACAAAATAATTTTTCAAATTAAAATTTGATCTTTAAATGCTTATAAAAAAAAATTGTGCCTATGTATTTTTAATATTTTTCAACTGATATTGTAACAATATATCAGGAGCTTTGTATTAAATTTATACACTTTTGGGCCCAACAGATAAAACTTTATTGATATTTATAGAAAAAAAAACTAAAAAAAACTGAAAATGTCCGTAAACAGCTCAAAAAGAGTCAAAATATTTTCAAAATTGTATGGTGTATAGGAAATGCTAATATAAACATTCAGTAAAATTTTCATGTATCTGCAGTTATTCGTTTTTTAATTAAAACAAAATAAGGAAATCGCTACATGAGAAATCGAGTGAATATCCAATGTTGTAAAAATTTGAATTTCAAACGATCATAAAAATTTAATTTGACTTTCTTATAGATATTTTTTGTTTGATTAAATAGATAATCTTATAAGAATCTTGTATTACATTTTCATATCTTAGATTTAAAAGGAAAATTTTTATGATTTCTACTCGAAATAATTTGCAAATTTTCGTGATTTTCCATATTTTGTCATTTTTGGAACTTT
>NC_042494.1:54579411-54605314 GCF_005508785.2 Acyrthosiphon pisum
AATCCAAGAACCGGTCTAGTAACTCCATTGAGAAATATATCATGGGATTTCAGGTGAGATCAACTGTGTTATTCTTTCTGAAATAATTTACATTTCATACAGCGTCTACAGAGTATGATATAAATCTAAATCAGAACACTATATTAAGTATATAATTGTTTATTTTGTGATAGCTCTGTAGCCTCTGTGAGTAATCAATAATCACATTATGTTTCAATAAAACACATTAATCTGTGGCTTGTCATAGCGCAGTGGCTGCAGCAATCTGTCACGCCAAGTTTATTCATGTCCAACATTTTTAAGCACATTAAAAGAGTTTTTCATTTATAATCCAGTTTGGTACTTATACATAAGAGAAATATATTAAATAATTTAATATGCAATTTATTTACTATACAGGTGTAACAGAAAGACCTGACAAAAAAAAAATATATAATAGTGTTACTTAAACGTATGACAAAAATTGTGAAAATTATATGGTTAGTAAATAACTTAAGAAATACTTTCGTGTCAGGAAATTCCCAAAAATAATATTTTGAAAAAAATTATTACGTTCTAAATTAGTTTAAGTAGGTAGGTACTCAAAAAATATGCATATTTTAAATTTTTTTAAAATACACTGCTTTGACTTTGATACATGTTTTAGATGTACCATCAACATTGTTCTTATTATCAAATTTACTAATTGACTATTTTGAATTTTTCTAAAACAATTTAAATTAAATTTTAAATTTTCTATTTTCAGTATTAAAAATTAAAAATATTATTTTTTATATTATAGGTCTAGTGCAAGTGACTATAAAATATGTATATATAAAAAAACAATTTGAAAATATTGATTAAAACAAAAGTTATTTTATCTATTAGATATTCCTGTTACACTCAGTATATACTCGACATAATAATTAAAACAAAATTAATAATTTAATATTCAAGCTTTGACGAATTGGGAATATATGATACCACAGCTGGTATTGATTTTATCATAAACAAAACTGGATATTCTAAGATACACATGGGTGGTTATTCTTTCGGAGCTACCATATGCCTGATTGCATTAGCCGAGAGACCAGAATACAACGAAAAAATTGACAAATTGATGTTGATAGTGCCGACAGCCAGGATGAAATACTATGACCGAAGGCTTATTATTTTAAAGATATTCCCATTTTTATTCCATGTAAGTACCTAAATCATTAATTATATGATTTTATATAGGTACCCTATATTTTATACCTACATTTAAGGTTTTCAAAGTCAAAGAATATACATATATTTTTTAAATTAATATTAGTACCTATATTTTGATTGTTTCTGTTGTTAAAGTAAAATATGAATATTTCAATATTTGACATTGCTATTAAAGGTGATGATACATTCTACAAAATTAATGTAATATACATATACATATATAAAATATTATGTACATATTCGTTACATTGGCCCATCCAACTCCTCTATACTATTTATTAATTTAATGATAACTATTTAAAATATAGTGCATTAAGTTATTCATTATAGTAAATACATATTGTGTTATTTTTAAGAGAACTTTGAGAGGAAGAGAATACGTACCTAAGATGAAACACCCAGACGACCAATGGCTAGGACGCCAATGTAAAGAGAAGAAATACATGAAATTATTTTGTCTCTATGTAATGACTCAAGTACAAGGCAACCTACTACCAATAAGTTACGTACGTAACTCAATTTTTTTTTTTGTGATGAAAAAATTGGAGTTGACACGTCTAAATAATTTAACTCAAATTATAATAATAAATTATATTTACCTGTCTCTAATTTATTATAATAATAATTTATATTTACCTGTGTAATAATTATAATAATTAATAATTACAACTTAAAATCTTCTATGCTAGTTTCTTGGGATGAATACAATTTCGTGGCATAAATGTTGAATCATTACAATATATGTTCAATAAAAACACGTCACACACCTCAATTATTATCCTTAATTATCATAAAAATATTTGTTTTTCTTAGGATACCATTGAAATCCTAAGAACATATCCTCAGCCAACATCTGTTAAAGTTATGACTCACTATTACCAACTAATACTTCAGGGTAAGCACAATAAATTATTTGTTATATACAATAATATAAATAAGAGGTTTACTTTCTAACATATTTTACGGTTATATTTATTAAGCTCTTCCGTTTATAATTAAGTTTTCTAAATTATTGATCATCAAAAATATTGAGTAAAATTAAAAATAAAAAAACTTTGTAAAAACATCAAAATCTTTGGTATAATTATTTTAATTTAAAGATTTAACATTTAAATCTATACGATTTTGCTTAACCAATAATGTCAATTCTAATAATTATTTTCTGGGTTACAAGAAATAACCAAAATAGATTTTCTAAAAAATAAGTTTACCGTTACAACTAATGCAATTATAAAATATTTTCCTCATTTTTCTTGAAAAAAAAATAATGAGGGATTAAAAAAATAAATAATTCTTATAAAAGTATCATCCATGTACCTACCGTTCACTTTCATTATTATTTTGTGGTAGCTACATCATATCATGAGTTCTGTGGATTAGTGTTTATCCACAAATTCACAAATAATATTTTGTAAGATATGTAATCATAAATGATGAATAATAACAGATATGTACTTATTAATGATGTTAGGTGTATATAGGATATATATCTTGACTAATTATAACTATCATGTTTAATTATCATTAACTTTACAGATTATTTCCGAAAGTATGATTATGGAAAAATTGGAAATATAAAGCATTATAACTCCACTTCTCCACCTGATTATGATTTATCTAAAGTGATAGCGCCGACATATGTGTATCAATCAAAACATGATATTATTGCTCCACCTAAGGTATGAATATTAAAACAACAATTATTTTGAATTGTAATTTGTAATAACTGGATAAAAACGTATATACATTTGTCACATGGGCATGCACATGGAGGGGGTGTGGGCAACCATGGTCAATCCCGGAGACTCCCTCCATTTTCTGTTTTTAGGTGCGCCGATAGCCTCCCCCTATATATGTTCCTAGAAACAATCCACAACCCCAACCACCCTATTGAAAATTCTTGAGAACGCCACTGACTAGACATAATATTATATATTATATTTTTTATCAAACTAGATTCCTTTGAATAAATTACACTTTCACGTGTTTACATTATTGTGCCCACTTCGTTTTAGCTCACCCGTGAAGTTAACATGATTTTAGGGAGCGGTGAATATCTTCCTCACTAAAACATTTGTACATATTCCGCTATTTTTTTTTTTTTAATTGAGTGCTAATAACTCGAACTATTTACTTACCCAATATAATTAGCCATTAGTAAAAAAACTAATTTTACATTTATATACCTAACTGTGGCTACTAAGCTAAAGTCCAATCATGTTTAAAAAATGTAATATTAAATCATGACAATCACATTATTCAAATATCGCCGAAGTATAAAAACTGTAAGCTTACTGTTGAAAATGCTGGTGAGGCAAATAATCCAATTTATTTATATAAACTTTATTGAGTAAAATGTAAAATTGTATAAATATTAATATTATTATTAAAAAAATGTTTTTATTAATATGTATACAATTTCAGGACGTAAAATGGTTAGTGGACCGACTACCCAATATCAAGAACATCACAATGGTGAAGAAATTCAGTCACATGGGATTCGCTATAAGCCCATATGCTAAACCTATTAATCTTTTAATTGTTAAACATTTATTGGAAAATAGTAATTAATTATATTAATTTTTTAAAATTTTAAATGTACTTATTTTAAAAAATAAATAAATGTGTTGTTGAATTTTGTATCAATACTCATGTACCTATGGTGACTCTTAATTTCATTATTCTCCGAATAGAAGAATTTTATTTTATTAATATATACCTAACAGTTTTTACAGATGTCTAAACTATTATAATTGAGTGTATATTGTACGACCAGCATGGTTTCGGTTTTGAAAATATGTTCATGTAATAAACTGTCGGTGACAAACCAAGGAGCTTTAGAAACTATACGAAGGCATATGGCTTGAAAGAATCAGATTATTCTGATTTTCAAGAGTTTGGCGTAACCCCAATTGGCAATACCATAAGACCAAATTGGTAGAAAAATGGATTTATGTTATAGGAACATGATGTATTTAAATTATATAAGAAACGTGTAAAATGTGTAAGAACGTTATAGTTGCTTACGTTTGTTTTTGAGAATGGGGCCTTTACGAAAGTTTTCTATCGAATAGAAAATCATAGACAGTATTGTGTGGTTGTATTTTATAGCTGGGGAGTCTTTTGGTCAAATAATGAAAGTAACAAGAGTTGATATTGATGAGTTTATTTTAATTTTCTATGTTTCGAATGATCGAGAAAAAGTATTAAGATATATTTGGGATAATTTACTAGCTTTGACTCTTTTAATTTAAGACTGGCAGCTAAAATGGCCGTGTACTACCGATGTCTATAATAAAGATAATATAGTGCCTTCCTTAGGTGATATCACTTCCTTTAGTGACGGCTGGTATAGCCTATTAGTACCTATAGGTATATCATATGTATTGAAGAATGTTGATTCGAAATTGACTTTATTTATTCTAGTTTCAAAATAGGATTTTAGTAAGAGACAATACTAATGTGTTGGGAATGTTTTTTTAATTTGAACAACCTTCGTGCCACATGGTATTTTTCATCAATTATCAATTAACAGTTTCGAACAGTATTTTTTTGTTGAGAGAAGAATCAATGTAGTCCACTACTCGGTAAAGTTTATGAAATTTGGAATATAAAATGTCATTTAAAATAATTATCAACTATGATAACGTGGGTTGTAGATAAAAAAGATAATTGCCCTAGTATTGTCTCTTATTTTCCTTAAGGGGGCTGGAGCGTAATCAATTCTAAGGAGTAAAAACTAGGCATTTTATATTTCTGTTTATCTGGGTCTTGTGTATGTGTTGAAAGTAAATGAACCATAGTGTACGTAATTCGTAGTACTGATCACGTTTTATAGGGGCATCATAGTGACCACCCCGTACGTCTGTAATTTTACCTACGCGCATGCACATGTCACCATAATATATTGCTTTATAAAATGACAAACATTTTTTTTCAAAAAATACTACCTCTGACTTCAATCACTATGCTCAGTAGGATGTTCCGATTTTAATTTTGAAATCAGATTTGAATTCTCCTCTAAATTTACTATGCTTTAACTGTCGTACATTTTTCATATTCTATATCAATGTATTTAAATTTGAATTATGAATATGATCTATTTTTACTCTTTTTGTTACTAAATTTCTAAGTAAAAAAAAATAAAAATCAGAAAAATGAAATTGTCAAAGCATAGATAATTTAGTGACTAATTCAAATTTACTTTCAAAATTAATATCGGAACATTATATTGGGCATAATTATTGAAGTCGTGAGCTATGTTTTCGACCAAAAATGAATCACGCTCCAGTCCCCTTAAGCTATGTAACATTATAATCAAATCATACAGAAAGGCATTTTTACATAATTGCATTTAAATTTATTTTAGAATTTTCACTGGATTATTATTTCGAGAGGCTAAACGACTATAGAATTAACCCAAAACCTTAACACCCGCTAAAACCTTAAAAAATAGCCCCTGAAACCCATATAACCCGAATAATTTTTTCCCAAAACATCCAAATTAACCGAAACTCAAATAAAACATTTAGCTTGATTCTGTATTATTACAAAGTACCTATTTTGGAAAACTCGGTGTAAAGATTAAATAATGATATTTTAACTAAAATTCCAAATTAAATTACAATTTAAACAAATAAATAAAAACGATTATTAACCAGAAACATAATAGACCCATGATTCTAATGTAGATATAGCCATATATAGGTAGAATTTAGATATTGGAACCTTATTAAATTTCCTGCCAAAACATCATCTAATTTGTCTATAATAATTAATCTATTATTTAAACACATTTTCTTATGGTTAAGTATCGCATTTTATTGTCTTCATACTTATAAGTTATAAGTGTATAACGATATATTGAGGAAACAGAACCAAGGAGAGTAATTTAATTGAAAAAAATTATAACTTTAGCATAAAATTACATAATATAATTTTTACCTTTGAATGAATAAAACGCTAACTAAATTTAAAAAATTTTGGACAAGTACCGGTCCACTATACATTGAGTGTCACATGGGTCACTATAATGGATGACGTGTTAAATTTGAATTCAATGATATAAAATCATTATAAAGATACGATAAACGATTTTGAGCGAAAACAGTCTGTCAACCCATATTACTGAGATCTACCTACCTATATTAATTGTAATAAGAAAAAAATTAAAGAATTTCAAAAAAAAATATTTGTTTGGACTTTGGATATTGTGCGGGAATTATCATACATTACATTCAAAGATACAATTTTTTACCAATAAGTTACTTTATAACTAAATTTTAATAATACATTTTATTATTTTAATCATAACTGATATAATAAGTAATAACACAAAATAAATGCATATCATATCATTAGAAATCTGTGATTTTCTGAGAAAATAAAACATTATTTTGTTCAAAGGCCAGCCATAAATTTGTTAAAATGTATGAATAATTCACTTATGGTATTTGTATTTCTATAAAAATGTTCCATCATTAGTATTCATATGATCGTAAGTAATATTCATTACAATTGTTTTTAATTATTTTATACCGGATTTTAATTTTAATATCGTTAAATAAATATCACTATCAAATACAATTTACCAATTTAAATAACATAACTTTAACATTTTGCATGGATATAAATCAAATTTAACAGTATAACAATTTAACAAATTATAATTATATAATGAAAAAGTTAATTGGTTTTCATAGAATTTTATAAGGTTTTGAAAGGTTCAATATATTTTTTTCACCTAGGTACCTGAGTATACTGAGTATACCTAAACAATTACTTTATAATTACATTTACAGAACTACCAAATGTTTTTTAAGTTGATTTTTTTTAACAATTTGTGTAGTATAATACCTATAATACAATTTACTCGCTAAGTTTAATATATTAAAAAAAAATCGTTAGCAAAAACTAATGTTTTTTATGACTTCGCGGTACTTATAAATTTGTAATTAAATACCATACTAATGCCCTTGGGGGTCCCACTTGGAATATATACTTAAGAGTAACAAATTAATTTTATTCTTTCAATACTCAATTTTAATATATTTTCATACAAACTTTAAACATCACATCACACATTAGAATATAATTACCTACTTTTAACATACTAATAAAAACATGTTCTGAAATTTGTATTACTGCGTATTTATCATTTTTTAAGTATTTGAAAATTCATTTTTAAACAAATATGGATATTTATAAGATATATTTTTGGGTGACGATTCTATATAGTACACAATATTTTGTGTCATCTAAAGAAACCGTAAGTACATTTTCACTATAGATAGTAATATACCTACTTAATAAGTGATAGAAAATAGCCAACAAGTAAACTAGGTAGTTTTTTGGCCGAATATTTATAATTTCTTTTAAAAATACTTACCTACACAAATGTGATGAGTAGATACACGTAAGTCCCGAATAGTTACCTATTCTTTAAAATATTCAGCTATGGCATGATTTAATGGTGTATGTAATTATTAAATATAACTAAACCAACATTGTTATTTTTATGTTCAAAGTGGGAAAAAATCAAAGATAGTGGATACCCACTTAAGATGTATGAATACCAAACTGAAGACCATTTTATGTTAGGTATGGAACGAATACCGTATAGTAAATATGGTAACAAAACAATCGGTAAACCCGTGATCTTGTTATCCGGTATGTTTGCCACGTCAATTGTATATGTATCACATAACAAATCACTCGGTAAGTAATCTATTTATTAATTATTAAAGTCTTCTTATCTAGGGAGTACGGTATCGTTGTTGTAATTTAATTTATATAACATAATGGTAAAATGTATTTTCATTATTTTAGATTCTGAACGGTGTGACGAATAGTTTTTACAATGTATGTGTGTGTATGTGTGTGTGTGTGTTTTTTTTAGTTAAATCACCTTTAGTAGCAGTTAAAATTCTTCAAACTTAAAGTTTGAGAGTACTTTCTGATAGAAAATTGGATTTAGATTGTACTTACGGAGTCAAAAATATTGAATGTGTTCCTAGTATTTTTCGAAATAATCTGAAAGAATTAGAGAATTAGGATATTTTACGCAAACCTATTTTGATATAACCATTTTATAATCGAACACCTATATTTTTTTTTTTAATTAAAAAATGAATATTTCTAAAGACATGAATTTGCATAATATATATATATATAAAAGCAATTTCTAGAAATATCATTTAAAAAAATATTTTGGCTCCTTTGAAGTATTTATAGAAATTGGAAATTTATTTTGTTTATGTATGATAATTTATTGATGAATAAAAACTTTTCAAAATGCAAGGTCTCCAATAACTTACTCCTAACTTAATTTTAAAAAAAAACAATCAGTTTTTTCTGTACACATTACAAGTTCAAGTTTTTACAAAATTGGATATTTAAATAGAGAATAAAAATTTTAGTTATTTTGATGTAATTCAAATAATATTATTCATAAGGTACTGAATAGTCACAAGACATTAAAATTTCTTTTGAGCTAAATAGCTTAATAGTGAATAAATATTCACTACTAATTACCTATTTGCTTATAATTGAATAACAGCTATTAATATATCATAGGTATAATATAATATTTTACAATACAATATGTGATTTATTTCTGTAAAAAATAGTTCAACCTACTTTATCAATAATAATGGAAAATTAAATCACTAACAGCAGTATAAATGCATAGTAAAGTATTTAAATTTTAAATACCTATTCTTGGAATTATATGCTGACAGCTGACAGTGCTGCCTGCGCTCAGAATCGTATTTCGTATGCAATTATTTATAATTGAATTAAAATTTAACACATCCATTACCATTTACATTGACCTACTCAAAGGAGTAGGGACTATAAAGTTTACATAAAAATTTCTATGATTTATCCGGTTGTTAATTCTCTAAAAATAAGTTTAGAACATCTACCTGTTGTGCCCGTCTGTTAGTTAGGTATCAGTATACGTAGTTACGATTGTTATTATTCATTTTTTCATTTTAATGTTAGAATTCATAATTTAAAACAAAAACTATTAATAGATACACTATTAATTAGAGTTTTATTAATATAAATATTTTAATATTACAGTTGAACAAATAAATAGTTTATTAACGGTTCTATTCGACGTAAATCCATACTAGCCAGTATAAAAAATTTCAAAATATGAGAATTTAATATAGTTTCAAACTAACCTATGTTAAAACGCTAGTACAAAAATAGGTTATGAAATTGTGTATGGAGTTGTAGTTTATTGCGTTGGAATATTAAAATTCATTAGAACTGGGAATTCAGCACGCTCTCGGAGTAAGCTTTCCTAACTTGTTTTAAAACTATCTTTTAAACATTTAAAAATATAAAACGTGTTAAATAAAATACTAAATTTTATAATGAAATACGTATTTTGGATTTCTATTATTTAAATCTAGTATGTGTTCATTTTTAATTTGTATTGCATTTCTAACGTATTTTCTATATGCTTTCTATCAAAATCCAAATCAACTAAATCATAAAACCATTATAGAATAGGTTCTATAGTTCGTATAACCTTTTATGATAGTCTTAACCCTTATTATATGATTTAAGGTCACAATCGTATATTAGTGTAATAGTGTTCATAACAAACAATTTAATAAGTACAACTAACGTTTTATTCGATTACTTAATAATTATAATTTCAACGAAATTCCTAGAAAATATTCTTGTTTATAATTTACTAGGGGGCTTCGCCCCTCCGCTCGCTATGATTGCCCACCTTACTAGATTTTTCCATAATTTATATTATCTACCTACCTATAATTATTACAAAAAAATAAAATAAACTTATAAATGATACCATTTGAAGATAAGATATTATATTTATTAAATACTTTAGTTTAAATATTTTCTTTTCGCAGTGAAACATTAATCGTACATATTTTATTATTCATTGGCGTTGTATACAAACATAACAATTAAATCATTAAAGAGTAAAACATTATTTAGTTTCAAAGGTTCAAAACTATTTCACCATCAAATTTTAATTTCTGTATACCTATATGAATAATATTAATCGTTTAGGTTACCTGCTATCAGATGCAGGATTCGACGTTTGGCTTTTCAATTACCGAGTTACGGGTATGTCCAAAAAAATTAAGGATCCGAGGACAGGGATAATTCCTAAATTAAGTAGTTTAAATTGGGATTACAGGTGAGAGCAAAGTATTATATATTGTGTACCTACTTTATATTATGATTGAAATGCATCGCATATTATGGAAATGTTGTTTGACACAATTAAAATGTAATTTGTTTTATTTGTAATTTACATGTTCAAACCATTATAAAATATGTATTCAACACTTAAGCTAATAGGCTGAACTATTTACCATATCCTAAAATTTAGTTTCATCATTTTTGATTATTAGATTGTTTTTGTTTCAATGATACTGTAAATCTAAAAATGTATTATTTATTAATTGAGTCGTTGGTTATAAAATAAACCAATGGTTGAAGATACAAAATAAGTTAACAGTATTAATATTTCATTTATTTATGAGTTTGTAACTCATTAATTATTTAAAATATACATTTACATAAAAATTAATTGATAGTATTATTACCCATATAATATATACTATTACAAAAATTTTAAAAAAATGTATTCATTTTTTGTCAATTTTGTAAATAAAATCTACTATGCTCTTTTTTATTTTATAATTCAATAAGGAATTCAACTAGGACAATTTGTATGTACGATGATTCAACAACATAACTTTGTAATTAATTTATACTAATATTTATATTTAAAACCCTAAACTATTATATATTTACTATAAAGAATTAGTAAATCTTAGTAAAGAATAAGTAGTCAATAATTAAAATAAAAGTCCAACGTATGTCTTATATTCGTACAGGTCAAAATTAATTATTACTGGATTTCCAAAAATTGTAAATTTCTGTGCTCTCCAACTATAACACTAATACATACCTATACGGATATATTAATATATTATTTATGTATTTTTGCATATACAGGATGATTCATCAAGCATGGTGCTCAGTGCTCACCCCCATTTTTCCTTTAAGGGGTATGAATATTACTGAAAAATTCTATGAACATTTATTTTTGTATTTTTAATAATATCGTTTACTGAGCGGTTTGAGAGTAAATACACCTATTATCAATAGTGAATCTATGCCTGTAAAAAAGTCAAATTTCGATATTTTAATTACTTAACTCAATAATTCAAATTAAAAAAGTAAAATATCACAAGTTTTAGAGCTTAATATTAGACATTGAAAATAAAATTGTAATATTGAAACTATAGTATTTATTATACTTGAGCCATTTTTACGAATTATTAATGTTGATAGATGTATGTTGACAACAATTTTCAAATTACGATAGCCCTCATATCTTCTAAACTAATTAACATGGATCTTTTATCCTTGGAACACAAAGTTTAATAACTAATAAACTAATCATACGGATTTTGATTCTGATACGTTAATTTTTTTAGAAAAATGATCCACCAAATAATTTACAGTTTAAAAGGAGATCCTCATTTGAAAAACAGAATTTGTATGTCCACAGGAGATTCCTTAAGCAGTATAAAAAATCCATTTAAGAAAATATGGTATTCAAGTATATTTAAAAATTTCAAAAATTTTAAATAACTGCATTATTGAAGAAAAAAGGGGGTGAGCATGCTTGGTGAACCACCCTATATATAATAATCGTGATAATGAGTTTTGTTCTGATTGAAAATGTTAAGCCTCTTAAATTCCATAGTATCAATGCCAGTATAATAGATAATAGTGGCCACTGATTTATAAGACATTTTGTATTAATTGTATTATTGGTTTCAGCTTTCATGAATTAGCTATTTACGATCTACCAGCCGCCATTGATCTTGTAATATCTGTGACTGGGTATTCTAAAGTTGACGTCGGGGGTGTTTCTCTCGGAGGAACTATACCTCTAATTACACTAGCTGAAAGACCAGAGTACAATAAGAAAGTCAGAAATTTAGTCCTGATGGCGCCAGCTAGTAGAATGGGATCTGGATACCAGGGTTTACCGTACTACTTTATTAGAGCAGGTCTTCGAAGATTCATAGTAATTATTTCATAAAAAAATCAATTTATCTAAATAGTTTTCTGAAAAGTATTCGCGATGCCCTTTAGAGCCGCGACGCATAGTTTGAATATTTTTGGACTAGAGCAAATAGTAGTTAAACATAAATATACATTGTATACCTTGTACTATTATAATATTGTTATTTTTTAGAAAACGGATTTCAATTTTCGTTACATATCACTTAACAGTGATCCAGATAATATTGCAGTTGGTCAATTATGTAGACTTAAAATGTTTGGATTCATTTGCGTTCAATCGATGAACATTATACAGGGAATGTATCATCCCCTTCATAAAGTACGTATTATCTGAGAAAATGTACCTATAGGTAGGTAGGTACCTACACAGTTTTACTAATTTCAATATTTCAAACAAAATGTTCCTTTTTATTCCAGTAATAAAATATAACCAACCTAAAATAAATGTTTGTCTGTGTTTAGGAACCCGTCATAGATGTATTTACAACTTATCCGCAGCCGACATCAGTGAAAACGGTTAAACACTATTTTCAATTATTATTATCAGGTAAATAGTGACCAAATAAACTAATTTGTTTACATATAATATGTTCATATTTTGTAACGCATAAAATATTATAATTTACATTAAGTTAATACCAACAATATATTTTATTATTATTTCCATAGGTCGATTTACTAATTATGATTATGGACCAATTGGAAATATGGCACATTACCATTCCAAACAAGTTCCAGAGTATGACATAAGAAAAATTACAGCTCCGGCTATCATCATGTACTCGAAACGGGACAACCTTGTCCCTCCTCAGGTACTGTACATATTTTCATCAATCATTTTGAGTGAATGTCTTTTATTAAATTAAATCTAATTAAATTCAAATATTAAAGTATATTAATAGTTATATTATTGAATACAAAAAATACTTAATGCCACAATAATATAAAAATTAAAAATATTATGACCGCTACGCAATGAGTTTTATACTACCTATGGATAAAGTTAGAACACCTGGTTTCGTGTTATAACTTATAATATTGTATTGCATAATACTATGTTTGTTTATTTTATTTCAGGACATTAAATGGTTACTGAACAATTTACCAAATATTAAGAGCACACTTTATATCGACAAAATACCATTCAGTCATCAGTCTTTTGTGATGGACAAAAACTCACATTTAGTTATTGGTCCATACATAGTGAAACAATTATCATCATAACATAATATTTTAAAAAGGAAAATATATTAAATTCAATGAAAAACTTAATCCTTGTGTGAAGATGTATTCAACTTTATTTGTATAAGAAATAGTTAATAGTAATATGAATGTAATTATTAAATATTATAATGGTAAGCAGTAAAATATTAATGCATTGTAACAAAATATCAAAATGATACCTATAATAAATGTATTAGTTTTGCTAGATTTTAATAAATTTGTTATTATTGTAATTGTACAGATAAATCATTAAAATATTAATAAACAATCTAATAAACATACTAATGTTGAAAATTATTTTATTGGTGTGATAATTCAGATGAAATTTCATCGTAATAATTTTATATTACATCGTAATTGAAACATTGTGAATTATAATCAAATATCAATTTAATTACTATAAAATGTATTATATTTACTGTGGTAAAAAAACGTATATGTATTTGTGTGAAAATGATATACATTTTTTTAAATAATATTTTACTTACTTTTACGAGTCTTACTTAAATAGTAAATATTGTTTAATAATAAGAGTATTATTTCACTTTTTGTGTAAAGTGCATTTTAAAGTGAATTTTTTGAGATTTTAAATGATTTTTCAATGCATTAAATTTACAGCCGCAATTAAATAATTTATGCAATATATTTTTTTAAGTAATATAATATGTATAGTGAAACTTCCATATTACGAAGTCTCAAGGTCTCATGGGTAACAAAAAAAAATTCTTATTATGTATACACTGCTATACAGAATTCCGTAAAATTAAATTAAATACATTTGGTTCTAATTTGGTTTGCTTCTCAAAAATATTTAGTTAAGCATAACATTTTGTTAATTGGAAGTTCTACTAAGACTACCTACCTATATCTCTTTCTAATTTCTATGTGGATAATTGATAACTCTGAAAGTCTATCTTGACTTATGATAGTGGTACGTGTCCAAGATTTTTAATTATTATTTAAGATAATCATGAGATTCGGGGTGAAAGTATTAAAACGCAGGGTACTAGCACCCTTATCACCCCTGTTATTTGCGCCAATTATAATATTTTTAATAGTCCGCTGTTATTTTATCTTGCCTTATAATGTCGGAAACTTTACATTTTATATTTTTTCATTATTGAAGTATACATATAGGAGTATTAGGTACCACATACCAACCTATATAAATATAATATATTATAATATAAGACGATCCATCAAATGGATTGGTTTTGCTTGTCAAAGATCATAAAATATTAGTGATATTTTATGATTTTGTGAATAATAATATATTATTATACTTATCGTGTTCATCGATATATCATGTTTGAATTTTCTACACTTTCAGAAAAAATTTAAAAACTGTAATTTTAATATATTGTGTATTAGGTTATAGCTGGTACCTACTATAGTAGAGTGTATACTGTACATTTTTGTAAAATATTAGTTACATTTGTATTGTGGAGGTTTGACTTTTAATACTTAGTTTTATGAACTATTGTTGCGATTATTTCATGAAAACGATACTATTGACCTACACCTAATAATAATGTTAAGTTCAAACAAGACCTTTGTATTACGAAAATAGGAAGCTTACCGCAATGACCTAATTGCCTTACATTTGACTCTCATATGTCAAAATCAGTCATTGCCAACTTTTTTGCCCACTTGCAAAATAGCAAATGTTTTAGATTCTGAGCGGAGCGATGAATGTATATATTTTACAATGATGATGTGTTTTTTTTTTAATTTTTGTGTCTGTTTTCACCGTTTGGGGCAGTAACACTGCTTCGATTTTCTTCAACGGTATCTTGTTCGATGGAAAAGTGAATCTAGTATTGGTGCATTCGGGAGGTTAAAATTTAAAATTCTCAATATATCAAATCTATAAACTAAAGTTTTCAAAAGCACAAGGGAAAAAAAAACAAAAATTAAAAAAAAATAGGGATTTTTACGCAAAATAAATTTTGGTTTTTGGTGTAACTCAAAAACAAATAACCGTAGTAGATACGAACATTTTCAGTTCCATTTTGTTTTATAAATGTCAATTAATTTGTATTCATTGGGTCAATAAGCTTGAAAATATTGTTCCAATGACAGTTGAAAAATATTAAAAATACATGGTTACGATTTTTTTTTATAAGCATTTAAAATTCAAATTTTGACAAAATACGTAATAATCACGAAATCTGTCAATTATTCTGAGTAAGAAATGCATAGAAAATGTTATTTTTAAATCTAAGATTTGAAAATTCGAGATTCCTCATAAGTTTATCTACATTAAGTACATTTATCAAAAACCTTTATTTTTTTTGTAACTTTATAATATTAGTTTAGCTTACCGACTACCGCAATAATAATAAGTAATATATAACAATATAAATATAATATAAAATATCATAGGCTGACTGACCATCTTCGCTCAGAATCGTTTTTCGTTATCATATCATTGAATTCAAATGTAATACCATACATTACAATGACCCACTTGTAACCTACTGTACAGCAGAGAGACAACCCCTTGCCATCCACCTTTTTAAATTTTAAATTTGATACATTTTATCGAAATTCGAAATTCGAACTTTAAATGCTTAAAAAAAAAAATGATGCATATATATTTTTAATATTTTTCAACTGCTATAGTAGCAGTATATCAGGGCCCTTGTATTAAATTTTCACGCTTTTTCACCCAATAAATATTTTAAAGTATCTACAGTTATTCGTTTTTGAATAACAACAAAATAAGAAAAACACTACATGAGAAATCGAGTAAATATGCAATGTTGTAAAAATTTGGACTTAAAATCTCCCGTGATTTTTATTTTTAAATACTTAAAACTTATGTATACTGTTAGATACATATATTATGAATTATGATAACGAAAAAAATGCTAAATAAACATCGTGACTTTGTGTTGGGCACTATTACTTATTTTTACGCTTGTCCTTATTCCCTTTATTGGCTTACATAACTCTTTGTATCATAATAATTACTGTTGGCGTATATTATGTCTAATATCTAAAGACAGCCATATTTTCTAATTATTTTTAATTATATAAAAACTTATTTAAGCTTAATATTTGTATCTAGAACTTTATACAAGAATAAGTATAATAAATTAGCAACCAAAATAAATCATTTGATCGTAACTTTTGAAAAGTAAACTAAATAATATGTTTGGCAACTTGACAGTGACTTATAATAATCTGCGATATATATTCCCCTTGCATCGAAAATTTACCTTCATTATGAACCAATATCTCCATATAATATTAACTTTAATTAATAATTTTCTAATTGAATCAACAAATGAAACAATATGTGTTTTCATAATTTAACTCATCAGCAATTAAATGGTTTATTCATCTCAACAGTTTTTGTTTATTAAAAATTTCATCTTATATTTTAACAATCGTTAAATTAAGAATCTATTACCTTGAGTTATTGAGATGACAGCGTATACAATTAAAATTTGTTGACAAATGGCTTGGAAATCGTTACTACATACTGTTATTTATTTTACTGCTTCGTATTTTAATAACATCAGAAAATGAATTTTATTGCATAATGTCCACAATAGTATACAACTTTATATTATTTTTACAATAGCTTAGTGTTAGTCAATCTCTCGTGAATAATATCTTTAATTTGTTGTATACAATAATTGTAAGTTTAACTTATAATCAAAAATATATATATATTAAAACTAATTCTACAACAAATGATAGACTCCATACTTCTAGATTTATATTTGTATTTATTAGATATACGATGTGTATACATAAAATACCTTATGTATTAGCTTGTACTGTATTTGTAATATACTCACAGCTACATTTAGTTTTTACTTTCTCAACTGTAAGTATTTTTTATACTAAACAATCTCTAACATTATAAATTTAAAATGAAAAATCAATTTTTTTAGTGACTACTATATGTTATTGACCTAATTGTATACCTACTTAGTAATAATTAGTATAATTATGTACTTCATGTTTACCACAATATACTTATTATAACTAAGTATAGGTATATTGTATATATTAATTTAATTCTTTGCAACCTAATTTAAAATTTGATCAGAGAAATATGTCAATAC
The DNA here is from genome assembly GCF_005508785.2 of Acyrthosiphon pisum. Classification (NCBI taxonomy): domain Eukaryota; kingdom Metazoa; phylum Arthropoda; class Insecta; order Hemiptera; family Aphididae; genus Acyrthosiphon; species Acyrthosiphon pisum. The sequence goes on from NC_042494.1 coordinate 54,597,003, forward strand.
GCTTTTAAAATTGATTTACACATTTAACATTAATTCTTATAATTTTACATTTTATTTGGATACGTAAATATTTTAAAACTGTTCTTTAAAGGCCGATCAAATTATTGGTAATGGATATCCGGTAGAAACGTATGCAGTTGAAACGAAAGACCATTACATGGTAGGTTTGGAACGAATACCGTATAGTAAAAATGGGAATAAGACGATCGGTAAACCTATTATTCTCTTACATGGATTGTACGGGACTTCAATGTTTTATACGCTATCTAATAAATCGCTTAGTAAGTAAATGTGTTATTAAATCTTAAAATAATTATTATATAATGCATAAGTATATTGTACATTATGAGTTGTATATGGACACGTCTTATTCAAAACAGACATATTGAATAGGAATATATAGGATTATCGTTGGCATTTGAATTTCGAGCTCATTGTCTTTATTAATAGTGCAAATGTATGTAACATTTTTATACGAGGCCTAGAATGGCTACTAATAGTATAGGTACTTACTTACAGTTGCTTTAAAATTAAAACAATTTCAGCATTCAATTACACAAATAAATCAAACATTTATGAAGATTTTTTCCTTTCCCAAACGTCACTTATTTTTTCTTCAGTGTCGTCGCATCGAAATTTTGTCTTATTTAATATTTTCCATTTTATTATTATGTATTATATTATTTGGTATAATAAACACGATATACCTATGTAAAATGCAATTGATTTACTGAAATTATATTATTATATATATATATAATATTAGTGGTTTATATATAATAATTTACTTAGGTAGTTATCCAAAATTGGTTATTGCTCAAAAATACGTCAAGCGTGTCAAGAACTAAGTGTTGAAAGTTAATATTGAAACGCAATGTCCAACCTAATCAGTCAATTCCAAAACCAGAAATTTTGACATTTTTACTTTGGAGACTTTGCAGAAAATTATAAAAATACTTTTTTCTTACTAATCAATAACACTATGTACCTATAGCAGTATTTGCCAACCTTTTTGTTATGAATAAGGTGATCCACAAATTTATTCTTTTTTTGGGTACCCCTCCCCCCTAAAAAAAAATCAAGTATGCTATAATATAGTAACATTAATAATGATTTTTGAGGAATTTTATCATTTTAATATAATGCAATACTGAATAATAAATACTTAAATCTGTTAAATATTATATAATATATATATTATTTTTAAATTAAAATATTTATGAATAACTTCAAAATTGAATAAAATACAAATGTATATAATATAAAAATAAAATTAATTTAGTTTGTACTCTTAAATGTAGTTTCAATTGTATGGATTATCGACACAATACCTATGTATAAGCACCTTAACACAACGATACCATCTTCATTAGACACTAGACAGTCATTAGCGCATTTACCAATATTTAATAAAACAACAAATTCCCCATAACCGTAATACAATAATACAAAAGCTAATACGAACGTTCCTATAAATACAATTATAAAGGTTATATTTACATATACATATGTCCAACCTACACTAAAAATTATATTTCAAACTAGCTGCCCGACCTTCCTCCGGAAGAAATTATTTTTTTATAATTTAATTTAAAAACATAAGACTATTTTTTGACTATACAAATAATATAATATAATTACATATTGTAGTTATTGTTATTGCTAATTTCTGAAAATGATATATATTACATTTTGAATTCAACCACTGGAGTGGTAAATTGTATTCTTTTTATTATAGAATAGAGATAAGGTAGAAAAATATGTAACAATAAATTATTTGTTCAATGAATAATAATTAATATATATTTGAAATGGAAATATGGAAGTGTAAACAAATAAATAAATAATTAATAATAATAATAATAATAACAATAACAATAATAAATCAACAAACAAACCGGTTTCCTTCGTCTCCAAAATCAAGTTAGATTCTTAAATATTTAGATTATTAATAGAAATAGATCTGTAGAGGTATCAAATAAAAGTTAAAACATAACATAAGAATTTTCAATTAATTTAAGGCTAAAATAATTATTATATATTTTTTGTTTTTATAATTAAGATATTTTTCTTATTATTACCAAAAATATTTTACGATCCACAGGTTGGAAACATTGGTGTACCTATATACTATATAAATAAAATAATATAACCAACAGAAAATCAGCTAAAACATAATACTTAACTAGAATTTGTTTTTCTTAATAATTTATCAATTATGTTATACTGAACGATTAGGCAGTCAAGGAATTATGATATTTTTTTAACGCATTTTATTAAGAAAATTACGATTAAGCTTTATAAACAAAACAAAAAATCCAATAATGCACCAATATAAAGGTGCACTTATTGAAGATATTATATGGTTGTTTTTTTTTTATTTTAGAAAATTTACAATCTATATTAACAAAACACAATAAGTAAATGTGGTAATATGTACAACAATCAATATAATAAAATGACAGAATGGCATCCTTTAATTATATGGTTATCCTATAAAATATAAGGAAATGTTCTTCAATCCATAATTATTTAAATAGTTTGCGTTATTATATTGTTTATATCTTACCTCTTAGGTCAGCACAGGAGAATAGGTAGTAAATGTATCAATATAATATACATATCCTTGTGTACCTACAGTTAATTTTATTAATTACATATTGACTGCAACTATAATATTTTTTCGAACATAGGTTTCATATTATCCGATGCTGGTTTCGACGTTTGGCTGCTCAATTTTCGTTTAGCAGGGATATCTAAATACTTAAAAAATCCGAAAACTAACGTAGTTACTCCATTGAGAAATATTTCATGGGATTTCAGGTAAGAAGCTTGCAAGTCGTAGATTTCTATTTTTATGTTTATACACAAAATTAACCTCAAAATATGCCCAACTGATTTTTTAGGTGCATAATTTATAACCATGCTAACAATAAGTCATAGAAAAAAAAAGTATAGGCACTTTATGTATTCATTAATGATATTAACTATTGACATAGGTAGGTACAGGGTTGGGCAAGATACTCAAAAAGCAGTATCGAGATACTAGATTCGAGATACTTTGCTTTGGAGTATCACGATACGAGATACTAGATACTTGGCTTTAGAGTATCTCGATACTCGATACTCGATACTTGGCTTTGGAGTATCGCAATACTAGATACTCGATACTAAATACTCGATACATTTTATTAAAATAAGTCACTGGTTTTTTTTTTAAAATATGTTTATTATTATGGGGATGACCACTTCTTTAAATATGGCAAGTAAAATAATAACAATTGACACTTATTCAGTAATAATAAAACAAATCAATTACGACATTAATTCAGTGGCGGTTCTAGCGTATGGGCAGGGTGGGCAGCTGCCCATACCAAAATTTCTGGTGCCCCTTATTGGGGAACGGGGAAGAAATGAGGAATGTTATTCACAGTTAAAACCTAATTATAAATCTACTTTTGCCCATACGAAAATGTAGTCCTAGAACCGCGCCTGCATTAATTTATCTCGCTGTCGTCAACAATGCAATAATAACCACAATACAATTACAGAACAATTAAATAATACAAATTATATCAATAATAATTCTACATTAAAAATTATATAAATAGGTACATAATAAAAATAATTGTAGTAATAACATAATGTCCTAAATTCTAATATATAATAAATAATAGTATAAGTCAGTCTGGATTTAATTTAAATAGTACATTGTACATAACGTCATCAATTTTTTATTAATTAAGAAACAACGATAAATATATATCACATATATAACTATATTTTATGATTTATCGGTAGTGAAAAATAATTTCCAAGGGAAAGATACTAAAAAAGCAGTATCGATATACTAGATACGAGATAATCTAATATAGGTATACGGACGTACAGTAAAGACGTAAAGTCCCATTCAACGTGTATGTGTGGTGCGTCACAGTACACAGATATAACTTAATATGGCTAATAGGTTGAAAAATAATTCCGTATAAGTTGTACTGCAATAATTAAATTATGGATTTATAAAATTTAATTCAGCGCGCATATTATTTTACGCATATTATAGGATTATACTAAAACATAATCAAACAGTCGCGGTTGTTAGGTGGGTGAGTAAAAGTAATCCCATAAAATTAATTTCTCAAAGTATCGCAATAAAGTATCGAGTATTTTTTGACAAAATTATTTTGTGAAATACTCGATACATGGTCTAAAAATGTATCGCGATACAAGATACTCGATACTTCATATAATTGTATCAAGATACAAGATACAATTGTATCTAAGATACTGCCCAACCCTGGGTAGGTATAATTATATATGATTTCATTTGTCATAAAACAAACTATTCTTAAGTATCATTCGATGATCTATCCTGTTAGCTTTCATTACAGTTTATTAAATTGTACTATTGGGCATGTGTTCCTATATACCTACATTAAACGGCCGTACGTAATTACAAATATTACAATTGAAATTTACCCGCAATATTGTTATAACTTGATTACGCATAAAATAATGATTAAATTAAAATTTATGATTGAAAATATTCAAGCTTTGACGAATTGGGAATATATGATACGACAGCTGCCATCGATTTTATCTTAAACAAAACTGGATATTCTACACTACACATGGGTGGTTATTCTTTCGGAGCTACCATATGCCTGATCGCATTAGCTGAAAGACCAGAATACAACAAAAAAATTGATAAATTAGTGTTGATAGTGCCAACGGCCAGAATGAAGTACTATGACCGAAGACTAATCATTTTAAAGATATTCCCATTTTTATTCCACGTAAGAACCTAAATCATTAATAATATGAATTTATATACATAGGTAACTTCTATTATATATTTAAGGTTTTCAAGGTCAAATAATATTTATTTATTTTTTAAATTAATATACCTATAATTTGATTGTTCCTATGGTTAAAGTAAAATGTGAATATTTGTCATTGCTATTAAAGGTGATGACACATTCTACAAAACTAATGTAAAATGCATATATATAATATATATATTATTTACTTATATACATATTATAATATTATATACATAACCATTATATTGGCTCATCCAGCTCCTCTATAGGTACTATTTATTAACTTAATAATAACTATTTAAAATATAGTGCATTTAAATTATTCATTATATTAAATACATATTTTGATATTTTTAAGAGAACTTTGAAAGGAAGAGAATATATACCTAAGATGAAACATCCAGACAATCAATGGTTTGGAAATCAATGTAAAAATAAAAAATACATGAAATTAATTTGTATTTTTGCAATGGATATATTACAAGGAAATTATTTGTCGATAGATTACGTACGTAACACATTATTTGATTATTGTATAGTAATTTTAAATTTACTTGTCAAAAATAATACATTTTTATTTTTGTAGACCAATTTAAATCTTCACAAAATGTATTAGGTACAACTTTAATTAATTGCACTTCATTTATAACTTTACATCATTATAATATCATATCTATTGAAAATCTATATAGTATGTTTTAATTTCATACAATTAGACAGGTTGCTTCATCAATGTATAAAGTTTTAATTTATAAACAGGAACCATCAAAAGTTACTGGTGATAATAATATTGTATCTCGTAAACACCAATGACAAAATTATATTATTTATTTTAAAATTCTTATCCACACCACTTCACTTCCACATAAAAAAAACCACTTAACTTATGTTGGTCAATTAAATTAGTGCCTACCTTATTGACAGTATATAATAATAACATTCTTCTCAATTATATTACTATATAAATTATATGATACTATAGATTCTTAGTTTAATCTTTGATGACACGTGCCGAGTAGGTACTACCTATTTATGTAACCGGATGCTAGAAAGACATTAGTATATTTTGTATTTAGATGCGCAGAGAACGTTATAAAAACGTTTCTCGGACAATGAAATCAACACCATTGAATTCTTCAAAACAACCAAGTTACTCAAGCTACTGTAGCCAACCTTTTCAATGTATAAAATAACAAACTAATTAATTCTAACTGCTTCTCTTGTACTGTTTTTTTTCTTTCTTTCTTTGCTCTGTTCCTCATTATAAATATAAATAATCTATGTTTATGTTTGTGTTTATAGTGATATGCTAATGACCTAGTAGTCGAAGACCAATAAAAAAAAAAAAAAAAAAAAACGTTTCTTGCACAATTACTGAATTTCTTAATAGTTAATTCAAATTTCAATCACACATTCTATATAATTAATAAGCATCATGGAATATACAATTTTAGGTACTTTACCTTAGTCGTAGACTCGTAGATATCTATATATTTTATAGGACATAGGTAAAACATTCTGTGCGCCTTTGGTGTTCATACAATCATATTAATGTAATTTAATATTTCATAAACCTGAGAGCCAATGAATTATTTTATATAGCTTTAATTGCGGACGATTTTATATTTTAGTCAACCATTGATATCCTGAAAACATATCCTCAGCCAACGTCCGTTAAAGTAATGACACATTATTACCAACTTATACTAGCTGGTAAGTTACATAACTTTCTTATTAACTTAAAAAAAAATATATATTAATTTACTTGACCTAAAAAATATTTAATACGACCTATGCAAATATGCAATTAACTATACGAATATAAATCGTAATAATCATCGCAGACAGTAATGTCATAAGTATTTATTTTTTGAACAATTTTTTTCAGATTATTTCCGAAAATATGATTATGGAAAAATAGGTAATATCAAACATTACCAATCCATTACTCCACCAAGTTATGATTTATCTCAAATAACAGCTGCTACGTATATTTATCATTCAAAATACGACGTTATAGCTCCACCAAAGGTAAGAAGGAACTTGAGATGTACTTAATTAATTTTTAAACGGTATCTACCTACTATACCTAGCTACACAGTATTATTGTTAACTGGTATCAAGGATTCTTCATATATTACTAAAATTGATAGCAGTTATGACAAAAAAATATCGTGGATAATTAAGTACCATTATTAACACTTACTATATAAGGGCAGTGCTAGAATACGGATGTACCAATCTCTCGTCCCCTATACCTACATAATAATGATAAGAGTTTATATATCGGAGTATCGGACTACTAGAATCATTTACCTAGGTACCGAAAAACTTTGAACTTTTATAATTTAAACAAGTGCCTAATAAACTAGGTAATAACTTTTAAATTTGAATAGTACTTTATTGAAAAATCCACTGACCCCCACACTTTGCATAAAGTATGATATATATTTATGAGCTTGTTTTATATACGCCTTAGGTATTTTAATAGAAATAACAAAAACAATATTTACAATACCTATCTATAGGTAGGATGTGATATTTTTATATATTATGTAACATCATAAATACCATATATAATACCTACCAGTCACCAGACAAATATAATTTTGAAAATGTAAATACTATTAAAAATATAATTATCTACTTACATCATACTTATCTATTCGATGTATATATATATTTTTAAAATGATTTCAGGATATAAAATGGTTAATACAGAGATTGCCTAACGTAAAAAACGTCACTATGGTGAAGAAATTCAGTCACATGGGTTTTGCTACTAGTCCATATTTGAGACCTATTAACATTTTAATAGTTAAACATTTATTGGATAATAAATAGTAAATTTTAATAATGTTTTATAGGTACTCAATGAAAATCGCTTGTCAGATGTTGACATCATGCATACAATTAATGTACAACTATAATCTACACCTATGGTTCAATCGATTTAAACAAAACATTTAATATAAAAATAATATGACTATAATAGCATATTAGCATAGAATATAATTTTATAGCTAATAATAAATAAATCTAATTAGCTACATAAAAATCTGTTCATATATACTATTTTAAGTTTTAATAGACGATTTTTGAGATTTTTCTAAACTAAAAAATTATTTAGGTACCTACGTACCTACCTAAATGTATTGTAAGTTAAATTAATAATAAATTGTGTTAGCAATTTAACTAGGTGAAAATACGCTTTCTTAACCTTAAGACATGATTGTGATTTTTTTGGGTATATTGTCATTTATTTAAACTGCTATTAGGTATGTTTTATCATTGGTAGCAACTCTTTGTTACATTTTAGGACCCACAGATGGCTCATTCCTAGGAATTTGTCATTTAAACACAAAAAACCATTGAATTTGAAAGTTATATAGTACGCATAATATTTTATAGTGTTCCTATATAGGACTATATTATTATTATAATATAATATTATTGAATAATTTAACCCCATGCAAAGCAATTTTGAGT
>NC_042494.1:54605364-54612074 GCF_005508785.2 Acyrthosiphon pisum
AGGCAATTTTGAGTACCTACGTATAACCGTGTATACAATGTACAGAGTGTATACAGGGTTTTTTAACGATGATATGGAATTTCGTTAAAACTAAAAAAGACGCGTTTCTTTATTTTTAACATGTCATTTTTTTATAACAATTTCAAAATGTTTAAACACGCAGGTGTATCAATAGCAAAATCAACTTTATTTTTTCAAATGGTAACCACTATATTTTTTGACAGATAATGGTAGAGCTTTTTTTTCTGAAAATATTGACAGTCAAATCTTCAATTTCGGTTCGCTAGTTTATTAACTATGGTCCTCTAAAAATTAGTAAAATATGCATTAATATACTTTTAATTGAAATAATTGGTAAATGCATGTCTAAACATTTTGAATTTGTTATAAAAAAAATTGCCTGTTAAAAATAAAGAAACACGTCTTTTTTCGTCTTAACGAAATTCCACATTATTGTTCCATAATCATTAAAAAAAAAACCCGCATACAATGACATAAGACACACCCTGTATATACCTAAAGGTAATATATATACAGAATAATATGATATTAAGGAGAAATGAGAATTAGTTAATAGTATGTTGATATGTATTATCAGTGGCAGTGCACTGGAGTAGCCGGGGGGTATATATTTGTATACGATAACTTTGAACAACTTGGTTTACCTAATTTATACTTAACCCCCCCCCCCCCCCCAATTTCTGGACCATTTCTACGCTACTATATTACCTATAAGGATATAATATCACCTAGTAGAAATCATAGACATTCGGTATATAGTAATGTTGATTGTTGGCATATTATTGCAGTAAAGCCTTACAAGTTTCCTCACCACCTTAGCTCATTAAACGAAAATCGTGTGGCCAATGTATGTCGTATTTAATTTCACATGAGGTACTGCAAGAAGTGCGCTTTTTACACACTTTTCTTAAGTTCGTTTTCACGTCTGTTTGTCTGTCTGTAATCAAATCTTGCGCGCTCGATTTGAGGCACTTTTTGACGATGAAAAATCTTGAAAATTTGTATAAACCTTGGTCTTGGATGACAATACAATAATCCGTTGTCATTTTGGGACCCAGACCTCCAGGTTGGCGGTGACGGATGTGCAAAGTCATTTCCGAGGAAGTACAGGTACGAAGGGTTTCTCGTGGGTTTTCGGGGTCACTAAAACCGAATTTGAGGTCTAACAAATGCCCCGAAGTCCCCGGCATACACGGATTCTGCAGTGGTACAGCTTTGGATGAAATCGAAAGAATGAGACAACATCGTCAAAATATATCGGAAGAAATTGTAAATGAAGGACAATAAATTATAAGTACTGTAAAATAACAAAATATATTATAAATATAATGATCTCATAATGAAATTTTGAATGAAAAATTGAATGAAAAATTAAAATTGATTTATATTATTCGTGTTAATACCAGCATTGAATAAACAGAAAAAAATTTCAATTTGTTGTGTCAAACAAAATAAAAGTCTTGTCATTTCACGACCCCATAAACTTATGTATTTATTAATAAATCATAATCATCAGTAGTTTGATTCTTTTTATTAAATATAAGAAATTTGTTTCATAAATATTTTTTAAACGTTTAATAAAAAAATTTAATTTTAACTAAAAAGTAGAAAATAAAATTTTTTTTTAAAAACACTTCTAAAAAAACATTTAAAAAAAATATATATATTTTTTTTTATTATTTGAAGAAATCTACAATCTATACATGTTCTTAGTATAATAAGTAGGTTTGATATATGACAAGTAAGTATAATATGAATAATGAGATCAGGGAAGATACCCAGTGGTAACACCCTATAAGTGACAGGAATAACAATGAAGAGAGGGAGGAGAGAAAAAAAACATATATTTATAAATATAAATAGATAATAAATAAATAATTAATTTGAGGTTTGGAGGTGTTACCTGATATCGACCTCCAGCACTTATTAAGCTCACTTATTAGAGAAGATCTCTACACCATTGCCTTTTAAGTCTACGGCGCGGGTTACCAGGGAGTGTGTTAGTTGATAATTTAGAGATTAGTGGATTTGTGTGCTGTTGAAATTTGTTGTGGAGTCTGGTGTAATATAATTTGAAGATTTGGTTAAGATTTTGGATTTTGAGATCTTTGTGGAGATTATTGTTGGTTAAGTACCAGGGTGCAGATGCAACTAGGCGAAGGCATATTGACTGAAAGGCTTGGATTGTAAGGGTGTTTGAGGGTTTAGCGGCACCCCATAATTGGACACCATAGGTCCATAGTGGCCTGAGTAGTGACTTATAAATTAGAAGTTTGGTGTTGATATTCATTTCAGTAAGGGTCTAAGGAGGTGGAGTCGGGTATTAAGGGCTTTTCGTTTGGCTTTTAGGTGGGGATTCCAGGTAAGTTTACTGTCGAGGATGAAGCCAATATATTTGACTTCAGAGTAGGAAGGGATTGGGATGTTGTTTAATGTGACTACGGGGCAAGATCCTTTTTTTAGGGTGAATGTTACGAAGAAGGTCTTGGTTTCATTGATTTTGATCTTCTTTTTGTCCAGAGGTCAATTATGTTAAGGTGTCTTTGTAACATACTAGAAACTGTATTTGGGTTTTCATTGGAGGCCACAATTGCCGTATCGTCCGCGTAGGAACCGAGTTCAGTAAAGGAAGTTTTAGGGATGTCGTGCGTAAAGATATTGTACAGAAAAGGAGCAATATCGCTGCCTTGGGGAACTCCGGCTAAGATATTGAAATAGTTTGAGTGGCTTGAGTTCTGGCGTACGACGAATGTACGATCGCTCAAATATGATTTAATAAGGAAGTAAGGCGCAGGCAGAAATTTTTTAAGTTTAAAGAGTAGGCCATCAAACCATACCCTATCAAACGCTTGTGCGACGTCCAGAAAAACGGCAGCGTAGTAATGTTTTTTCTCTAGAGAAACTGAGATAGTGTCTACTACTCTTTGGAGTTGATGAATGGTAGAGTGATTGGGCCTGAATCCAAATTGAGTGTCAGGGATAATTTTTGCCGAGATAACTAGTGGTATGAGTCTCTTTAATAGGATTTTTTCGAATACTTTAGATAATGTTAGGAGTAGACTTATAGGGCGATAAGAGGTTACTTTTTCAGGAGGTTTGTAGGGTTTTGGATCATAATTATCTCTGAGAATTTCCAGGTAAGGGGGAAATAGGATAAACGCAGCATTGCGTTATATATATATAGGAAAGTAATATGATTACTTTTTTGGGTAGGTTTTTGGCAATACGATTTGTAATTCGGTCAAACTCAGGGGCTTTTGTTATGGAGTTTTTTTATAATGAATTCGATTTCGCCTGGACTTGTGTGTTTGGTTGGTAGTGAGACGGGTAATGCAGACTCTAAGGAATGTGTGACAATTTGGCTTTGAGTGGGATTTAGAGTTATGTCATGTGGGGTAAAGGTTTGGGATAGATGTTGGCCAAATAGGTTTGCTTTTTCTGTGTCAGAAACCACCCATGAGTTATCTTATTTACGGAGGGGAGAGGAAGTTGAGATAGTTTTTAGGATTTTTTTTGTCGTTTTCCAGAGACAAGAGTTATGAGTTGTTAGGTTTTGGATAAATTGTTGATAAGTGATGGAGTTGTGATGTTGGAGTGCTTTTCTTAGTTTATTGTTTAGTTGGTTGTAAGTGTATTTGTCGATGGGGTATTAAATACAAATTTTGTGCCTTTGCCACCGGGATCTTGCTTTTCGTTTTTCACGGAGAAGATATTTTATATGATTTGGAAGTAGGTTATTGGGGTGAATTGTGCTTTGTGTTGTTGCTAGGTAAATGCATTCCTGGATATCTGAAGTGAGCTTTTGGATAGTACTGTCAATGTCTTCGCTTGATTTTAAGGAATGGTTGAGTAGTGTGCGAGTTTCAATGAGTTGTTGGAAAGTAGGCCAATCTATTTTTCCAAGATTTTGAGGATTTGTGGTGGAGTTTGAACAGGGAATTTCGAGGTTGAGTATGATTGGTGAGTGGTCGGATGACAGGTCGTTTGTGTTGGAGATATTAGTAGTGCAGTTACTTGGTAATCTTGCGATGAAGATATTCAGGATATCTGGGCGACGGTTTTGATGTGTTGGCCAATAGGTGGGGTTAGAGGGTGGTAATATTTTTATGTTGGAGTCATTTGTTGAGTTATAAAGGACTCTGCCTCTTGGGTTGGTTGAGAGGCAACCCCAAGAAGAGTGTTTGGCATTGATGTCTCCAGCGACAATGAAGTACTTACCTAGAGATTCGAAGTAATTTTTGAAATTGTTAAAGTTAATTTTAGGTCCTGGAGGGCAGTAGATGGAGGAGAAAGACAGATTAAAATGTTTGTTGACAGAAACTTGGATGCTTGTTGCTTGGAGATATGTTTCACTTATAAAAGGAAGAAGGGAGTGGGTTAAATTGTTTTTAACTAGGATCACCGATCCAGCATGGGCAGTGGAGTCGGGGTGATTACTTTGATAAACTTTGTATCCAAGAATTTTAATAGATTTTGTTGGGGTTAGGTGAGATTCGGATATCATTGCTATGTCTATGTTATGAATATTGAGGGCTGCCTGAAGTTCAAGTTTATGGGGTGTAATGCCATTTGCGTTCCATGTGAGCAATCTAAGTTTAAATTTAGTTTCCATTGTTGGTACTTAATTTAAACCTGATTATGATGAATTTTAATACATGTATAACCTTCAAACAAAGTAGTTCAAACATAGTTTTATAACTCTTTAAGTTAATAGTTAACTTTAAAAAGAAAATAACTTAACTTAGTGTAAAGTTAAAATTTGCTAATTTGCAAAAATAAAAATTTCAGACACATAATATGGTTTGTTAGATAGTTTTTGTTTATTTTATGCTCAAGAAAATTACTGGGGAAGCTTAAAATGATACATCAAAGTAAAAATCCATTCAAAAATTTGTATTATTCTTCGGACGAATATTAACTTATTTTGGATACTTTTGAAATAAAATTAACTTGAAGTTAACTCGTTAATCTTGAAAAAAAAGTAACTTATTAAGTTAAAAGTTAATTTGAAAAAAAAGTAACGAGTTAATTAACTTAATTAAAATTAACTTAACGTTTTAAATTAATTTTAACTTCTAAGTTTTTTAACTCGTTAATGCTCGGACCTTGATTACAACTACAATTAATAGCATTGAGTATACTATCTATACTCAATGTTAATAGGTAGGTACCTAATGATGTTCGTCGTTTCTTTTTTGTTTTGAGCTAGTTCCAAAATCCAAATGTATCATCAATTTGGAAGACCATGGTGGAAAACTGTAAGGTTTTACTTTTACTATAGATCCCAGTTGAATTTTATCTTCTCTGGCATATTTCATGATTTCAACTAGGTATGTGTTCGTTGGCAGGGTTATCTGCATTTCTAGTGATACTGGCTGCGTAGAGTAGTGGTTTCTCAGCTCTTCTTACTTCAGGAGGTGCTTCTTGGGCTATGTTTTTTATGCTTTCTTTAGGGCTAGATTTGAAAGCACCGATGCATAATCTTAGGCTAGAGTTTAATACGCTGTCTATTATTTTTTTTTGTGAGTGATTGGTTGCTTGATATAGGATTGCTCCGTAGTCTATTTTTGCTCTGATGAGTTGTCTATGTATACGATTACCAGACAAATATAATTTTGAAAATGTAAATACTATTAAAAATATAATTATCTGCATACATCATACTTATCTATTCGATGTATATATATATATATATTTTTATAATGATTTCAGGATATAAAATGGTTAATACAGAGATTGCCTAACGTAAAAAACGTCACTATGGTGAAGAAATTCAGTCACATGGGTTTTGCTACTAGTCCATATTTGAGACCTATTAACATTTTAATAGTTAAACATTTATTGGACAATAAATAGTAAATTTTAATAATGTTTTATAGGTACTCAATGAAAATCGCTTGTCAGATGTTGACATCATGCATACAATTAATGTACAACTATAATCTACACCTATGGTTCAATCGATTTAAACAAAACATTTAATATAAAAATAATATGACTATAATAGCATATTAGCATAGAATATAATTTTATAGCTAATAATAAATAAATCTAATTAGCTACATAAAAATCTGTTCATATATACTATTTTAAGTTTTAATAGACGATTTTTGAGATTTTTCTAAACTAAAAAATTATTTAGGTACCTATGTACCTACCTAAATGTATTGTAAGTTAAATTAATAATAAATTGTGTTAGCAATTTAACTAGGTGAAAAAACGCTTTCTTAACCTTAAGACATGATTGTGATTTTTTGGGTATATTGTCATTTATTTAAACTGCTATTAGGTATGTTTTATCATTGGTAGCAAACTAGCAACTCTTTGTTACATTTTAGGACCCACAGATGGCTCATTCCTGGGAATTTGTCATTTAAACACAAAAAACCATTGAATTTGAAAGTTATATAGTACGCATAATATTTTATAGTGTTCCTATATAGGACTATATTATTATTATTATATAATATTATTGAATAATTTAACCCCATGCAAAGCAATTTTGAGTACCTACGTATAACCGTGTATACAATGTACAGAGTGTATACAGGGTTTTTTAACGATGATATGGAATTTCGTTAAAACTAAAAAAGACGCGTTTCTTTATTTTTAACATGTCATTTTTTTATAACAATTTCAAAATGTTTAAACACGCAGGTGTATCAATAGCAAAATCAACTTTATTTTTT
>NC_042494.1:54612124-54672026 GCF_005508785.2 Acyrthosiphon pisum
CTAATATATAATAAATAATAGTATAAGTCAGTCTGGATTTAATTTAAATAGTACATTGTACATAACGTCATTAATTTTTTATTAATTAAGAAACAATGATAAATATATATCACATATATAACTATATTTTATGATTTATCGGTACTGAAAAATAATTTCCAAGGGAAAGATACTAAAAAAGCAGTATCGAGATACTAGATACGAGATAATCTAATATAGGTATACCTATAGGTATACGGACGTACAGTAAAGACGTAAAGTCCCATTCAACGTGTATGTGTGGTGCGTCACGGTACACAGATATAACTTAATATGGCTAATAGGTTGAAAAATAATTCCGTATAAGTTGTACTGCAATAATTAAATTATAGATTTATAAAATTAAATTCAGCGCGCATATTATTTTACGCATATTATAGGATTATACTAAAACATAATCAAACAGTCGCGGTTGTTAGGTGGGTGAGTAAAAATAATCCCATAAAATTAATTTCTCAAAGTATCGCAATAAAGTATCGAGTATTTTTTGACAAAATTATTTTGTGAAATACTCGATACATGGTCTAAAAATGTATCGCGATACATAAAATACTCGATACTTCATATAATTATATCAAGATACAAGATACAAGATACAATTGTATCTAAGATACGTATCTTAGATACTTGTAACGAAGATACTGCCCAACCCTGGGTAGGTATAATTATATATGATTTCATTTGTCATAAAACAAACTATTCTTAAGTATCATTCGATGATCTATCCTGTTAGCTTTCATTACAGTTTATTAAATTGTACTATTGGACATGTGTTCCTATATACCTACATTAAACGGCCGTACGTAATTACAAATATTACAATTGAAATTTACCCGCAATATTGTTATAACTTGATTACGCATAAAATAATGATTAAATTAAAATTTATGATTGAAAATATTCAAGCTTTGACGAATTGGGAATATATGATACGACAGCTGCCATCGATTTTATCTTAAACAAAACTGGATATTCTACACTACACATGGGTGGTTATTCTTTCGGAGCTACTATATGCCTGATCGCATTAGCTGAAAGACCAGAATACAACAAAAAAATTGATAAATTAGTGTTGATAGTGCCAACGGCCAGAATGAAGTACTATGACCGAAGACTAATCATTTTAAAGATATTCCCATTTTTATTCCACGTAAGAACCTAAATCATTAATAATATGAATTTATATACATAGGTAACTTCTATTATATATTTAAGGTTTTCAAGGTCAAATAATATTTATTTATTTTTTAAATTAATATACCTATAATTTGATTGTTCCTATGGTTAAAGTAAAATGTGAATATTTGTCATTGCTATTAAAGGTGATGACACATTCTACAAAACTAATGTAAAATGCATATATATATTATTTACTTATATACATATTATAATATTATATACATAACCATTATATTGGCTCATCCAGCTCCTCTATAGGTACTATTTATTAACTTAATAATAACTATTTAAAGTATAGTGCATTTAAATTATTCATTATATTAAATACATATTTTGATATTTTTAAGAGAACTTTGAAAGGAAGAGAATATATACCTAAGATGAAGCATCCAGACAATCAATGGTTTGGAAATCAATGTAAAAATAAAAAATACATGAAATTAATTTGTATTTTTGCAATGGATATATTACAAGGAAATTATTTGTCGATAGATTACGTACGTAACACATTATTTGATTATTGTATAGTAATTTTAAATTTACTTGTCAAAAATAATACATTTTTATTTTTGTAGACCAATTTAAATCTTCACAAAATGTATTAGGTACAACTTTAATTAATTGCACTTCATTTATAACTTTACATCATTATAATATCATATCTATTGAAAACCTATATTGTATGTTTTAATTTCATACAATTAGACAGGTTGCTTCATCAATGTATAAAGTTTTAATTTATAAACAGGAACCATCAAAAGTTACTGATGATAATAATATTGTATCTCGTAAACACCAATGACAAAATTATATTATTTATTTTAAAATTCTTATCCACACCACTCCACTTCCACATAAAAAAAAACCATTTAACTTATGTTGGTCAATTAAATTAGTGCCTACCTTATTAACAGTATATAATAATAACATTATTCTCAATTATATTACTTATAAATTATATGATACTATAGATTCTTAATTTAATCTTTGATGACACGTGCCGAGTACTACCTATTTATGTAACCGGAATGCTAGAAAGTAGAAAGACATTAGTATATTTTGTATTTAGATGCGCAGAGAACGTTATAAAAACGTTTCTCGGACAATGAAATCAACACCATTGAATTCTTCAAAACAACCAAGTTACCTACTCAAGCTACTGTAGCCAAAATTCTAACTGCTTCTCTTGTACTGTTTTTTTTTTCTTTCTTTCTTTGCTCTGTTCCTCATTATAAATATAAATAATCTATGTTTATGTTTGTGTTTATAGTGATATGGCTAAAGACCTAGTAGTCGAAGCAGAAATTGTATAAATTTCAAGACCAATAAAAAAAAAAAAAAAAACGTTTCTTGCACAATTACTGAATTTCTTTATAGTTAATTCAAATTTCAATCACAGATTCTATATAATTAATAAGCATCATGGAATATACAATTTTAGGTACTTTACCTTAGTCGTAGACTCGTAGATATCTATATATTTTATAGGACATAGGTAAAACATTCTGTGCGCCTTTGGTGTTCATCACAATCATATTAATGTATTTTAATATTTCATAAACCTGAGAGCCAATGAATTATTTTATATAGCTTTAATTGCGGATGATTTTATATTTTAGTCAACCATTGATATCCTGAAAACATATCCTCAGCCAACGTCCGTTAAAGTAATGACACATTATTACCAACTTATACTAGCTGGTAAGTTACATAACTTTCTTATTAACTTAAAAAAATATATATATTAATTTACTTGACCTAAAAAATATTTAATACGACCTATGCAAATATGCAATTAACTATACGAATATAAATCGTAATAATCATCGCAGACAGTAATGTCATAAGTATTTATTTTTTGAACAATTTTTTTCAGATTATTTCCGAAAATATGATTATGGAAAAATAGGTAATATCAAACATTACCAATCCATTACTCCACCAAGTTATGATTTATCTCAAATAACAGCTGCTACGTATATTTATCATTCAAAATACGACGTTATAGCTCCACCAAAGGTAAGAATGAACTTGAGATGTACTTAATTAATTTTTAAACGGTATCTACCTACTATACCTAGCTACACAGTATTATTGTTAACTGGTATCAAGGATTCTTCATATATTACTAAAATTGATAGCAGTTATGACAAAAAAATATCGTGGATAATTAAGTACCATTATTAACACTTACTATAAGGGCAGTGCTAGAATACGGATGTACCAATCTCTCGTCCCCTATACCTACATAATAATGATAAGAGTTTATATATCGGACTACTAGAATCATTTACCTAGGTACCGAAAAACTTTGAACTTTTATAATTTAAACAAGTGCCTAATAAACTAGGTAATAACTTTTAAATTTGAATAGTACTTTATTGAAAAATCCACTGACCCCCACACTTTGCATAAAGTATGATATATATTTATGAGCTTGTTTTATATACGCCTTAAGTATTTTATTAGAAATAACAAAAACAATATTTACAATACCTATATATAGGTAGGATGTGATATATTATTTTTATATATTATATAACATCATAAATACCATAATACCTACCAGTCACCAGACAAATATAATTTTGAAAATGTAAATACTATTAAAAATATAATTATCTGCATACATCATACTTATCTATTCGATGTATATATATATATAAAGTAACGAGTTAATTAACTTAATTAAAATTAACTTAACGTTTTAAATTAATTTTAACTTCTAAGTTTTTTAACTCGTTAATGCTCGGACCTTGATTACAACTACAATTAATAGCATTGAGTATACTATCTATACTCAATGTTAATAGGTAGGTACCTAATGATGTTCGTCGTTTCTTTTTTGTTTTGAGCTAGTTCCAAAATCCAAATGTATCATCAATTTGGAAGACCATGGTGGAAAACTGTAAGGTTTTACTTTTACTATAGATCCCAGTTGAATTTTATCTTCTCTGGCATATTTCATGATTTCAACTAGGTATGTGTTCGTTGGCAGGGTTATCTGCATTTCTAGTGATACTGGCTGCGTAGAGTAGTGGTTTCTCAGCTCTTCTTACTTCAGGAGGTGCTTCTTGGGCTATGTTTTTTATGCTTTCTTTAGGGCTAGATTTGAAAGCACCGATGCATAATCTTAGGCTTGAGTTTAATACGCTGTCTATTATTTTTTTTTGTGAGTGATTGGTTGCTTGATATAGGATTGCTCCGTAGTCTATTTTTGCTCTGATGAGTTGTCTATGTATACGATTACGAATTAATGATTGTTCTTTTCCACCCCATTGGGTGTGACTTAACATTTTTATTAAATTCAATTTTTGATTAATATCTGTTTTTAAGTATTTTAAATGCTGGATCCAGTTCATTTTTGTGTCAAAATGCAAGCCGAGAATTTTGACTAAGTTATTGTTAGGTAGGTATGTCCTTTCTATCCATTTGAATTTTTATATGTTTTGGGCCTTTTTTTAGAGAATATGATGCATTGGGACTTTGAATTTGAGAATTTTAAACCTGTCGTGTTTACCCATTGTTCAAGAAATCGTTGTACTGTTGTCTGTTGATAGATTGTGGCTTCTACAGGTATATCGTATATCTGAAATCGCACTGTAACAGTAAATAAGTTGTTGACTATTTAATTTTCCTGATAAGTGATAACTCGTAGTCGGTCGTTATCAATCACAACACAACCATAAAACATGATAAAACATACCCCATAGGAATAGCAAATTTTAATCCATTGTTGACATACGTCTTCCGACTCTACGACTCACGCCCGCCTTTTATAAACGGTGTTTTGTTTGGGACTCGTGGAGATGAGGTACCTTATTGTATTGTTGAATTGTTTTCTCGTTTACCATCGTCTATCATAGGTATTCGTATTCCTTATTGTTACATTATTAAATTCACTTGTGATTATTGCGATTTATAATAGTGCAATATGAACGCGGAGAGCAACAATGTCACATATAATCTGAGGAGGAAGACACGACGGACCGACGAGTGCAAGTCCAACGATGGTAAGTCGACATTGACGACATTAAGAGTTAATATAATAATACTCATTAAATCATATTGTCTTCAGAATAAATTAATTTTTTGTCAGTTAATTTTATATAAAGGCAATTTTGTGGCGAAAAGTAGATTTTAAAATGGTCGTCAATAATAAAATACCCATACCTACGTCACTTAAAGACGTAGAGTACAAAAATATTAAAAATTTAAATGAATGATTCTTCCAAAGTAGCAAATACCTATACTATATTCTCCTTAATTTTACACTTTTTTTTCATAGATAGAGTATGGTGAAAAACTGAAAACTTTGTGACAATACAAGGTCCTTATGTATACACCAACATCCGAAACGGATAGGAACTTCGAGAAGAAAAAGAACGTTTACACTGTGGTGTTTCGCTGTGTGAAACTATAGAACTCCAGTGAACTGAATTGTCACATCGTTTTCACCGTACTCTGGGTGCACAAAAAACAAGTGGGTAAACTTACGGGGATTAGAATAGGTATATAGGTAGTAGCTCCTGAAAGCCTGTAAATTAATTAATTATTCTAATGACTCTAAACCTCGCTCTAAACTGTATATTAACATCAATTCTTGCAGCCACAGTCTGCAATATTTGTGTATAGAGAAATATAAAAAATAAAAACAACTAAACACAATTATTTGAGTATTTACCAACAATGATTTAAGTGTTCATACTAGCATCTAAGGAAGTTAAAATTAAATGTAGGTCTTTTATATATAATACTATGTAATATCATATTATATTGTTTAAAATTAGATAAATTATTCGTACATTTCTACATTCATTTTAATGCATAATAATGAATACCTTTCTTTTAATTTTACTCTAAGTTAAATTTTATTTTTTCATCATGAAAAGTAAGTAATTAAGTACATGTACTAAAACAGTTAGCTGAATATCACACCGAAAATTCTAAATTCAGATAACTATTAAATTCCAGTTTTTAGCCTATTAACACAACACTGCAACATCATGTACCCCAACAAAAGGATTTTAGAAACTATTAGGTAAATTAAATTTTCTATTGATAAAATAACTCATATATACATGTGTGTTTAGATTCAATGTTTGCGGCACAGACATATTTATCGGTTGATCAGAAGACTGACTGCGGTTCAATGTCCATGATGGAAGACAAACAGTACTGGTGTGAGCAATGGGTCCTAGCTCACCGTGAAGGCAATGTTCCTGAAGAAAAAAAATATGTCGCTAAAAAATGTAATTATTGTCTTTAATATTTGCCACTTGCTATTATTATTTATTATACCTAAACAAAAAACAATTAATGTATTTAACAATACAACAATTAAGTTATTATAGAGTTATAAGATTATAAATAATGATACTGAATTGATTATAATATCTAAAATATTTTTATAATTTTGGATAGGTATTAAAAAAATTGCACCTAATTCAGTTTCTTTTAATTTTTCATTTAAGGAAATTAACATTATTTTCTTAAAATAGGTGTTGTTACCAATAATTCAGATGACACAGAGTCATATAAGTCTAGCTTCGATTTAAATAACTTAAAAGAATGTAAGAAGCAACAACCTAGAAAAAAGAAATTAGATTTAGATCGAGTAAAAATGAGTTACTGTTGTAGTTGGGTTGAATGCAATTATGAATCAACTGATATAAAAGATTATCTTCAACATGTTGCTGAGCATGTTGATTATTTATGGACTGAAGAATGGCAGGGCAATAAAGAAAGTATGTTGATTTAACATTTTTTATTTTTTTTATTTTACAATTTTAAAATGAAGTATTATCTTTAGAATGGTTTACATGTTCATGGAATAATTGTACGTTCCAATCAAACTGCGAGGTGAAATCTACAACTCATGTAAATTTCCATGCATATCACACACGACTTAAATGTGTTGGCTTGGCTGTTTTAAATCTTTGTGAAATACCTGTATGTACATTCCTACAACAAAAACCTGCACATTAACAATTTAAATTTTTTAATTACTACATAATATATATTTTATTTTATGTTAAGGGATGTAAATTGAATGGTGATGGTGCTAACATCTTACCAGATTTACCAAGTGAATTTGAATGTAATTGGAAAAATTGTGATGATCGATTTGAATGTATGCAATACTATGCATATCATGTGGCTCAGCATTTAGATTTTTCAAAATTCAACAATTCTAACTTCATCTGCCCATGGACAGGTTTGTAAATAATAATAAATGTATCTTAAAATTGTTTTCATCAGCATCATCTATTATGACTTTTAATCATTTTCATCTTTTACAAATATTTTTTTCAGATTGTACTTTACAATTTACCGCACGTTACCGATTAGTTGACCATATAAAAAGCCACACTCAAGAAAAATCATGTGCTTGTCCTAACTGTGGTATTATGTTTTCCACTTACACTAAACTGAAAGATCACTGTAGACAATCAAATAAAGGTAAACATAAAAACAAATGTTATTAACATTATTATAATTTTAGAAATTATTATTTTTCAGACAAAAGCAATCAGTGTAAATTTTGTAAAAAAACATTTTCATGTGAACGACTTCTAAAACAGCATGTTCGCCTTCATATAAATTATTTTAAATGTCATCAGTGTGATGCATCGTTTTCTAGAGCAATACAACTATCCACTCATATACGTTACCGTCATTTAGATATAAAACCCTTTGGATGTCATTTATGTAAATCTAAGTAAGTATAACATGACATAATTTTTTTACAATGTGCTAAGTTTTTAATTTTTAGGTTTGTGCGCAAAGTAGATCTTACTACACACTTACGAAAACATGCGCCAGGCCCGCTATTCAAATGTTCAAAGGACGGCTGTGATTTTTCATGTCGAAGCGAGTACACAATGCGAAAGCATATAGGAGTAGAACATTACAATGCAGAAGAACTGTATAAATATTATTGTCATATGTGTGGTGATTTGTTCCTAAGAGGTTCATTTCTCACAAAACATTTAAAAACTGATCATAACTTCCATAAGCCAGCTGGATTGAAACGTTTCAGGTTTTGAATTTACTTTTTGTGTGAATACATTTTTTTTATAGCTTAATTAAATTTGTATTTATTATTTGTATGCAGGTACATTGAAGACGACGACGGGTATTATAAACTTCAAACGTCAAGATATGAATGTCTAGACATACAAGAACAAAAGAAAGTTAAGTTGATCAATCCCAACAAAGTGATTGTCAGAAAAAAAAGTCAAACTACGTGCAATGTCAGTTTAATATATTATATAGTTAATAGTTATTGAATGTTTAAAATGGTTTTTATACAATAATTATTTGATTCCAGGATAAGCAAGCGATAGAATTTGTTGTTGATATTTTATCATGTACAAGTGATGATGAGGACAATGATGATATTGAGTAATTTAAGATAAAATTGGTTTATTGTTATTCAGTACATATTTAAAATAAACTAGTTGACTATTATATATTAAGATTTTTTGTGAACTGAAAAATTGTATTCCTTAAGATTTTCAACATATTAAATTGACTATCAATAAAATAACTGTTTTTTTAATTAACTAACATAATTTGTAGGTTTGCTGATCAATTTAAAAAATAATTACATTAATTATTGATCAGTGACAAAAATTAATTAATGAAGTGATAATATAGTGTGTACGGATTATAGTAAATTGTTTTGTCTTTTATAAAAACCTTTTTCCATTCCATTTTAGATTCTGAGTGGAACGATGAATGTATTGATTTTACAATGATGTGTGTTTTTTTTTTTATTTTTTTTTTTTTGTGTCTGTACACGATAAGTAGTCGAAATAATGCTTCGATTTTCAACTTCAGTATCTTGTTCGATCAGAAAGTGAATATCGTTGGTGCATTGAGGAGGTCAAAATTTAAATTTATATTATATGATTAATTTGGAATTTATTATAGGTACCTATTATAGGTCAATTTTTTTTTAATACCATAGATAAGTATATATATGTCTAATACATAGACTGATATACCGTCTCCGCTCAGAATCGTTTTTCTTATACAGTGATATTATATCATTGAATTCAAATTTAATACTGTCCATTATACAGTGACCCACTTCTAACCTACTGTACAGCAGAGCGACATCTACTTACCCACCTTTTTTTGATTAAAAACGTATATTATTTGAT
Organism: Acyrthosiphon pisum; assembly: GCF_005508785.2. Classification (NCBI taxonomy): domain Eukaryota; kingdom Metazoa; phylum Arthropoda; class Insecta; order Hemiptera; family Aphididae; genus Acyrthosiphon; species Acyrthosiphon pisum. The sequence continues at coordinate 54,621,514 of NC_042494.1, forward strand.
AATAACTATATTATATACGCGCGTTTTTTAAGTTTTTTTTTTCTATAAATATCAATAAAGTTTTATCTGTTGGGTCAAAAAGTGTAAACATCTAATACAAAGCTCCTGATATATTGTTACAATATCAGTTGAAAAATATTAAAAATACATAGGCACAATTTTTTTTTTATAAGTATTTAAAGATCGAATTTTGACAAAATTTGTCAAATTTTAATTTGAAAAATTATTTTGTAGTTAAAAATTTATAAAATGTTCAATTTATTTTTGTATCTAAGAATTGAAAATTTAAAACAAGATTCCACGTAAGTAATTAATTCTGTTACCAAAAAATCTAAAAAATACATTTACACAGTTTATTTTTATAGTAATTTTAAGTACAAATTTGGACGAAATTTCATATTAAAAACCTAGAATAACTATTTTAGTTATTTTGTTGTGATTGTATAATATTATTCTTGGGTATACTTGAAACTTCTAAAGTATACTATTATATATCTATGATAGTATCACAGTTTGTTGTTGATGTATAACGCGTTATAAGTACCTAATAGATATTATGATATGATTAATTTGGAATTTATTATAGGTCAATTGTTTTTAAATACTATAGACTATAATATAATATTATGTCTTATATCTAGACTGACATACCGTCTCCGCTCAGAATCGTTTTTCTTATACAATGATATTATATCATTGAATTCAAATTTAATACCATCCATTATACAGTGACCCACTTGTAACCTACTGTACAGCAGAGCGAAATCCACTTACCCATCTTTTTTAAATTCTTATAGGTACAAAAATGTTGAATAATAGCTCAAATATGCTATACTTTTATTTCATATATTTAATATTTCTTCTAACAAATACCTTAAAAAGTAATTTAAAGCAATAAAAATAATAGCGCACTATACATTAGGATAATACATATCATCGAATCGTTTTTTTCTAATTCTTCTGCCCTTATCTCTATCCTTGCGTTGTATGTAAGGCCCATAATGGTCATCAAGTCTTCTCTCATTCAGTGGGTCCTGTTCAAGTTCAAAGAAACGTCTCCTGGCCTCAAAATGTCTGGTTTCATGTTCAATCTTATAAATACGCTCCCAATCATAAACTTCAGGTAAAAGACGATGTCTAGGTCTGTGAGATGTTAAAACTTTGTATCTATCATGTAACCATACCCTATAAAAATATATATTCATTGTAATTTGTAAATTTATTATAAACACACCACGTTATTCTTATTCTTATATTATTTAATATATTATGCTAAGGAAATGAATTAATAATTAATTCATATTTTAATTTACCTTTTTTTAATATCATCTATGTTTGCCACTAATTGTTCTTTACCAAGATATGGACACATTTCGTGATCTCGTGATTTAGGGATATTCACATAACAGCTTAAAAGATCTTTTAACACGTCATCATTCCAACCTGCAACACGACACATTTACAACATGTAATAGTTGTATTATGGCATTTAATCATTTATCACGTACCAACAATGCGGTCATCTGTGATGTTGTGAAACAGTTCTGTTTGTTTTGTTCCCCAACAAATGTTACTGGGAGCAATTGGACGGTTGATATCATCTTGACTTTTAAAGAAGCGCATAGTATTTAATTGATACATGTAAAATGACCAAGTCTTACCATTTGTAATAATTGATTGATTAACAAGAGGATATGTGAGTTCATTGCAAATAGTAAAACCTGCAAAACATTTTAAATTATGTACAAACAACTAAAATATTGTTGATAAAATAAAAAAAAATTTTATGAATTGATTCTAATTTTGTAATATATAATGATTTGAGATATTAACACAATCCCAAATGTTTTAAATTCCAAATGAGAGGATGAATCAAGTTTTATAGTATCAAAATTAAAACAAATATTTTTTACCTTGATAAGAGGCTTGACCAATCAACCAAGCAAATGATGCTAGTATTGCTTGGGCATGGACAGCTTCTTGGTGTTCTGATTCACCAAAATTTGGTGGTCTATCTTCTAAGTACTCATTGGTGTGTATGGACAACAAACCAAATTTTTGTTGATCATTTGGCCAAAAACCTGTAGTCATTTTTAATATGAGTATTTTATCAATCTTTAGACGTATATCTTTTTTATTATATAATTAGTAACAAACCTGGTATACTGATGCCATGTCTCCTTTCATAAGGTAATTTATGATAAATTGAAGGATCATAATCATAATTAGGAATACTAAATTCTTTGAATGCCGTCTTTGGAATATCAGAAGTGGCAGACTGAGCAGTAGTTAACGTCCATTTATCTAGGGGAACTGAAGGTAATGGTAAATGATGTCGCACTTGTATTGTAGGGCGACCAAAATAATGTATCCATCTATCAATGGGATTTTTTAAATTCTCTTTAGGTACATTTTTTTTCTTTCTAATTTCTTCATCTTCTTTAGTGGCTGCAAATCCATGTACATTCCAGAATCCTTCAACCCGAGGTTCATAATCGATCTATTTAAAATTAACAATTAATCGTTATACAATGATGATTTGATATATTATAAATTAAATTGATAAAAACAAACAGATACCTGAGCTTCAAATAAATGTGGATAATCAGCTGACAGATTGGCTAAGAATATACGATTTACTTGTTCTGCTATACTTTTAGCAAATTCATTTGTTGATCCGGATTCATCAATATTTTTGTCAGATTTTATTGCTTTACCTCTGCTTCTAAAAAGTGATTTAATAATTTTTTAATAATCAAATCTAAATAATATTATTTACAGCATTTATTATTACTAACCTATTTCTATTGTATTCAAATACCAAACTATCCTCTAGCTGGGGTTTTATACGGTCGATAAATTGTTGACAATCATCATTTGAAAGTCGATTAGGAAGAGTGTCTACTTCATATATTTTTGTCTTTGTTACCGTCTGAGCAAACGGCAAAAAGTCATAAGGAATTACTTTATCTTTTACCACTAATGACTGCCAACCATAATATCTAAATAATCAATGCGGTATATGTTAAGCAATATAAATGTTGTAATTTTCAATCAATCAATCAAACCTGGGCATGTTTATGCCGATAGATTTTTCTTCAACTGTACTGAGGTTACGAATTTTTTCATGGTCACTCAGTTCTTGACGTAACAATGTCGGCTCGGGTTTAATATCTACAATGGGTGGATACTGTGCGCGGCTCTCTTGACGACAAACGTATGCAGAAGAGAGCGATCGACCAAATACATTGGGTACATTACGTTTGGGAATTCGAACAGTCAACATGTCTATTCAACAAATAAAAATAGTTTAGGCAAACGTCAAAAAAATTCATGTCATAAATTTGATAAATCGTTTCACTTACCGTAGAGCCGATAATTAAACAGAATGCAAACAATTTATTATTGACGTTCAACCATCAAACCGAACATTATTATTATTATAATATAATATACGAATTAATAGTATAAATTATTTATAATAAATAAATAACCAATTAATTCATCCGTCGTCGCGTTGCAAATTGTAAATTGTAAACTGTATCAATGTAAATTACATTATGTAATATTAATATTTTAATTTGTCATGCGTTCTATTATCATTTATCAGTTATCATCGCTCTGTGCACCGGTGTGGGGTATGGTCACAGATAATACAGAGGAAATCTATGGTTGTGGTGGAAAAATCAAATATTTTCATTTTGTCTATATTGATTATTGACAACAACAAAATATGTCTGCTTTAAAAAATACTATAATGATAATAATATGTAATTTCTTGTCTATAGAGTATAAACAGATCGAAATATAATTAGTAATAATTACTCTATGATAGAAATATTGTAATATGCATATTTTTTAGGTGAATATGATTATTATCACTTATCAGACAATTGATTCCACCTTGAAAATTCAGCGTATAAGCACAGATTAAAATTTTTTGAAATTTTCAGTTTCTGTAGTAAAAACTTCGATACTTATCTTTCGATATAAATACACGCCAGACTAGACTAGTGCCAGGTATGTTTATTATCTACATTTGTGCTTGTCTAATGTCTTTTTATGTTTTCTTAAAAACATTGTCATAGATCTGTAGATAATTCATTATTTTATTTATAATGTAGGCACATTTAATTATAATACATTTTATATCGTACTGATCTAACTAGGACTAACCTAAGAACAGTCCCAAAAGGGACCAACGAGTTACCAAGTTAAACTCAGTGAGCTATACTCAGCCTGACAAATTTTGGTAGATAAATTATTATGCGGACATTTGTTGTCTCCGTCTTACAAGTGCGTACCATAGTACATTTTACGCTCAGCAGATTGGGTTTAGCTCCATTTAAAAATTATAGTGAATTTACCTCTTATAGCAATACCTTTATGTAATTTAAAGGTGAGATTATTATCTAGGGCGTCTCATAGGATTTTTATTATATTTTAATTTTTAGTTATGAGTATTTTAAGGGCCAGTTGCACTGTCTCTGATTTAAGTTAACCGGAGTTTAATCGGCCGAATTTGGCCGATTAAATATCTGTTATCAGCTGATTAAGCCTAATCAAAGTTTAACCGTAGACGGTGCAACTGGTCCTAAGATGTACAAACAATTTATAATTTTAAAATACTCAATTATTAAAATGTAGTAAAAAGCCCATGATCTATCCTAGATAATAATTTTACCTTTAAATTTTATAAGAGGTCAATTCACTTTATTTTTTAAACTAACGGAGCTAAACGTGATCTGCTAAGCGTACAATTTGTTATGTTACACACTTGTAAGATGGAGACAACGAATGTCTGTGTAGCGTCCTTTTAAACTTGTTTGTTCTAATCCATTTTAATGGAATTTAGACTAATAAAATATATTATAAACTTATAAGATGTAGGGCTATGTGGGCTGGTACTTACCCTATCCAGTACTGTCTAAGTACTATGGTTTTCATCGTTCATTGATATTTTCACTTTTAACTTTTAAGTATGGCCACATAGGTACATGAATACTTTTAATTTAAATGACACCTAAATTAAAATATAATTTAATCTTTTGCTATAATAGATAATAGATAAATACCTACCTAATAATCTGTCATTGTTCTGCAAAATGTCTCTATGATGATTTCGCAATAACATTTTTAACATTTTTAATTTTGTAGCCACTTGTTATTTTGGATAAATAGATTTTCATATAATTTTTGTAACAAAGTTAATATTTTGTCGTGCTTGTTTTATATGTTCACTGTTCAATAAAAAGGTCAAATACATTTAATCATTTATTATCCACAGAATATCTGTGTGTGAGGTTAAAGTAGCACTTCCAGATTTTCACAATTGCTAAACTATAGGTATAATATTTTATAGCTTTATAAGTAACTTTTATTTGAATAATTTTTAATAGTTTGATGTAAAATTTTTGTGTAAAAATGCAAGAAATTATATTGACTTTGTTTTGTACAATTAATTGATTGTAAAAATAAATTTTTATTTTGTATACCAATCAAACCAGGTGCATATTTACGGGGGCGGATATGGGGACAAATCCACCCCCATGTCTCTTTAAATACATGTCTATTATTATATTATAATTATTACATCGTAATCTGTAAGCTAAGACTCTTGTCATCCGCCCCCTACAAAAAATATTAAATACCCCACTGAATCAAACATCTCTGATTAAAACATAATCGTACCTACTTAGAAAGGTTTTTAAATTTCAAATTAAATAAATCTAACAAATACCTATTCTTTTTTTATTAAATGACTTAAAATGTATTTTCATATAGGCACATTAATAAAGTGTTTTTTTAGAAATACATTTTTGTAATAGATGACAGTGGTACAATATTGATTAAGTTTAGCTGGTAATTATTGTTACTTATTATCAGTGCCAAAATATAAGTCAATCAATCATTTGTGCATTTGTGCATTTCCATATCAATCTTAACAAGTCAAATTTAATGCTAGGTGGTATACATATTACCTACATAGATAGGTACCACAATTAAGTAAACTACCTATGAAATTATATCTTGTTTATTTTCTAATATTTCAAGGTTTTTGACTTATTTGTGAGGAATTGTAGATCAGAATATTATCATATTATATAATATCTAAACGCTTAATACGAAAATCATCAGCCAATTGATAAATAGTAAATACAATAGTAGTTTTTATTTTGCTTTTTTCATATCATGTTTTTTGTCGCTGTACTACCCTTAAAATTTGCTATTGTTATCTATAACTTTAATTACCTATCTTTTATTAATTTTTCATTAAATAGTAGTTTAAATACATAATAAATTATGAAATTATGAAATAGTAAAGTGTTCCTACCTACCTAACAAATATTATAATACCATACCTATATGGAGCTATTTATTAATTATTTAATTTAAATGTATATTGTATGGCGTATTCGTAGGTGGGTGTGCATTATAAATGCATAGTTAATAATGTATGTACATTATAATTGAATAGAAAAAAATTATAAATTCACTATAGGTAGATAGTTATGCTATAGGCTATATTTGATTAAATACATTTTAAAATGTGGTTTGACGCCTAATTTTATATCAAAATTGAAATTCTCCACATTTTTAATATTACCTACCTATCAATAACAAAAAAAACTAGTATTACTAATTAAATAATCTCTTAATTGAAATCAAAATGCTGTTAAATCACGTGTAATCTTGCAATAGTATGTGGAAAATTAAGAATTATCTCAAATTCTACTTATTTTTTAGTCGATACAGTACAAAATAGATAACCCATGAGACACTGGCACACTGCAAAATACATATTGTATTATTTAAAAACTATAAATAATTATTATCTACCAAAAATTTGTTATCCTAAAAATAAATTTTGTAATTAATGAATCATGCCCAAGTAAAATGTTATTCGGCTATTATTTAAATTATACGGAATTAACCAATATCAAAACTAAATGATTTATGCATTTTTATATGAAATAACCAACAACTTTAATCTCAAATTTACTTTCAGGCTCAAGTTAGTTATGGCTTTTATTATTCGAAGATTTTATTCATCAGTTATTGAAAAGACTGTTTTGATATCAAGATCGACAGATGTATTTGAAAACCTTGCCTTGGAACACTGGTACTACCGACATTCAGACTTCACCAATAAATCTATGTTGCTATTGTGGGTAAACAGTAACTGTGTTGTAATTGGCCGCCATCAAAATCCTTGGTTGGAAGTAAATTTTGATCCAACTATTGACCTACGGATAGCAAGAAGAAATAGTGGTGGTGGAACAGTATTTCATGATAATGAAAATCTCAATATGACTTTTTTCACGAACAGAGACATTTATAACAGGAAACAAAATTTAGAGCTTATTGTTGAAACATTAAAAAATGAATGGAATGTTGTAACAGAAATTAATAAACGAGAAGATATTGTAATAGATAATATGTACAAAGTTAAGGGTTTAAATTAATTTGATTTCCTCATAATGGAAAAATTATTCTTCAGCTTTAATGTATTGAAAAATTTAATTTAAATATAGATATCTGGCACAGCTTCCAAGTTGGGAAGACCTAATGCATACCACCATTGTACATTATTAGTAAATTGCAATCGAGAATTTATGTCAAATTTATTAAGAAAACATGAAGTAAATTGCACAATAAATAATTATTAAAATATTACGTAACTCCTAACATTATAATGTTTTTTAGAAAAATATTGAAACCAATGCCACTGTTAGTGTAACATCAGATGTATTGAATTTGACACAAATTAATAACAAAGTGTGTATCAATAGATTAATGACTGCTGTTGGTTTACAATACCTGAAAACAGTAGGCAATACAACAACAATAAATCAAGGATTTAATTATGTAACACCAAACGAACAAACATTCCCTGGTACTATTTTTTTTTATAGAGATTAACATATAAAAGCATATAACATCTATGTATATTTCTTACAAGTAATATAAAATATTGAAACATTTTTTTTTTGTCATTTTTTAAACAGGTTTTAATGAAATAAAAAATGAAATGGAGAGCTGGGAATGGATATATGGACGAACGCCAAAGTTTAATATAACTGTTAAATGTAATGAAAAATCTGTTGTTTTATCTGTAAAAAATGGTATCATTGAAAATTTTACTACAGCCTGTAATGTAAGTTTGAACAACTTAGTTAATGAAAAATTTAATATGAATATAGTGGAAGAGATAAAACAACATTTGAAAACCATTGATATGTAATTTTATAGTATAACTGTTTTATTTTTATATTAGATAATTACTGTAGTAAAAATATAATATATTGTGTTAATTTATGTTATGATTAAATATTAAAATTAATGATTAATTATTAGACACAATGTGATTCGTTATCTTTTCCATTGTACAGTTTGATATTTCATAAGAACAATTTAATTTTTCTTTTGTTTAGATTCTTGAGCCTTGAATGCATTACACCTAGTGGGCAACCAAATACGTGTTTGGTTTTTGTTTATTTTAGTGAAATGTATAATGTCACTAAAAAAAAGTATGCAATGACCTATTATACATATTGTATGGCAATCGTGTTTTCTCTTTAAAATAATGATAATTAAATATTTTATCATTAAATTTAAATTGTATGTGTTAAAATAAATGTAAAAACTAATGAACATTCATGTTGTATGGTAAATAATCATCGAGTATAGTAAATAATAATGGTACATAGTAATTAAAATTTAAAGGTTTAACTGTTATAAATTTAAAGGTTTAACTGTTATAAATTTAAACGTTTGTTTGTTTTAAAATGATAAAGATCATTAGGAGAATCACAATAGGACAAATAACATGGTATGAAATATAGTTAAACATTATTATACTATAATAAGATATACATTTCATTTAATAGATACATTTATCATAACAAGAATAATGAATATTTATTTTTCTACATCTAAATAATCTTAGCCAATTATATTAGGTTGATAATCTATAATATAATTATTCTATTTTATAAATAGTAATATATGCGTATAATCCTAAGCCATGATTATAATAATATACGGTTGAAGACTAAAATCATAATCTATGGTCTGACATTGCTTTACAGAGAGCGTGCATAAATAATACATTAAAAGCTTAATAACTAGAATATACAATATATATTTGATCAGTCAATCCGAATAATAATTAAAATAAAATAAACAGTGAAACTCGACTAATGCCTAGTCTATTGTTTATTTAAAAATGTGCAAGTTTACTATTACCCTGCACTGAATGACCTTGCATTAGGAATGAAAATACAAAAGTGAGAAAAATTGCTTTTGATTGACTGTATCCAACACCACTGACAACCAACTACCATTAGGAACTTTTCTGCTAGGAAAACAAATATTGGATAATAATTTAAACATAATACAAAGAATGATAAAGTTCCAAAATTCCAAGTATACATTTATTAAATTTTATAATGTTTTGTTTGGTACGTAGAACGTGGTAAAACGTGCTTGGTTACTAAAATAAAAAAAAATTATAATAATAATGAAAATATTTGCTTAAGACTTACAAACTGTAATAACTGGAATTTAATTTATCTAGTACAAGTTTGTCATTTTATAGTTCGACGAGATACATTTTTAGTTCCTTTAAATTGCACCACATCATTGTCTTCTTGTGAATAATCACATGAAATGTCTTTATCTTTCTTTGTTGGATTTTCTTTACGCTTAATTAAAACACTCATCATCACTGCCGAAACCAACAACAAAACAGCACAGAAGCTTATAAGAGGTAACCATTTATTTTCTGTTTCTTTTTCAATTTCTGACAACATTGGCTGGTACTCGTGAACTTCTCTGGTAACAATTCTGGCTGGTCTTGCTGCCACTGGGCTGTGTGGACAATTTGCCTCGCGCACATACCTGGCCCACGTGCGTTGCACACTAGATGTGAGCTCTCTTCCAGGTCTTCTTAGTTTAGCTTCCTTAACAGGCGTACTCTTAGGATCGAAATTGCACACCAATCCTTTGGTCTTTTTGTTGTTTACATTGGAAGCAATTGATTTTGTAGAACCAACCAACACACCTATATTTCCTTTAGACGATGCAGCCCATTCCCACATATCCACAACATAACAGTCGCATTTCCAAGGGTTACCGACTAGTCGTAACGACATAAGTTGATGGTTATATCCAAATTTATCTGGTTTAATTGCCGTTATATTATTGAAACTTAAGTCCAACTGTTCCAACCCAGTCAGTGATTCTAAAAACTTCATAGATCCTTCTTCGTCACTCTTTAATTTATTATCGTTCAACAATAACTGACTAATATTGGGCGTCGTTATGAAAGCATCAACAGGTAAATGACTCAAATTACATTTACTCATATCCAAATTCTTTAAACCAGATAATTGAGGTGGTAGTATTGGCCCTTCTTCGGGAACTTGAAGAGGATTTCCCGAGAGTCTTAACTCTTCCAAGTCTGGATATGTAAAATTATCGTAGAACACTGTATCATTTAGACGACTAAGTCCGCAGTTATTCAACTCTAATACTTCTAAACGCGTAAGATTTTGGAATAAACCTGATTCAAGACTTTTAAGTTTATTTCCAGACAAAATAAGCGTTTTTAAAGCAGACATTTTTAAGAAAGTCGTTCTTGATATTCTTTGCAAGTTGCTATAACCCATATCTAAATGTTCCAACGATTCTAATGGAGATAAAAGTGCTGTAAATGCATTGTTCAAAGGATTTCTTGATATGTCCAATTCTTGTAAACTAGTAAATTTATGGAATGTGTTAGCGGGCAACCTTGTCAATCCACAGTCTCTTAATGAAAGTTTCACAAGCTTTAATAAAGGTGATAAAGCTACTGCCAAGTCTGCTGCAGATAAATGGTTTCCAGATAATATGAGGGTACGCAATTTCGTAGCATTAGCAAACGCATCTTCAGACAAAGGTCCTTTTAAATGACAGTAACTGAGGTCAAGAAAATCTAAATGAACTAAATTGTGACCTAAAGTAGTAGCTACATCGAGATCAGATAATTCATTTTCAGCCAACACCAAACCTCTTAACCAAGTATTATTGAAAAAAACATTTTCTGGTAAATTTGATACACCCGATTGTCTTAAATCAAGATGTTCCAATCTGCCTAAATTACCCAGTATTAAAGTCCAGTCAACATGACTTTTGAGACTATTTCCAGCCAATTCCAATACTGTAAGGTGCCCAAGACTACTAAATGCTACGCTTGATATGTGTGTAAGATTGCAGTTATTAAGAATTAGATGTTTTAAACTAGTAAGAGGATCAAATATGCCTGGTTCAATGATATGAAGAGGGTTTCCGGAAATATCAAGTTTATCTAGACCACTGATATTGGCGAAAAACTGTGGTGATAATTTTGTTAGATGACTATTTGCCAGGTACAGGTACAGCAAAGACTTTGAGTATAAGAATGGACCTTCAACTTGTTCCAATGGATTTCCTTGTAATTCTAACGTAATTAATCCAGCGCTATCCCTGTAATAAATATAACAAATGTCAAATAAGTTAATAATTTATACTATTAAACATGTATTTAAACACTTTCTCATTATCAAATATTTCTCTATAAAAATGTTTAATAGATTTAAGTAAATATTATTTTTTTATTTTTAATTCTTTATTATTTTGTATTGTAATAAATCTATCTACCTAATTAAAACAAAAATGTATTGATGAAATGAATCATTACAAAATGAACCAACAGTTTTCGTAGTGCTGATAATATTAGTATCACTTAATGCTTAAACAAATATTGAGCTATAAGACAATACAAATCATGAAATTAACATCAAGAATGAAATTAGGTTTATGGGTAACATATTTAACATTTTTTTAATGTTTAATTTTAAGATTAGATGGATGGAAAAAGATAATTAAAATATTTATAGGAACATTATTCTGTTTAGCCGTTTAAACATTTAGTGTACGTTAGTACGTCACCCGACAATGGAATCGACCTTGAATAAGTAAACGTGAAAACTGTGACTCAATTTGTTTAATTTAAATACGATTTAAGTTAAACGCCGAAGTAAGAGTCCTTTCATAGGCTAAATATCCTTTGTACAATCGTATACATTATACGAAATACCTAATACCTATATATATACATTAACTAGGAGGCTACTGGCTAGGTATCTACCTAGTTTATCTAAATAAACTTACACAAATGCTTCAGGATCGACATAATTGATCAAGTTAGATGACAAATCTATGTCCAACAGGTAATGAAGTCCAGCAAATGTTGTTTTTTGAATTTTTGTTAAAAAGTTCTCGGACAACTGCAATGTCCTAAGTTTGATATCAGCCGGGAACGGTTCGATTTCTTTTAGGAGATTTCCGTTCATATTAAGTACGTAGACATTGCCGTCGAGTCCTTCATATGGCATGCTTGTCAAGTTACTTTCCGAACAGTCAGTCACCCAGTTAATTCTGAAGAAATGACAATCACAATCTTCTGGACAGTCAAGCTGTTCAGATAGAATGGCACTTGTATTGCATACGTAAGCCAATAGTGTTGCAAACACTATAATGGATGTACGTGTCGCCATGTCGCGGCGGATTTCTCAATTCAAACTCTGAAAAATGAATAATTTATTAATTTAAATTAAAAAATTGAAATTGAAACACTTAGACAAGTATGAGTCCAACATTAATATAGAGGGTATATTAAAAATTCTAATCTGGTAAAATTTGTTAAGTACCTATATTATAAAATAACCGTATCATATTGTAAAAAAATTGTGTATAGGGTCTGATGTTATCGATTCGTCAAACGTTTTCGTTTGGTGTCAAGGCATTACCAAGGACTTGGCACAGGTCTCAAAACTAGTAAAAATTCATCATTAATATAATACGCTCTCCAAATATTTGTAGAACATCGTTCTACTAGCAATTGAATGGCCCTATAGGCACGCCCTGTCATATGAATGACAGTATTAGTATTGATTTAATTAAGTCTGACACGCCCCGTGTGAACACTGCGAACAGTTGTCTAACACTATCTGAATTTAAAATTTAAGTTCTAAAAATTTTGGACGCCGATTATAATATTGTTCAGATTAATATGTATGCCTCTACTATAGTGAAAATAATGTTCATACTATTATTCTTATATTCAAATAATAATCACTTGACGATTACCATTTTGTTAATGTCTTATTAATAATAATAGATAAAAGATAATAAATATTTATGTTGTTTAATAACGATATAAAAATATAGCGATAGATATTATTTATATAGGTTTCAAAATAATGCTGGTAAAATCATGAACCAACTAGAAAATACAGATTTTTAAGTGTTATTATTACTGCAGTCACTATAGTATATGTGGTCGTCCAAGACGTCTATGGAATTACTAGGAATTGTAGATCATCACTGCAAGTGGTAAAAAATAAAAATGATAACCTTCCAAATGATAATTCATTTTTAGTTATTAAAAATAAAATAACAATCGGAGTACTATAGAATGGACCGGATCGAAATATCGAATGGCATATTATGTATTTGACTTGCATTAAAGTTGATTGATATTTTTTTGAACTTTGATGAAACATTGTCATCGATGTAACATGGTATCACATACCTACCATAATATATGTGAACGTGAGAGTCCACATAACAGTCACTTTAACGTCCTTGATGTACCCCCCATTCCATCTCACGTTTCTAATTGATTAATTATTAACGACATGTGTACAACAGTAAATTGCATGATTTACAAGAGAAATTAAAATATACCTATGAATTATTATGATCGAGTACACAAGACAATTGCTACTGAAGTAGTGAAGTGAAAGTAATATAGTCCCTGACAGATAAATACCATTTAAAACATATTATAACGTCTCGCTAAATTAAAATTTTACCATCAGTACCTATAGTCAGTATCTATACTAGTTACTCATTATAGTACCTAATTGCATTATTATACATAATATAATAGAGTTCCGACATAAATTACTCAACAGCAGAAGTGCAAATAGGATTCATATAATCTTTGTGAGGGTAAGGTTATTTCATTTTAAATGCAACTGAAATAAAAAATAAATTAATATCTTTTTTCGTAATATAATTATTACGAAATGGATGAGTATATCATGTATTTTTATAAAGGTCGTAGCCCTACATATTATAATTTATTTGTTATTTGTTATTTGTTATTTGTTTAACCTTTGTTTATCAATAAATGTTTTTAATAGGGTTGTAAATTGGAGTAGCATTTAGGTAACGATAAATAAACCTGTAGGTATATAATCAAACTAAATTAAGTTCTCAAAAATATATGCACTTAAAAACACTTAACATATTAAGTTTTATTTACATTTTACGCACTTCCATGATGTCGATATACATGTTTGGCAGCATAATATTTTAGAATAATATTAAGTTAAAAAATTATTGCTAATGATAAATGACATAATCTGTTACACCAGTACAAAGTAAATATCTTAAACATAGACGGAGATTGGGTGGTCCTTTGAAGAGCTTAGGGTGCCGCACAAAAGTATTGGATACTAACCACCATTGTATAAAAAACTGTAATAAAAACATGAATTTTACATAAATTACCTAGATCTCAAAGCGTAACGAAAAATGTTTTTATATGAATAATAATTTTAATTATATTTGTTTCAAGTTTTGAATAAAATACACAATCATGCAATTTGCATTCAACGAGTTAAATATTTTTCAATGGTAGATATTTTAATAACGCTGTGAAGTTAACCTCATGGTGGTATCATAATAAGTAGGTACTATAGTACCTATCTATGATATCACTAGTGATACTACTGTTACATTAAAATATTTATACATTTTAATTAACGTTTGGACTTATTGGATTTGTCAAAGATCAGTCAGATTCAGTCGGAGACGGCCGTAGCCAAAACAGTACTATGCGTAAGATTAATACTAATAATAGTTTGTGCTGCAAAACAAATTTAATTCTTCTATTTTATATTGTAAGGATAATTATAGGAAAGTATCTTAAAATGTATATCATAAGAATTACCTATCATCTAAAAATGTATATATTTTATATACCTATTATAATATTCACTAAATTGTGTATAAACTATTATTGGAGTTTATTTTTTATTAATGCATATTGTTTATGGTAATATATAGGGGGGGGGGGCTGCGGACGTAGCCCTTGTGGGTCACTTTTTCCAGTCAAATACTAGCAAACTACCACTATAATTCTATAAAATCTCAGCCAGTGATCTGATATTTAAACCGTTAAAATATAACTAGGTATATTCATAAAGAAAAACTAATTGTTGAAAATTATTGCAAACGATTTTAACTAAATACCCATTTTTTGGCTCACATCGTACATATTATTATAACAAGCGTCATCGTAACTTATCGACATTCAGAAAATTATTCAAGAAACTTTAAAGGCAAAAAGATAACGTATTAGGTATGGCCAACATAGATGTATTAATAAATATAGATATTTCTTCAATGTAACTTATCTAAATGGATAAAGAATTTATCGAATTAATTATGATGCACGGAAAATATTTTACCGTCAAATTCGTTTGCGTTTAGTTATAATTTTTAAACATGCACTGCGGCTTGTCTAGCTATATATAGCTACGTTTTTTATTCTTGGATCTTTGTCATAAATACGTAATACATGCAATATGTTTTACCCAAATTCCAAATAATCATAATCTTATTTTGTCAAGATAAAATATTTAACTATTTAACCGAATTATGACCGTAAACGTATATAAGTAGTTATTTTACATGCGATAATAATATAGGTATAGATGAAATACAAATACGCCTACACGGGTATTTAATAATTTGAATAAACATATACAACATTAGACTGAACAATTTCAAACCAAAGTTATATAAGTAGGTATATCTGACGCCTAAACATCCATAAAGTTACAATTTATTTACTCACGCATTAATTAGTTCGAATTAATATTCTCATGGGATTCGACGTGCGTGCATTCGTCTACACTCTATACTGTCAATAGACAATAAGACGTGCGTTGAATACGCATACAAAATCAATTCCGACGATAGGTATTGTAATTTTTATGATATACCTAAGACACGATATTTTTTATACGAATTTCAGGTTTAAGGAGTTTTCCGATCTTTTGTTTGCAGTTGTACTCCTAGATAAAAAAATACACACTACCTACTACGAAATTATTTTACGAAACCATTTTTTTTTTTTAGGTCTACGATATGAAAGTAATATAATAATATTATATTACTTATAATGCTTACAAGAAAGGAATATACAAGTTACGTGTGTCTGATATAATATATTAATCGTTAAAGTTTGATTTTAAAAAAATGTCTACCGATAATATCTTATCTTATTATAATATGATCCTCAGTAGCTATTAGTATGGGAATGGGAGTGAGATTATAACGACTACTCTATATTTTACTTGTAAGTTGCAGTACCTATCATAATATTGTAAATATGTAAATAATATTAAATATAGGCACCGATTATGTGATATCGCAGTGAGTATCTTATGCAGTTGATATGGTAAGAGTGATTAAAAATGTTAATCCCTCCCGAGTCCCGAATAGTAATTATATTGGAACAGATTTTTAGTATGAATTCGAATACATACTTGTATAATATTATTTATGAAATATGAGTACCTACTTGTACAAGTATACCCTACCCGATAAATTTACATACGGATACGATCATATCTATGTGATATAACTATATAAGTATAAAACACATACCATGTCGAAAATCTGCAGGTATATATACCCCCATACCTACGATAATTTTTTTTAATAATAGCATTTATTTACTGATATAAAACAGTTTGTATAATAATCGTTTGGAATTATAATATGCGTATACAAATTATAGAAAAACGCATCCTACAAGTCCGCGGGCCGTAAATATAATATAGGTACGTATATCTACACATTTTTTAAACTTGTTATTGTAGTCTGATCTCGTGGACCTTGGCGAAATTAAATTACATCCGTTTGAAATAATAATAATAATAAAAAAAAACTCGCGCAACAAGTACCTAACATACATATATGATATTATACACATACACACACGAGCACGCACACGTATCTATATTATAATAAAACCTAAATACGCGTATCGGCGTATCACGTATATATTTTAAAATAATTTTCTAGTTTGCGAATAAATTTCCCGACACACGGACGTCACGTTTGTAATATCGTGTGTGTGTGCGTGTGTGTGTGTGTGTGTGTGTGTGTGTGTGTGTGTGTCGCGAAGTTCAATTTTTTTTCTGAGGCAAAAAATTATGATCCCGACCACTGTTGTAGCCATAATAATATTATTATCTATATATACCCATACGTAATAATATTATGTCGTATGTAGGTACGACATGAGCGGCGGCGGCGTTCAGCAGGTGATGGCGGCGGCGGCGAGTTACGTCAGCCTCGCCGTGGTGGTAGATAGGTATATACCGTATTACATATACC
The DNA here is from genome assembly GCF_005508785.2 of Acyrthosiphon pisum. Lineage (NCBI taxonomy): Eukaryota > Metazoa > Arthropoda > Insecta > Hemiptera > Aphididae > Acyrthosiphon > Acyrthosiphon pisum. The sequence goes on from NC_042494.1 coordinate 54,639,019, forward strand.
TAATATATTTTAGGTGGGTACGCGAATTCCGAAAACCAGCGTGCATAAAAACATTTTCGATTTCACGTAGTCCGCCGTGGCACGTACGCTCACAATTGTTTTTTTCCGTTTTCGTTTAAAGTAGGTATATTTATTATTTTTGTTTTACGACTAATTAAATCGGACGAGGTCGCCGCCGCCGCCGCCGCCACCACCACCGACGTGCATTGCGATCTCGTACCTATATATTATTATTATTATCATGTTTATAGGTAGTAAGTAGGCGCACGGTGCAGAAATAATAATGTTTTGATGAATAGGTATTCGCTCGTACACGACGACGCTTGCGAATGGCAAAACATTATATTATCTATTATAAACTCGTAAAATAATATTATTATGTTGGTCGAACGGTGGAAGACGAGCGTAATAATATAAATAAAAAAACCAGAAACAAACCGATACCTATCCGGGTGTACCTGACACACGGTATTAATCCATTATCCATTACTATTATTATACACTATTGGATTTTAGTTCGTTCGCCCCGCGACGCGGTTGACCTTTCTCGTGCGGTGGGTGTGCTCCGTCAGCGGCGCACAATATATATATTTTATTAAAATATATCATTATTATAACGCAGATACACACGTTCGCACACCACACGTACAAATATTATAATTTACGTTGCCCGTGAGCCGGACGTTGTGCGCAGACACAATTATTATCATCATTATCATCATCATTATGGTTGGCTTGTACGATAATCGTCTTAAATAATCGCCACGCGCGCCAGACCCGATATTATAATAATGCCCGTCCTGTATAATAATATTACTATAATATTTATGATGGTCGTATATATAGAGAGAGAGGCGACGGCTCCGGTGAAATTTAGCAACAGCCGAAGAAGAGACCGACGGGATTCGTAATAACGTTAACCTCGGCGAATGGGTTTAAACACGACGGGGACTGCGTGGAAGTGGTGTCAAGGGCTTTTCAAATGTATCGATTATTCGTTTTCCTGTACGGTGGCCGTTCGCACGATTATCGCGATGCCGCGCGGACGTAATATACAGCGACCGCGTACAGCACACCTGAGTCGTCCGTCCGCAAGATTGAAAACGAAAGCAAATAGGTACCTGTCCAATATAGCTGGGGCATGTCGATTAAGGTGTTAAAATGTTTGACACGCGTGTGTACATATGTGACGTTATATTATAATGTATAGATTATATAGAGGTAGTCGGGGTAGTAAAAACATGTGTAAGTATTATATAAATATTAAAACATTATTGAAGTGAATTATGTCGTGAGTGCGAGTACATTGACTTACCCCAATAAAAAACGGTTTGACGGCTCGAGCGATGATGAAAATATCGAATCGATGTGGACCAGTTCGAGTAAAAGAATGATATTAACACTCGCACGACTTGTACCCCTTTTTTTTTTTTTTTTTGAAGATAAATTCGTAAACAAAACGTTAGCACCGATAAGTGCTGCTGCGGAAGTTGTTGACGTTAACGAGTACGTCCACGTTGCACCGCACAGGGACTCGCGACAACTGGTGAGTGGTGGCTGGATAGTGGATAATGATTTCGGAATCGGTGAATCGTTCTTTGAGCGCAGAACGAGTCGAACCAGCGGGACCCTTGGTGGGGGGTTGATGTCGATGGTGGGGCGGCTGCGGCGGCGACGCTCGCGTGTGCCCGACCACCGTCGTCTCCCACCGTCACCAACGGGGTTTTCGCAACATCGCGCCGCCGCATGACTCACACTCGCACACGCTTTGTTATTATTATGATATTATTATTCGACAACAAAAAAAATCCGTTTTCTCGATTTACAATCATAATCAATCTACAACGTTCGTCGATGAAAGGGACACTGGCCTGGTAATTGACTAATACAATTATAAAATATTCGGTTGCGACCTATCTACCTATATAGAATTGTAGAACTATAGTTCAACAATTTATGTGTGTAGTTCAAAAACGATACCACGTAAGACATATTAATAATATAGCCTAAGGTAGGTGGTGTTAACGCATTAACACGGTCTGAGGAGTTCGGAATGCAAAATACCGTTTTTTTTTCATTTGCGCAGCAGCACCGGCGTGGCATATGACAAATGGGTGTGAATTGATTGAATAAACGCGCGAGATGTTGAAATATTTCCTGATTGAATTTGAAGGAATAACGACTTGTGGGAGTCGTGCTGGACTATGCTGCTGCACTCGACCTGCACGTCTGCACCACTCGTCAAAGAGGTCTGAGCTGGTAAATTGTGCCTACATCGTATAGTAGACAATAGTAAAGCTGATGGACTGATTAGATTGGTGATCATATAATATATATATATATATTATGTACCTAGTGATCATACATCCATGCAGACTTCTGGTAAATTCCACGTCCGAATGAACGATTTTGAGATCGGAGCTATGTCTCTAAATTATGTAAAATACTAATTTAAGTAGTTTCTACTGTTTCATGTTTGTGTATCATGGGAACAATTTTATAATTTAATAAGGAATAAATAAGTAATAAACGTTTTAAATATTAATTGATTATATAATTGATAATTCATATTTTATGTATATTAAATTGATACAAGGGTAACCGCTAGCAAGTCGCATTTAAATGTCAAGTTTTAATATGTTAAAAAATCGCAAAAACCGATATTGACGTAGCTCGTAGGTAAGATTTAAAAAATCAATTACAAAATAAGTATAACAAATTATGTATTTATAATTATATTTTTTATTAATGCAGTCAGCATGGTTAACTTTGTATGTCTAGTAGCCAGTAAGTCCAGTAAGTACCTACACGGAACTGAAAAGTTTTAGTATCAAAAATTCCGTTTAATTTAAAAAAAAATAGACATTAAAATTTTTCAATTAGGTTTTTGAAAATTGTAGAGATTTCAAGATTAAGTGATGTTTGTAAGTTTGTTATTTGTGAAAATATTGCAATAAAAATTATTATTTGTTGAATTAGAATTTAGATCACAATTATTCTACTTCTTCGAAAAACATTATAACAGCCACACATTGTAGCAACAATTATTCAATCCAAGTAAATTCGGGCACTTAGAAATCTAAAACTATGATAGGTATAACTATTACCTAAGTTATATCTTGTTTTTAACAGCAGTTGCTACATGGTCTATAATAGATATTGGCACCAATGACGGTCTGTAAAAAAAATTAGTGCATATACGATTTTGTATTTGTGTAAGTACCTATCTAAATTCTAAAGACATCCGAAACCGATGGAATCATATAGATACGGACTCAATCATAGTTCAAAATTCAGAGTAGGACAGTGGGATTATATTCTAAGATTTAATTTAATATAAAAAAATATTTATGTATAGATATGTAACAAATTGCCAACTATTTACAAAGTTTAAAGTCGAAACAATAAAGATAAATTGAAAACGAATTGAGCATGTATATAAGAAATTATGACAGTATTAATTGATTTTTTTTTATAATTATCAATAAATCCAATTACGTTTTCTCTCGATCGATAGTTCATTAGTTGATATGTTTACAGTTTCTAATTATTCAAGGTTACACGAATCCGTAAATAATAAATAATTATATTGTGTGATTAGGCTTTTCTAAATAATTATTATAAAAGTTAATTAGTTATAATAATAATATATAGATATATTGATTTTTATACAATATGGTAGTAAAACTTATGGAATAAACACCACCAGCAGTGTTGGTTATAAAATTAGAACAATACCTAATAGCTACAAGGATAAAAGTTAAATGCAAAAATAATTTACTTATGACTAGATTAAAATGTTAATGTAATTATGTTATGGACTTACGGTGTACCACATGCCTAAATGCTTTTACAATGAGACCGTTTAATAAAAAAATATTTGACCAAATACGTAATATCTTAATACGGCTAATAAAGGTAAACAATGGAATGACAGGAATAATATAGTAATATTATATTATGTAGGTACCTATACTGTTCTAGTCTAATAAATGTAAGATAATATGATTAATATTTGTTAAAATTAAAACTTAACGATAATAAAAATTCGCTAGTAGGTATATAGGTAATAAATAATAGTTATTAAAATGGATAAAAAATAAAACTACGTCACTTCATGTGCGTATGTTGCAGTATACCGCATTAATAATATTATCATTGATAAGAACGCACATTTTATGCAATTATTACGAAAGAAAATGATTTAAAGTAAATCATAAATTAAAAAATAATTCTTATTTAATTTTAATATCAATTAATTATTAAAATTCATAAAAAATTGTTTTGTTTATTTAAATAGAATTATAATATCAAAAGTAATAAATGCTAATAAAATGTATATTAATCTGTAGTAAAATTATTATTTATAATATATTAACTAGAATTTGCGTCGTGCATTCAAGCCACACCGCCATAAATAGTTCAATATAATAAAGCCTGATATAGGTACGCTTATAAAGAGTGCTAAGATCTAAATGATTTAAATAATATTCCAATCATCAGATATTATGTTTATGTATAACATTTGTTTTTTTTTTGACGTTTCAAACTTAATAAATAATTAGTAATTAAGTATCTGTGAATACATAGAATAATATATATACCTAACTGATAAGAAAAACCAATGAATTCGATCTGCTGTTCAGTAGGTTTCGAATGTACATCGTCATTGAATAGGTCACTGTAATGGATATGCTAAATTATAATTAAAAGATACATTTTTTCACGAAAAACGATTTAAAGGGATGACGGTGTATTTAAAACTACTTCAAAAAATATATTTTTATAATTTATTTGTACTAGGTACTCTTATATATAGGTACTCTTATGTAGGTACTCTTAGTACCTATAGGTTGAAATAATTTTTGCCAGAAATATTGAATAAATAATAAAATATATTATAATCTTATAAACTATTGTTATTACACAATATTATATATGTCAATATCGAGATACAGTAGAACGGTAAGTATAGATATTTACGATATTTAGTAGATAGTTACGTGACATAAATATCATAAAATTAGAATAAGTTTTTTTTAAATATAATTATATAATGTATATACGCTATACATGATATATATATATATATATGCATAAATTACAATGTAAATTATATAGGAGTTACTTATCCAAGCCCGGATTAAGACATTTTGAGGCCCAGGGGCCAAAGTTTTAAATAAGGCCTTTGTACGAAAAAAAAATATTAATGTATATAATGTGTTCCGGGGTGAAGTGACCAGCCGACGTCATATAAAAGTATACCAAAAATGATAAAGAAATAGCCTTTAAAGATTGGGTATAACTTTTTTATTTTTAAGTTATGGGCAAACTGTTTTTATCAAAATCATACATATCACGCATTTGTTTATGTATTTTCAAAAGTTTTTAACATTTGTATGTATTTTTTTTATTTTAAAGCTATTTAATTGTCCTATCAACACTCCAAAATACGCAATTGAACTAGAAATGCACTAATAATTTTTATTAAATTAAAAAAGTAGAAAAAAGTTGGCAAAAATTAGCATTTTTTTAAAGGAAATCGTGTATTATTCCAAATAATTTATTACTTGGTATGGGTTTTTTGTTTTTTGTATTATTCTGCTGAATTATACTGAATAACACATTAATATACCTAGAATACCTTGAAAGTTTGGTTTTCATAATATATTCCTGTTAATCGTCACAATCTTAGTTTTCCTAGGATTGAGTCGGTTAATTGGTCGTCATTCGTTTAAATTTTATACTATTCGGTAAATTTTAGTTGTTATAATACAAAAAACAAAAACTCATAGTTAATAATAAACTACCTATTTGGAATAATGTACAATTTCCTTTTAAAAATACTAATTTTTGCCAACTTTTTTCTCTTTTTTTAAATTTAATAAAAATAATTAGCACATTTCTGGTTTAATTGCGTATGTCATAATCCGGGCTTGTATTTATCTAGTGTACTGTGTAGCATAAAAGTCTGTGGTGTTTGGTGATAAACAGAGCCGGATCTAGGGTGGAGATACCAGGGATTTAACCCCGGGCGTAAAATTATCGAACAACCGTCTCCCATAATCCTCTGAAATGCGGGGCACTGGGTGATGTATTAAAGTGCCGCCGACACATGGCGCAGGAGTTAGCGATAGCGACCTGATCTTCCGGACTTTGAATAAGACGTGCGCTCATCAACGCCGACAAAATTTGTTACGCAGTAGTCGGCGAACACATCGCTAGGCACACAACGGCGGGCAATGAACCGATCGAATGCCGCTAATAAGACGTTCGTAGACATGTCGGTCACAACTTCCAAGTGGACCACCTTAGTACAACAGAAACAAACAAATAAGGAAATGTATATTTTAAAAATTTCGCACCTCGTGCATTTGGCAGGGGGCCCGCATAATAGACGCCTACACGCTCAAACGCCGCCACTGCTGCAGGCGTGTACCTGACAATAGTGCCTCACACACACAGAACACTTCGTAATAACTTATTGCAGCACCTATCGAAGTGAAATCACCCAAAACTGGCGGGATATCAGAGCGGACAAAACACGCCAGTGGCGTAATTAGGAATTTGGTTGGGGGGGGGGGGGGTGTACGTTTTTAGCAAACATGAATGGTCATTATCAATACTTTGATCAAAATGTTAGCAGTAAAAAAAAAGTTTCGGGTGGATCTATCCTCCTAATCCCCCTAATTACGCCCCTGAAACACGCGGACTGGCATGGCAGCTAGTCAATATAGATGCCACCGACGACATAACAAAAATGCAAAATAAGACAGATTGGATAACAAAATCGGATGTTTGCATTCGTATGTCAATAACGGTAGGTGGAAAAAAAGCCCAGAAAAAAACCTAACGGAAAAAAAGCTCAGAAATAGAAATAGAAATGTGAACACATGTATACTCTACTCCTAATTAGTAATTACTAGGATGCAGATTTGTATGTATTAAAAATTCAAAAATATGTACATATATATGTATTTAATTTTTACCATTACTAATTACCATGTATCTATACGCTATGACAAAATATAATAATATATTATATATTATAATGAAAATGATCATTATAAATATGAACACAATATGATATATTAAATATACATACATACATACCACATACTACTATAACAGTTGATAATCATAAATAATAATAACTAGTAAAATATAATATACTTAATTATTATTATTAGGTTATATTTGTATTTATTAATACTTAACTATTAATCATATATTATAACTACCTATTGAAAAATTTAAATGTACCTATAAAAGTAAATAAATAAATAAATAAATAAATAAATAAATAAATATTAGTATGTATAAATATAATATAAATAATCATCGTTATTCTTCGATCTATTGAAAATATTATAAGATCTTCTTTTTCGTCGCTCAAGATTATGTAGGGGGTTTGATACTGCTATGAACCACTGATAACCACCTGTCATTAAATTGCATTTTTATTACCCAACTATTGATAAGCCTTTTGTCATTTAATTTAATTTATATTGTTCGGTACTTACCAATATAATTTATATATATTATATAAACAGTATATAACCAGTCAAAATATTAGATTTTATCAATAGCTAGGTACCTAATATTGACACTCCATATAGTACATCATTACTTGGTTGTTGAGATACTATCTACACGTCCTTCTAGTACAGTTTTATCCAGTTTTAATTTGTTTTATATTTTATACTTTTGTTTACCAATTTTGGAAATGGAAATTATAAAATCAAATAAAGGTGGTGACAAAGGTTGTTATAAAGGTTATGTATATGTTGTAAAATATAATATTGGCATATCAATATATTTTTTTTTTTATTTATAAATTATTGTACTATGTATATACCTAAGATTGATGTTTTTTGACTTATAACTTATAACACAATAAATTATGACGTATACATAATATTGTGTTCATATTTATATTTTTATTTGATTTACAATCTATATTTTATAAAATTAACAATTAATAATTAATTTCATTATAATATATAATATATTAATATATTATTATATTTTGTTATAGGTATATGGTAATTACTAATTAGGTCATTAGGAGTAGAGTATACATGTGTTCACATTTCTATTTCTATTTCTGGGCTTTTTTTCCGTGGGATTTTTTTTCGCGATTCGTCAACAACGACCTCTTATGCGAATCACACCCGGCTACGGGCTAGGGGCTCGGACTTCTTACCGCGGTCATCAGGTCATTAGTCATTATAGACTGTTGTGTGGTACGCTGTAGGTTCATATTATGTAGTTCATAATTTCTATAAAAAAAAAAATAATTTAAACTGTTATAAATTTATTAACATATATAACATCTATATTAACTTTATTATGCAGGTGGAATATTTACATTTTATGTCACTGGTATATGGTATATGTAAACCCAAATAAAACACAAATACAATATAACATTTCGCCATTCTGGCCTATGTTTTAAACATTTTCCCCAAATTATGATGGAGCTTAATTTTAATTTAACAGTGTATACAAAATTGAAATAAAAAATACACTCAATGCTCAAATTTTAGACCATTAATATTTAATGGTGAAATGCTTGACCTCCCGGCTCCCACTAGTAACCAACTTCACAAAACGAAGTAGGTAACTAATTTAAAATATCATCATTGTTGTCATTATAAATAGTTATTATTTCTTCAATGATTTAGAGAACACACAACAGTCCAATACTCCAATCCATTAACATCAACACGGGTATGGGAAATATACACGAAAGTAAACATAATATAATACTCTTATAATAATTAAAACAATTAAACAGAACAATGCGCGTAGGAGTAATAACTAATACGTCTTCATTGGCCAGCTTCGTCATTTGATATGGGAGTGGTTATTAAAATGTTTGGAATAACAAAGGAACATTATTTTTCATTCTGACGGAAATTAAAAGCAGGAATTCTACGGCTCGGCTCAGATAACAAACCAGCAACTGTATTTTATAAACATTATCTGTCAATCTCATATTCTCATCTACCTTTGGTCAATATACTGTAGGTAGTAGAACCATGACAGTTAGCCAGACAAGTATTACTTACTATGCGCTCAATAAAAATAAAACGGTCCGACTGACCGACTCCAAGTCAAGTCATAAAACCAATTAAAATAATGGACGATCACAAAGTAAACAAAAGGAACTTTTTTTATATTTTTATCATATTTCATAATATCGCAATAACAAAGGACTAGTAAACAATAAAAAAAGTCACGTTTCTCCTCTAGTTACAAGTTACAACACAACAAAAAATCACTTACAGATTGTGTATTTACTATTTAGTATTGAAAAATAAAGAAAAACAATAAGCCATAGTTACATTAAGTAGGTAGTCGGGAATTTCGAACTAAGAATTCAAGAAACCTCACATTGGTGAAACTTTATGGCGTTGGATGGTTAAAAACACCTGCGAATTAGAATACTACAAACAGTAAAAAAATATAGGTCCCTAAAAAAAACAAAAAATAATCAACAAATCAACACATTTACACTAACTTTTAAATGCTACGCTATACTAATATTTATTCTGTAAGTACCTATGATAAGAAATTACAATAACTATAATTTAATCTAGTTCAGCGTTTACCTACCACTATTATCACAAATAGGAAGGGAGCGTGATCAACGCTAACCTAACCTCTCCCCCAGAAAAAAACACTACAAAGTCTCTCAAATCAATTCCTTATCAAGTAAATACTAGTAATTAACATTTTTTCCTATAACTTTAATATTTAACCCAATATTGTTAAAAAAAAAAATATATATTTAAAATGATATCTTTGTGGTACATATAGGACATAGGTATAGTATTTTTATGATAGGTGAGATAAACACAGACAACTAGAATAATTGTTGTTTTTCTCGTAGACAATGTGGAGAGAGAATAGAATTACAGTGCGGAATATTTTACGACGGATAATTATTGTGTACGAGCTGTGTATTTTACATTTTTACTCCATTTAGATTTTAGACAATTATAAAATAGACATTAGATGTAAATTATATGAGTAACCATTTTTATAATTTTATTTGTGTGTCGATAACTATTATATATAGTTGGGATATAAGGGGGAAGGGGCTTGAAGGGCCTTAGCCACCCCACAATTATCCCATTAGCACCCCCCACCAAAAACATATACAGTTTTTTAATTGTGTAGGACAGAAGTTCACATTGATGTTAACAATGTTAGACCCCCTGAAATTTTAATGGATTTTCACTTATGGTTATGCCTCACGTTTTTTTTAAACGAATATTATGAGAAACTCAAGCCCCCCCCCCCAAAAAAAAAAAAAAAAAATGAATCCTATTTTCTACAATACTTATAACCCAACAAATTAAATAAAAAATATCAAATCTAAGCTAATACTTAATATATTTTAGTAAGAAAATAAACATATAGAGGTAGCCGCATCAGTGTAACTAAAAGAGGGAGGGATTATAACTTATATTTGTGTAAAATAACTATAAATCATAAATATATTTAAGTTATTTAACCTACCCAGTTTTAATATAATGTATTCTATACGCTGATATGTAACTTTAACTTATAAAATATAATATTTAATATAAGTAGTATAATACTACAATATTTTGAGTTCGTAATTATTTCAATTTTCGACGAACGTTACCGTCGTGGTCGTACTGTGTCGCTGAACAAGATATATTAAATTTAATAGTAATCTACCCGCATAATTTCGAAAAGAATATATATTTATTTTGAATATCAACTACAAGGTTATTAGCTTACAGTTACATACATTAAGCCATGCGTTCATTAGACATTTATACGAATAAAAAAGTATTAGTATTTAGTATCATTGTAACCTGTAGTCTTTATTATTAATGTTATTTATTAAATGTTCAACAAGTTACACAAAAACGGCAACCTACTAATATTCAGTACCTAAGTAGGCCAGTATAATTATTGACATGCCGGTAATTATTTTATATTTTATTTGTGTTTTTAGTTGTGAGCTTTCAGATAGGTATACATGCATGGTTGGTTATTATTAACTTTTTATGTAGGTATGAATCTTATTTGTTAATATTAGGTTGTCAAGGATAGCGTGAAGGATGGCATGGGATGCATATGATTCAAGGGCAGTGAAACAGTTGTTTCAAATAAAATATAAGACATAGGTAGGTAACTTGTACCTACGCGTATTTTTATACAGGTCACAAACCTTTTCTGGAACGATCCATCCTCTCGAGACGATTATCCATTTTTCAGGCCAACCAATTTAAGAAGTGGGCCAAACCATAATAATATTGGATTTTAAATACGCAAAAGTAACCTTGTTACTTGGTTGTTGGTAGTTATGCCTTGAAGATAGGAAGGCACGATATGTTTTATAATACTAGTTAAATAACAAAAATAGGGATGCTGGTATGGGCAAGATGTTAAACAGTTATTGATACCGATACTGAGAGGATTTCCAAAATCATTAATTCAGCTCTCGCCTTTTCGGCATACCAAAACCAGTAATGGCTTTATTAATTGTGCATATATAAAATAAAGGAAAAAACGTTAACACATTATATTATAATATTATGATATACCTACTTATATTGAAGTGCTCAATATCTATTTAGAAAAGGGATAGGATAAGTATGAATTGTTGACCATTCTCAGACCACATTATATAGCGGTAAATATACTTTCATTGCTTTATAATATTATATTTTATATGACGAAAATAAGTCAAAGGGGGATAAGACACCTTTATCCACCTTGAGCAGGCCCCTTACCCCTGTTTAATTAATAATATTATACTTTATCAACTTACAAAAGTAAGTAAACAATTTAACAGAATAACATAATATTATCATTTATTATAAATTGAAATATATCATTATAAATAATTGATTTGGAATCATTGCCTTCATCAGTTATTTACTGTTATAGGAACTAATTGAATCAACCCACCACTAAACGAAAATAAATCTAACTTAATTAATAGATTAATAGAAATACAGTTAATTGTTTTCTTGCCTATATTATATTCGTAAATCAAATTAATGTTCAACAACATTATTTGTTGGTATAGATGGTAAAATGAAAAAAAAATACCTACCAACAAATAACAATAATCTTGTCTTATCTTATTTAAAAAAAAAATAATGTTTATTGTTTATCATCGTCCATAACATAATATATTTAAATATTTAAATTAACATTACATCAGCCTCATACTAATTACAAAAACATAATTTAGGATGATATTTGATGATACAGTCATAACACAGATACAGATACACACATTTTCATAAAAGCTATAAAGATTTATTATGGCCTAATATAGCAGTTGAATATACTAGGTACTAGGTAGCCTTTTAGAGCAATGAAAGTGTACCACAACACTAATTTGCAATAATATTTACTGAACAGAGTTGGACCAAATTCATTTATTTAAGTACCTATATACTGTTTTTAAGGTATTTAAAATACCTTAGATAGGTACTAGGTATTTAGATTTAATTTTCATGATTGAAATCAATTTATAATTGTTAGTTATTGGTACTCATTACTTGTTTTGTATAATATACCAACATCGTTTTCATTATAATATAATATATATATTATATGAGTTAATATAATATGACTAGGTATAAAGTGTAAATAATATTGTAAATTATTTATTTTATTATAGGTACTTTTTTGAGTTAACTGGAACAAACAATCGGTATAAAAATAATAGAGGTGATATTAAGAGCAAATAACACTTAATGAAAAATATTTTATATGAGAGAACAAATTAACAAGTAACAACGATAACAAATATGTTGTAGATTCAAAAAACAAATACCCTGTCGAATGTAGTTCGACACCATCACATCAAAATGTACAACATTTACAAATTGCATTTACCCTGACATAATTTACTTTAATAATCTTACACAATATTAAAGGCTGGTCCAATTCTAACATGTTTTATCTTTTGCCAGGGTACTACCCCGCGATGTTCACTTTCGAGTGGTTTGGAATATACATCACTGGCCAACTCATCCAATGTAATTTCTTCATCTTCCTTTGATTTTATAACCGCTTGATCAATTTCTATTTTTATTTCATTATCAATTTTCTAAATAAAACAAGAATTTACAGTGAAATATACTAAATAGGTACTAATAACTAATAAGTATATAATCATAGAGAAAAATATAATATATTAAACTAATTATTACTTTAAGATCGTCAACGGTTGCTAGGTTGGTAGAAAGAATTTTTTCTTTAAACGATGTGATTGGGTCTCTAGTCATCCTTACAGCTTGAATTTCCTCTCGAGTTCTATATGATGTGCCAGGATCCGACATTGAATGACCGGAATACCTATAAGTGACCGTTTCTAAAAGTATCGGACCATTCCCATTAACACAGTGATCCACCGCAAACTTTGATGCTTCCCTGACAGCCAATACGTCCATGCCATCAACCTAAATTTAATTTTAACAAAAAAATTAGACAGAATATAATTTTTATAATATAGGTACCTAATGATTTTGTATTCAGCATTCATCTCGCTTCACTAACTCAGGATTGCAGGAAATCTATATTATTATGTATTTACAGTATATATTCCTCACATTATTAATTGGCAAAGAAGCTGAAATTACGGTAGATATTGCCATTCAGAACATATTATTATGAAAGTAGGTACCTACTTGAAATATTGGATAAATTAAAGTTCACCTATTTCTTTTGAATAATAATATAGATCGAAATGATTGAATTAAGTCACGGAAATTGGAAAATAATTATTCGAATTTGTAATAAATTATTATGGAGTATCTGAGAAAAAATATTTAAACTGAATCCCTAAAATATTTTGCGATCACTAAGGTCGATTGTCACACAATTTTTACCCAAATTCCAGGTATGTAATCGCCCCTGGTGTAGTAAGACGTGTTTGACGCCGACCGTTCCGAACTCGTTCCCATTGCATACCCATTGTTCTCACAGACAAATACGCAGGGCAGGTTCCATAGTTTAGCCATATTGTATGCTTCGAACACTTGGCCTTGATTTGAAGCGCCATCTCCGTACAAAGTAAAGCATACTCCTCCTGTGCCTAAGTATTGTGCAGCCAATGCGATGCCCGTCCCTAAAGGAACCTAAACAAGAATAAAGCGATCAAAATAATTAATATCAAATGACAAATAGTATGTAGATATAGGTTAGGTTAGATATTATCTGAGATCTTAATTAATTAAATTAAATTATTTTGTTTTCACCTTTTTCAGATAATAGGTTACGATTTCCTGTAGATATAAATGTATTATGGAACATTTAATATGGTAAACACAACTATGATATTAATATATTATCTACCAAGTACCTAAATAGTTAAACTATATTATGTCGGCCTAAATCGCAAAGGTCGTATCTCCGATTTTTTTGTTGTAAATTTGGATTACAAAAAATTATAAAGTATTTGATAAATGTATAGATACCTATCTATTATAGTTTATTAACTTAAAATTTAAATATACGAATTGATTAAAGTTCGAACGTTTGGAGTGTAATATATTATATAAAATAATATACATACTATAGGTAATAGTTTTTAATAGATACACGATTTAATTTTACAAGATACGACGCGTTCCTTATTTTACTATAAATTGTTATAAGAACATTAATGGTACAAAATCATATTATGAGTACCAACCTGAGCGCCGACGATACCGTTTCCGCCGTAAAAGTTTTTACCATACATGTGCATGGAACCACCTTTACCACGAACTACTCCACCGATTCGACCGGTGAGCTCACTCAGCACCTCCACGGGTTTTGCACCCATCAAGTATGTCCACCCGTGAACACGGTACGCTGATATTATTGAGTCCTGATCGCGGAATGCAGATTTCATACCCACCGCGCAAGCTTCCTATATAATACGTTGGTACACCCAATTAAAGATGTTGACAAATTTGCTAAAAAAATCGATAGCCATTGAGCAGTGTAATATGAATATACCAACCTGTCCAGAGTATAAGTGACAGAATCCTCTGACGATTTTCTCCTTATACAAGTTACCGGCTGCCGTCTCTATACGTCTGATGTACTGCATCTGCTTGTAGTAATTTATGGCATCTTCTTTCGTTACGGTAACTGTGGTATTGGGGCCAGATTCTAATTTGTGAAGTTTGAACGCCTATACACCAAAAAGTTTTACTGGGTATATTGGTGTAGGTATGACTAGGTACCTATCATTTCAATACTACACGCCAATAAAATAATAAAACCCTACCTATACTATGCATATTTGAGTGGAAATCACTAAGACACATCTTGTATTATTTTTTTTAAGAATAATCATGGCAAAAATATAATATTACTTATTTGAAAATTAAAATCATAAGTCTAGACTTTCAACGTAGACGCGTAGTACTAAGTCTTAAGTTTTAATTATTCTATATTAAAAGTGGACCTTTTATATCTTCAAATATCATTTTGCATGGGTTTTCATAGAAATATAATTGAAATTAATTTTAAATTTTAAATCGAATAGCACGCTTAAATCTATAATATTTAGTCTAAAATATAAATTTTAGATTCTGAGTGGAGCAATGAATATACTTATTTTACAATAATGTGTATAAGTGAATCTAGTTGGTGCATTTGAAAGCTCACAATTGAAAATTCCCAGTATGGTTTCTAAAAACGTCAAAGGGAAAAAAGGCGGGCAAATGAGTACAGCTTTGCTGTACTGCAGTAGGTGTCTAGAGGAGTCTTTGTAATGGATGTGTTAAATTTGAATTCAATGATATAAACTCATTGGTCATTGTTAATAAATAATTCTGAGTGAAAACGGTCTGTCACTCTGTCAGCCGTTCATTACTAAGTACATTTTAAAGTAAATTATTTTACTAAGTACTAGACATTATAGGTATGTAAGATTGGTTTGCAGCCAATTTCCGTTCTTCCCTTTCCTTTCTAATTGCACATATAAATGTCATCTTTGGTCTCTTATTATCTGTAGGATATATGCTATAGTATTGGCCTTCCTCTATGATTCTTTCTTTCCACAATTTCTTCTAATTTAATTTTTGGTAATCCTTCATACCAAATTCTAAGTCCGATCGGCTATCATAGACATTTTATTTTCAAATTTGGAAGAAATTATATATTTTAAGTTTAAATAAAAGATAACGATTTTTGCCGTAATTTAATACGTGGTGAGATATGTGGTATCCATAAAGTATATTATTATATTTTATACACCCAATGACATTTTCGAATGTTTCCGGCAAAAATTAATTCCTACTGCATTACTAATAGTAAAATAAATAAATTTAATAACAATAATATCATAAAATATACTTAGTAATATTAGCTGTCAAATCGTATTCGCTCAAAATCGTTTTTTATATACAATAATTGTATATCATTGAATTAAAATTTAACACAATAACACATCCATTACAGTGATCCACTCAACACCTATTATAGTATAATGTACAGCAAAGCGCTATACCTGCACTCGGGAGTGCGTTCCGAAACAACCGTTATTTAATGTCCCGAGTGCGTCCCAGTTAATTTTGTGTTCATTTAGACTTTCCAAAAATGTATATTATATATATAATATATACGTCACTTAAAACTTTAAAAGTCTATTTGCGATACTTTTGTAGTAAGCGACACTAGGTATTAGTGTTGTAGACGACGCTCTACCGAATCCATATACAGTTTTCATTTAGTGATACCATTATTTTATAGCATGCTGCCATGTTATCAATGATTAAACTCTGTGCTGCAAGTGACAGCTATGAAAAATTACGTTTAAAGTGACAATATTTGATGTAGGCGCTTTTCTTATTGATTCAGTGAGTACTACTGAGTAGTAAGTGACGCAATAATAATTGTTGTATTAAGCACCATAATATTTTTAATATTGACGTAAACAGTTCACTAACACTTATAGACCGTAAATTAGTAAGTTGTAGTCGTGCTTAATTATTATCGAAGTTAAAATAAAATGGAAGTCTCCCACCGTTGCCACTGCCATAGTTGTAAACATTTCAAGTAAAGTATTAAATTTGTACATTTGAACCATATCATATTTAATAGTCTGACCTAGGTATATCTTAAAAGTTTTTAGTCGATTAGTTCATCTTAAATAGCTAGGTACCTACACTCGGGCTATGAAAAAGGGTTAAAAATTAAAAACAGGACGCAGTCGGGATATCCCCTTGCACTTGCCCACTTTTTGGATTCTGAGCGGAGCGATGAATGTATTGATTTTACAATGTTTTTTTTTTTTTTTGTGTGTGTCTGTCATCACCGTTTGGGGCAATAAAACTACTTCGATTTTCTTCAACAGTATCTTGTTCGATGAGAAACTGAATCTAGTTGGTGCATTTGGGAGGTAAAATTTAAAATTCTCAATATATATTGACTCAATAAACTATAGTTTTCAAAAGTGCGGGGAAAAACAAAACAAAAATTAAGGAAAACGGTAATTTTTATTCAAAATTTGTTTTTGACAAAATCAATTTTGGTTTTTGGTGTTACTTTTAAAATAAATAACCGTAAATACATGAAATTTTCACTAAAAGTTCATATTAGATTTTCTAAACATACACGATAAAATGTTTTAAGCGGTTTACGGACATTTTCAGTTTTCAATTTTAGAATCTGAGTGGAACGATGAATCTATTGATTTTACAATGATGTGTGTTTTTTTTTTTTTAATATTTTAATTTTTTAATTTTTTTTTTTGTGTCTGTCATCACCTTTTAGGACAGAAAAAGTGCTTCGATTTTCTTCAACAGTATCTTTTCTGATAGGAAAGTGAATCTAGTTGGTACTTTGGGGTGTCAAAAGTAAAATTTTTCCAGTAGTTTTCAATAGCGCCGTGAAAAACAAAAAGAAAAAATTAAGGAAAAACGGGAATTTTTACGTAAAATCTGTTTTCGAGAAAATTTTCAAGATTCCTAATAGGATAATCTACCTTTATCAAAAAAAAATGTCTATAAGAAACTCAAATTAAATTTTTTATGAGCGTTTGAAAGTCATATTTTTACAACATTTGATATTCACTCGATTTCTTACGTAACGATTTTCTTTATTTTGTTGTAATTAAAAAACGAGTGACTATAGAAACTTGAAAATTTCACTGAATGTTTATATTAGCATTTTCTGTATACGATAAAATGTTGAAAATAATTTGACTCTTTTTGAGCTGTTTACGGACATTGTAAGTTTTCAATTTTTTTAGTTTTTTTTTTCTATAAATATCATTAAAGTTTTATCTATTGGGCCAAAAAGTGTAAAAAATTAATACAAGGCTCCTGATACATTGTTACAATAGCAGTTGAAAAATATTAAAAATACATAGCCACAATTATTTTTATAAGCATATTTTGAAGTTGAAATTTTGACAAAATTTATCAAATTTAAAATTGAATAATTATTTTGTAGTTAAAAATTTATAAAATGTTCAACTTTTATATCTAAAGATTGAAAATTTAAAACAAGATTTCACGTAAATATTTAATTCTATTACCAAAAATTCTAAGAAATACATAAGCACAGTTTATTTTTATAGTCATTTTAAGTTCAAATTTGGACGAAATTACATATTAAAAAACCTGGAATAACTATTTTAGTTATTTTGTTGTGATTGTAAATTGTAATGATTGTATAATATTATTTGTGGGTACTTGAAACTTCTAAAGTATACTATTATATATCTATGATTGTACCACGGTTTGTTGTTGATGTATAACGCGTTACCTAATGGATATTGTGATATGATTAATTTGGAATTTATTATTGATACCTATTATAGGTCAATTTTTTTTTTAATACTATAGATAAGTATACCTATAATAGGTACCTATGTCTAATATCTAGACTGACAAACCGTCTCCGCTCAGAATCGTTTTTCTTATACAGTGATATTGTATCATTGAATTCAAATTTAATACTATCCACTATACAGTGGCCCACTTGTAACCTACTGTACAGCAGAGCGACATCCACTTACCCACCTTTTTTAAATTTTAAATTACGTTATAGGCGTGGTTGTGATTTGGTGTTGAGTAATGAGTATATCTACCTAGTACCTACTGAGTATAGTGAGTACTAAATTATATAAAAAAAAATAGCCTTTCCAAATTTCAATACATATAGTACCTACATACCACTATACCAGAATAATAGGTCATATTTATTGTTATAATAATTGCTATATGAAATTACTTTCTGTCTGAAAGGTTAGGTACAGGGAAGTAGAATTTGTAGGTATATATATATATTCCCATCAGCATATAATTGCAGTGCAAATAGAAAGCAATATATTAACATTCTTTGATTCGTTCAAAACTTAAAAAATACAACATATTTACATAGGTTTTCTAATCTTATTTTAAATGTTACAAACTTTTATATCGAATGTGGCTTCAGTTGCAAGGTTTCTGCATTGCCATGTCGACGTTAACTTCTGTAAAAACAAAATTTAATAAAGTCATTCACACATTATTTATATTTAACTATTTTAACCGAATATACTTTGTTCAATATTTGGATAAGCTCCTATACTTTTAAGGTCGGTATCTATATTATAATATTATACATAATTTAACATTACCTATATAACAATATTAGGACAAGTATTTAAAATGATTTAATGATTTTTGAATAATTTAAAACTATTAACAATAATTGTTTTAATTATATACGTATACCAACTTATCGAAAACTTGCATTAGGTATTCTAAAATATATTATTATTATTTTTTTAATAACGTTTTTATTGGCATAGTAAATTCTTGTTTGAAAGTCAACAAAAAATTAATTTTTTTCTCATTATTTCAGTAGATGACTAATTATAGAATTATTTTGTTTAAGTGACAAGTGTAAAACCTATACTTCATTATTATTGCGATACGTACATTAAATCCATTAACAAATATTGTAAGACACAACGAATCGAAAATATATATTTTCAATATAGGTAGGTACTGTTAAATTTGTATGTTGTTGTTGCCCACTATATTACAAAGTTGCGCAGTTGTAGATATTTAAACTTTCGGTACATCATTAATTCGCAACTAGGTAATAATAGTTGTCGATCGACGAGCACCTGACGCCAGTTAGTAGGCACAGTAGTTTATAACACAGGTGTGATATCATACTACAAAGACTTTCCTGTTGACAAAATAATCAAATGTTTGGCTTCGCGCCCGTATACTAAAATAAACATCGCGCTCTACACCGGCGTCTGTCATTCGACGTTATAACCCTCAATAGGTACGTTTTCTTTACATTCGAAATGTATTAATTTAATGGTGCATCATTCGATCGAGTAAACCCATATTTTCGCTACCGTGTTTACTTGTACATGCTTATGACGCGTGTCAGGCTTTATGTAATATATATCTGTATTTATATTATAAATGTCTGTTGGATATCACACCACAGGGTCTGACGTGGATATATTACATTATTGATAGATGTTACTATGTTAGTAGTTGAAATTTCGTTTTCAAATCCTCTTAAGAGAGTAAAATTATCTCACACATTTCTGACAACCGTACCCTCACGGCTTCAGCAATCGCCTAATAAGCTTCGAGTACCAATGTACCCACGCCTACCTCACGGACCACAGTAAAACTGTAAAATATATAGAAGTGCTTTGCACGGGGCAGCATATGCAGCAATTGTTGCACCTATGACACGTGAACCTATATTTAATGGCTGATATCGTGTATAATTAAGAGAACCACTCATAGTCCATAGACACGAAATTATATAGAGGACTTGAGGGAAGTCCCAAAAACGTTCATAGTTCCCTAAACCAGTGTTTCTCAACCTGGGGGTCGCCAACTTATTATTTAGGGTCGCGTATGAATTAAAATTGTATGTATTATATTATGTATCTGTAAATATTTGGTATACATTTTGTTGAGTAAAAATAATTATAATATTATATGTTGTATAATTATATATAGTATTACATTTTACGTTGTGTACAATGCAAATTAATTTTTGTATTGATTATTAATAGTATTTAAAAAATATATATGTAGGGTGTCGCCACAGTAAAAAGGTTGAGAAACACTGCCCTAAAACCTCCCCCAAAATGTCACATATAGATAATATTTACAAAAGAGAAACTCTTAATATTTACTAATGGACTCAATAAATTATAATGCTGATTTTTATTCCAGTTAAGGTATGAAATTTTATTTTAAAAACTGGTTTTAATACAATAGATTCAAATTAAAACTACCGTGTCAAAATTGTTTTCATTATTTGTTATAAAGTAGTTGGAGAAGTGGCGTACAAATATATGAGTTTCGCTGGCAACGAAAAAAATTGTCCCCTATAAAATATAGTTATATAATTATTGTTAGTTAGGTTTAGGTATCATAGATTACTATTATGTATGAATGTACGATAAATCGGTTCGATAATCTTTGGTGAATACCAAAACCAAATACCCAAATGTTGAGATTGTTGTATTTTATGTTAGCTGAGAAGTAAGAAGATATAAGTAGAGATTATCAAACAATTATAAAAAATGTAATTTAAAATTTAAATACATATAAATCGTAAAAAGAATACATACATTTTAATCGTACATGGATACAAATATAGGTCATAAATACGTATACATAATACAAAACATATTTTACTATGTAAACATATTATAATGACTTAATGAGAAAAAATATAGGTACCTATCATTTTTAAGACAAATCGCTTACATAACTTAAACAAATTTAGCAATATTTACTATACCTAGAATTTTTTTTAAGTATTTCTTTTAATATTTATTTAAAAACAGTTGATTTTAATACAGCAAATCAGTTTACCAATATCTTATCAAATGTAATAAATCTTAATAGTTTATGTAATAAATACAAATCGCAATGCATAAAGATATTTTTAAATATTTATTTTTCATTTGAAAAGAGGCGCAGATGCCAAGCACCTACAGTTCTGTGTGGCCCATATTATAATATTCTAGCCCCCTCCCCCAAAAAATAGGGTAATATGGCGGTGTTGCAGACCCACTTGAATCAAATTCTTACGCACGTCCGTAAATACGATACGCTGTAAACGAACTAGGAAAATATATATATTGTATAAAATATGGTACAGAGGGTATAAAAACAGATTGGCCTATAATGTTTGAAAATCGAAATGACATCCCCGCAGACAATATAATTCACACATTTTCTAATACCAACCTATTCTTTTATAAGTACCTGTTTTACACTTACGCTCGTCTTAGACCTTAGGTAGGTACCTCTTTCGTCGAAACTGTATGCAAACCATTAACCAGTAGTATATTATATGAGTTCTATTAAAATTATATTTCTAACCACGTCTGGTGCAATATTGTACACATATTATAGTTTACCTGCAGGGTGTTGCGGACAGCGGACACCTTAGTAGTGAGAGTTATCATTGTGCGTGCGGCGCCGATGGACTGATATGAAAGTCAGAAAGTTTAGTAAGTTTTATAGCGTACGTAGATAAGTAGAAAAGGCGGACCTAACTGGCTTGCGAGGTGGTAGAATGATGCGCGGCCAAGGCTTTACGTACACTGATGCAACAACGCTCGGCCAGGGCGTTACGCGCACTAATGCAACAACGCTCGCGCGACACACAGCTTTGCTCGCTATTATTATTATTATTATTATTACTATTATTGTTGTTATGTATTTCTGTCGTTCCGTTTTATGCACTCAAATCGCCCGTTTTTCGAATCGATGTTAAGGCAGGTCTAGACACGGCGGCGGTAGTGTCGTCAGATGGCGATGCCGGTCGTCCGTGACCTTTTCGGATAATATATAATTTATAACTATCTGTTATTGGTAACTACAAATCTACTATCTAGTGGCAAATACTATAGATATCTATAGTATTTGCTAGTGGTTAACACGTTGACCGCCCTGACACCCAAGATTGGGACTCACCAAACTTTCAACTTTGTCGGTTGTCCGCTTGTCCTCACCGCACCGGCTTTTTTTTAGGTTTACTAAAATACAGTTTTGACAATTTATAAACAAATTGATTAAAAAAAAACGATTTATCACATTTGCAAACTTGTAACACCTACTGAAAATGGCAACACTGTAGATTTTAATTTGGACGAGAAAAGAGAATCGACTGAAAATTATTTTAGTGGGACGGTCCAAAATGAGGTCTCAAAAACAAACTTTTGGTAATTTGTTGAGCCTCAGAATTGGGTCTCATGGCGGTTATTGGTTAAGCAATATTTTGTGAACAACCCCGTGGCGCTCAACGTGTTAATATTATATCTACTATTCAGGTAATACTGGGCTACGTCGTCCTACGATGTGCATGATTTACACAATATAATACAGACTACGATATAAGTGAAGCGCAAATGCGCAATCTTCTATTAATATAAAGGGTGAAAAGTGTTATCCCAAGCGCCGAGAACAATTTGCAGGGCACTGCAGACTCATCTACATTATTTAACAATTTTTTATAAATATTATTGTAACAGCTAGTTCCACATTTTTCATAGTAATACAACTCTTGACTGGCTTATGACTGGAGAAAAAATTACTATATATATAAGTTTTATTAAGTTAGGATTTTTGATTTTTCGATTTTTCGACCGCTTTTAACAGACGCTTGGCTTTTGGGTCTAGGAAAAAATTTCCAAACATCTAAAAACGTCATCGTATTAAAATTATTATTATTAAAACGTCGTAATAAAATACGCAAATGTACAAGTCACCAGGAACAAGCTAGGTATCCACTAACCACTATAATTAAATAATAAGCGCACACGAACATCCGCCCGGTGTGCATACTGCATAGACCCAGTCAAAACAACTTGTTTAATTTTAGCCGTCTTTCTGAAATTCCGTCAAGTCGTCATTCCGATTTCAGTTGTTTAATTGTAAAGAAGTGTTTTGTACTTTTGTTATAATATATATTACTAAGGATATTAACACTTTGCTTCAACTTAATATTGTCTCTCAGTGTTTTCATTAGGTGTCTTTTTAGGACCTGATATAACTGAGGGGCAACGTACTTTATATGGAAGCCGGAAGGCAAGGTGAAATTATCTTTACCTATTTCGGCATTATTCCGAGAGAATTTGATGTACCTGAATGTCGATGTGGAAGATCAATGTAACGAGTAATATTGATTCTAGACGAAAACTTGGCTATAGATTCAAATGCGCGGATGGCCGTACAATGAATACTACCAATAATACTTTTTTAGATTACGTACATATTGCTGGAGAGTTGGGCTGCAATAAAACAGTACCAATGATTTATTTGTGGTTAATTAATTCTGACACAGCAACGATCCACCGAGAAGTAAATTAACTTAAATTTGTATAATACATAATTATTATAATTAAAGCTGAGGGTATACCTTCTATATAACTTATAGCCAATCATTATTATTTAGGTGTTTTGGTATATATATATATATATACAAATATATAATGTGTATAAATATATTTATTTATTTTATTTTTTTATTTTCATGAATATCATAAATTATTACTAGGCCTCACTGAGTATAAAACTCGTGTGGAGGCCTAGGAGTTAACTTGTTTACACCATGTTTTTAATAAATATACACAAGTAAACAAGAATAAGTTAAATAAAATTCAAACATTTAAATTAAATATAGTAAAATTAAACACTCGTTTTTAAATTTAAATATAAAAAAAGGAAATTTACCATGTATTACACATGATACATAATTTTTGTAGTATCGTATTCATAAAGAAGCCAATACGGAATAGGACTATAATAGATGTATTTTTTGAATGTTGGTAGGGACATATTGTTTACATCGCTGGGTATTGAATTATGTATTTTAGTCCCAACGAAATCGAACATCTTACGACAACCTGTTTTTATAGGCCATTTTAATGAGAAGTTTTCGCTTTAAAATATTAAAATATTTATTTTGTCATGATTACATGCAGAACACGTATTGATTATCTATTTCTAACAATGTTAGAAAGAGCCACATTTCACCATTATAGTCAATCTACGGCAGCCGGGATTCGGGAAGGTAGGTATGGCCCGATGGCCATATGGGGTTCATAAAATATTTCTTATATGTTTATGTCTTTACCTACTACACTTCACCCTACACGAATTCACTATTTGTTCAAAAAACACATTTTGAAAAATGTTTGAAAATATTTATAATTTTTATAAATGTAAATACGTAATATTATTTTCTTATCATCAATTTGTTATCAATCATGTGATAATAACAAATAGTAAATACACAGAATAACTTATTCTGTGGTAAATACTTAAAAAAAGTAAATAGTAAATAGGTACTAACTACTAATTACTAAATACTATAAAAATAAAATAGCAACTACCCAAAATAATAAATATTATATTTAAATTAAATTAAACTCACGATTAAACTGAAGGTTGAAGGTAAATAGTTGTAGTTATATTGATAAATACTAAATAATAACAAAGTTTATATAAAAAATGTCTTTTAATGTTTTAGCCCAATTAGGTTGAAATTATTGAAGTATCAACTGTTATTAACTTGAAAATTAGTACCTACCTACATATTCTGAAGAATCATGGCAAGTCCAGCAAATAAATCAGAATCAAAGAAAGATTTATTGAAACCATCAAAAGATACTAACAACTCCAAATTGACAAGTAAAGAAATTAGAGAAGAGTACTTTAACCAACTACGTTCATGGTTGAATACTGTAAATAGTTATCAGTGCTACTACAATAAATTGCAACGAGAGTCTTTTCAAAACAACTACCGGCAAGTTTTGAAAAATCCTAATGAAGTTCCTAAAGTTGTACCTAATGTTGTACGTGAAACACCAGCTGTTGAACGTAATCAATTTGTGGGTATGTTTTATTCTTGTACTATATCAAATGACAAATAATTTCATTCTTTAATGTTGATTATTTAGGGATAAGATGCCAGATACCGTCTTTATGGAAGCGCTTTGGAGCTGAATTCATCGATTTTTTGCTGTTAAGCTTAGTAAAATTCTTGATTGCTTACTTTATAGTAGATTCAATTCTTGAAATGTAAGTATAATTTGAATTTTATTATTTAAAACAATGTAAATCAATTTTTGTTTTTGATGGAATGAGTATATTTTTCAAAATAAATACTATCAAACTCCCTTACCGATGATATATATTAAGCTATAATCTGTACTTAATGTTTAAAATCTATGTGTTCAGAGAAATAATATGTGATGTGGGACTTGTTTTGGTTTATAGTGGTTAAAATAAATTATTATTAATATAAAACGAACATTCTGAAATCAAATTAAAAAAAAACAACTTGACAGAGTACAAAAACTGGGTCACTTATTTCATTGCATACGTTGGCAATACTAGATTATACATACGTTTAGCAATACTAAATTATATTCTATTTGTAAACAATAATATTAATTTAGTCATCATTAGAAACCTCACTTAGAGTTGTTACTACAATGTCTGGTTAACTTTAACCGGACATTGTAAGAACGGCCCTTACTGACATTTCTTCATAATTAAAATCTAGATATACCTAAATGGCTAAATAAATACTACAAAATTACTATGTCTGTATTTTATTTATGTATGCTGAATATTATCTAGAATTTTGTATTTTATAACAATATAATAATGAAATGTAAAATAAATATATTATAATATATTAATTGTAATAAAATTATTGACATTTTGTTAAAATTTAAGTATAAGTATAGTATAAATATGAGTTTATTATTTTTAATTAATATTATTTACTTTCATAGATTCATGGTAGAGTACATACTACGGTTGCAAATTTCCATAAAATCACATACAGCATCTAAAAATAATAATTAAATACTGAATTATTTATAGCTGCATTTAACTAAAATTTTAATGCCAATGATCAATACTATTTAATGGACCAATCATGGGTCACTAAATCATGTTTAAGGGACCATTAGCTCACCATTGATTCATTAAGTGATTGTTCATACAACCTGGCATAAAACTATTATTATTCTATTGTTTTGTTTTTATTATGTAAAGCCTAGACATTAATTTAATAATTATAAAGTATAAATTAAATAAAGTTAATGAACAAAGTTCTTACATATGTAGGTACTTAACTTTAAAAAAAAGTAATGTACTACTTAATTACTTAAACATCTTAAAAAATTATTGTATTCATTTTTAAATGTGTTTATGCATATGATAATAATATGAATAATAATATCACGGTGACAAGTCATAGATTTTGCTCCTATACTTAATGAAATTACAATAATTTACTTTATACATTAAATAAGTTATCTTTTTTTTTTTTAGTGATTTTACTAAATATAATAGCATTTTTACACGAGATGATTATAATGTTGATTATACTACAGCAGTAGAAATGACATCTGAACTATTTTTTATAGAAGTTACACACCGAATAATAGTTTGTGTATATGAGGTAATTTTAAAATTAAAATCACTTAAAATATCCTTAATTACTTAAACTAACATTAAATTATATATTTAAATAAAAATATTCACAATATCATAATAAATTGACTACTTTTTTTCAGATATATTGTCTACAAGGTAGTACAGTCTTTCAAGGAGGAGCTACAGTTGGTAAAACTCTATTAGATCTTACAGTTGTTCGAGCTGATAAACTTTTTAATATAAGAGGTCAGCCAACTGATGTCATTGCTTTAATTCCTGGCGGTGATATTGGCTGGAAACGAGCAGCACTTCGTTCAATCACTAAAAATTTATTTTTTGCATTCTTGTTTCCACTACCTTTTATCACAGCAGCAGCCAATCAAAACAGATGTGCATATGATGTTTTATGTGGAACAATGGTTGTAGAAGTTATACAACCACTTAGGTGTGAACAATCTGAACTTATTCCTATTGGGTAATACAATTGTTAATTAATAAATAATATTAATTAATCATTTGTATAAAATTAATTTATCATAACTATAAATATGGGTCAAATAAAGTTCCATAATATTTTATTTAAAAAAAAAAATACACTATTGAAATTTATGCTTATGAATTAGTACACCTTGATAATAAAATATAAAAATGTTTGAATTATGAATTTTCTGTACTTTAAGACTAAGTGTACTTATTAATTAAAGTTATTAATTTTTGTTTTGTTTGTTTAAAAATGTTAAGTAATTTATATTACATACTCTATTAGTTTAAATTATTTCTTGTATTAAAATTGAATTGTATTTAACTTAAAGCATAACTGCACATGTTATTATTTTATCAACCCTGATGGTTGATGCTTTGTGTTGTTGCAACTATTTTTCTATACTTTTAATATAAAAACTGTAAGTAATATCCATAGGGACATAACAAGATGACTATTAGATTACAATTACATGTAAAATAATTTGAAATTGAATTGCTTAAAATTACAGCTGTTTTTATTTACCATACTGTAGTTTTCTCATTTTCAATAATAATAACAAAATAATATATTATATTTATTATTCCATCAATTACAATTTACAATTAATAATATATTTGATGACTTATAGTTGCACAACCAAAGCCTAAAACTGTATTGTAATTTTAATTTTAAATATTGTAATAACTAAAAATATGCATTACCAAGTTAAACATTAAATTAAGTTGCATTACAAGTTACTAATTTTTTTTTACTATTTATTGAAAATAATCCTCCTCAAATTGGCCATTAGCTAACAATAATTTTTGTCTGTTATAATAATATAATACTAATGATAGTTAACTAGTTTAGGTTTTGCTACAGGTTATATTTTTCCATACAGTAAATTATCTAGATTAATTTCTTTATTGGATTTTATGATAAATTTCACTCATTTTTGCTATGAAACATTGTCCTTTATTATAATTTATAAGTAATTAGACCTTGTATAAATATATTTATAGTTACCTAGTTACCTAATGTAGGTATATTTGTTTTTGTTCTTTTTATAAGTTTCTAATTATAATATAATATGAAATATAAGATTTTAAAACTGTAAATCTTAAGGTTTTTCCCAACAACAACTTTCATAGACCTTATATGGTCTATAGTTAGGTACCTACTTAAAATCCTAGTGATGTATTGATGTCAAATGAGAAGCAAGGGGGTTCCAATTAGCTTTCCACTCAGGAATTAAAAATAAATAAACTGTCAATGGGTCATTATTCATTACTCATTAGTCATTATTATTTACTATTTAGTGATTGTAGCCTATATGTACTAGGTAGTACGCTTAGGTCTTAAAGAAATACTTACCAGGAATAAATAAGTTTGATATTATATTATATTATTCGAATATTACATCATAATAGTATATTTTGGCCTTGAATCAACACTGAATATTGTAAAACATCTTTGAATAATTTATAGCTATTTGACCAATAGACATTTATGCATACAAATGTTTAAATTAAATTGGTACCTACGTTTTGAAAATTATACGGGTTTGTTACAATACCTACTGCATTTATATACGTGACTAAAATATCGAGTAACTAGGTACATGCCTATATATTCCCGGTTCTGAGCGGAGCGAGTGGCGAGCAACGAATGTACTGATTTTATAACGATGTGTGTTTCTTCTATTTTTGTGTCTGATATTCAATTTTGAAGGGGGTTTTCGTAGCAAATTGGATTTACTTATTAGTTATTACTTTTGACCGTTTTGGGAGGTCAAAATTGAAAACTCCCAGCAGATTCATCATAATAATTGGAAAAAAATAATATAAATGAAAAACAGAAATTAATACGTAAAACCAGCTTTCGACAAAATCGGTTATCTTATGTTATTGTTATTAAAAAATGAATAACCGTAAATACTTGAATTTTTCACCAAATGTTAATATTGGCAATATTTGACTCTTTTTGAGGTATTATTATAGTCATTGGGACATGAAATGTTCAATTTATTTTAATAATAATAGATAATTAAAAAATTAATTTCAACTAGTTCTTCATAATTTCTTATGATAGCAATTAAAAAATATTAAATATGCATAGTTGTGATTTTTTTATAATTTGAAGTTGTGACGAATTTTGTTAAAAGCACGAAAATTTGAAATTTATTTTGTAGTTTATAATTTATAAAATTTTAATTTTTTATAGCTATAAGGCTAGAAAATGAAATAAAATGTTCCTCATAAGTAGGTAGTCGATAATCATGCTGGAACCAAACAACCTAAAATATATATAAACACAATTTTTTTTCATAAACAATTTAACTTTGAATTTGGACTAAATTACGTTATAATATGTACTTACTAAAACAAAGAATAATGATTTTAGATAGGTATTTTAGATATTTTTTTGTAATTCAAAAACTTATAAAACTTTTACATATATGTATTACTATTATATTTAATTTATTTTCATATACCTACCCATAGAACTATAGAAGTCTATACAATGTCACAGTAAATTTTTCAAAACATTTATAGATTAATTTTAATATTTTATGCTATATTGCTTATGATAAAAATATTAACACCGTTCTACGGTTGGTTCTATGGTTGGTATTGACTCAAAATTTAATAACAATAATATTTAAATGTACCTACCTACACTAGGTAGGCGTATACTTACTAGCTGAATAACCTGACTTCGTCTGTGTGCGAATATATATCAGTTTGGGTGTACCTAGCTTTGTGAAATAATTCGACCTAGATGGGCAACCGAAAGTCGCGGCTTAGATTTAGCAGTTGGTATATTTTTGAAACTATACTCTCTAAGCTTTTCTGATACCTATCTCTAAAAACAATATCTGAGATTTTCGTCAAATATAGGTATCTACTTAAATACAATGGTTTTAAGGTATAGTTTCTTTAATCGAGGTCATGTAAAAGTGACGATTTGATGGATATGATATACTTCATCTGCCCGCGAGTACCTAACCATATAGGAAATAAATTTCAATTTCCACCGTGGTCCATAAATCTCGAAATCTTTGTTTGAGGACATCTTTAAATTGTGAATTTTGGAAAATCCTATTTCTTAGTGGAATTTTTTATCATAAAACGAAACTACTGACCAAATTTTATACTATCATAGATTCGGTGGTTCCGGCTAGGCGATGATGAATTAGTCAGTCAGGACAAGTTCTTTAATAGTTTTATATAATATATTATATAGATTATAATAATTATTAAATATTAATAATAAAATATATAGATAGGTATGCAATGTTTCGCCAAAAATTAATTCAACTTACTGTAATACTGGACTAATAGTAAAATAAATTATTATATTAGCAATATGAATAGGTTACTTATTATAACTTATTATTTTATAATTATATTAATATTTGTATATTTTATATTATTTTTTTTGTTTACCTAATATAGGTAGATTACCGTCTTCGCTCAGAATCGGTTTTCTGTGCAATGATTTATCATTGAATTTAAATATAACACATACCTAGGTATATTGCAGTTACTTACTCAGTAACGAGGTACTTACACGTTTTGACACTACAATCAACTGTGTAGCAGCTGAGCAGCAGTTACCTACTTTCCCACTTTTTAAAATTGTTACCTAGGTACATAAAATATAATTTTAACGTTTCTCTATACAAAATAATTTATAATGTATAATATTCTATAGGCCTAGAAATATTATTATGTATGATGATATTAAACATAGGTAGATACAATAGATGATACCTAGAGGTATTTATTGTCTATTTATTTTATTATATTAAGAGGACGCTACATTCGCATAAACGTCTTACAACAATACAACGTAGCAAATTTGTATTCACCAGAACCAATTTTATGTTGTCAGCTTTAATATTAGAGTGAATTAGGTATATAGGTACCTATTGGCCTATATTATCAAACTTAAAGGCGAGAACATTTTATTTTGTATTAGCGCACGTTTGTGTTTTTAAATATTTTGATTTTTAAGCGAGTTACGAACATTATACATCGTAATATTTGATATTTCACATAGATATATAGGTTCTTCCATTACCACGTAACTACCTACTTATAACTCTTAAAAATTAAAATGTGAGATAACTATAACGTCTATAACACATAGGTACGGATACCGTCGATGTCGATCTAGCACTATGGTGTCCACCGTAGTCGGTATAGCTCTGCGTATAGTCAGCTTTACCTACTTAGATATTCGGCCAGTAACTATAACTAATCAGGAGAAATAATGCTAACGTGGTTCCTCCTCCGACCCTCGCTTAAATCGAAAAAAAAAGTTATTATAACTATAATATAACTAACTTATAAGTACCTAGTACCTACCTACATTTTAAACTGCAAATTGTTTTCTTCTCCATTATACTTAAACTAAACCATTCAACGGCTACAACAGTTTAAGATTTTTAGTTTTAGTCTATTATACTATACGAATATAAAGGACTACGTATATTATATTATATAGTATCTAGTACTATTTACATGATATATTTACATGCGATCATGTGAATATAATATAATGTAGGTACCTACTTACCTGCCACGAATTTATTAAGATAGTTGGGGTATCTGATATACAGCGATATGCGGTAGATTTTACTTATATCCAGTGGCGTCCAACCCTATTACTAGGTGTAGCGGTCGCTACACATTGAAAATAAGGGGTGGGTGGGTATAATAACATTAATCAATTCACTTGAAATATGTTTATTATTAATCACAGTTTATATTGGTTGATGCCTTAATATTTAATAATATTATCAATTAAAATATGATAAAATGTATAAAATAATATAATTTTAATATAATATAACACCTGAAAAATATATCTTGAGCGCCACTGAGTATATACGAGAATATAATACAATGCAGATCGATATATTATAAATCCTCGTTAAAATATTATAATACAATATTATAGTATTATTCTCTGCGTAAGTATTATACAGGTAGAATTGGTATACCAATAATAATAATAATGGCGTTTGGAAAAATAATCGGGCCGAAATTCAGCTGATGCCGGTCGATTAATAATGTGATGGCTACTCGCTG
>NC_042494.1:54673471-54675993 GCF_005508785.2 Acyrthosiphon pisum
ATTTGAATGCAATTATTTTTAATATATCTTAAAGTTATGTTAAAAAATGTATATATTACAATTAACGAACAGTTCTAATTTTGTAATTTATTAATTTAAATACCTAATATAACTGTAGTCTTAGAATTAAATTTCAAATATGTCTATGTATATACTTTATATCCTTTCAACAAATTATACTATTGTTAAAATTAACCCATCAGTTATTAAATTCAACTTCTTAAATTTTATAATTATAAATTATAAATGTTTTGAATTTACAATCGTTAACATTTTTAGTAGGTAGTACTGTAGTAGGTATACATACTATCATTTTAACTATCAGCGATTGATTAATGTAATATACCTAGGTACTTTGTAGATCATATTTCCTAGAGGCTATCCTAGAGTAGAGGTGTAGCGCCCGCTACACCTTTAATTAGAGGTGGGTGGGATGGGTTGTCTATAATATGTAATTGTTTGTATGTGAATAATACAGAATAATACTTTGGAATATTTTAATAGTATAATTTATAGTAACTATATTTATAGAACGTAGATTGTTAGATTGTAGGTACTACTGTACTAGATGTTTAGATTTATTAATTTGAAAAAAAAAAAGTAATGAAAATCGGGGATTTTTACGCAAAATCGACTTTGGTTTTAGGTGTAACTTTAAAACAAAAGACCGTTGATATATGAAATAACCACTGGTTGTTTATATTAGCATTTTCTATAAATGATACAATTTTCAAAAAATTTTGATTTGTTTCGACCTGTTTACAGACATTTTCAGTTTCAATTTTTTTTAGTTTTCATTTCTATGAATGTCAATAAAATTTTATTTGTTGTGTAAAAAATCTTGAAAACTTAATACAAGACTCCTAATAGATAATTATAATGAAATTTGAAAAATATTAAAAATCCAATTCACAATTTTTTTATAAGGATTTAAAGTTCAAAATTATTTTGAGCTAGAAATTGATAAAAATTTTTCTATTTACATCTAAGAATTCAAAATGTAATACAAGATTCCTCATAAGTTGGTCTACCTTTTAAAAAAAAAAATATCTACAAGAAAAACAAATTAAATTTTTTTGAGCGTTTGATCTTCATATTTTTATAACATATTCACTCGATTTCTCATGTAATAATAATGTTTTCGGTCTGGGTAGGTACAAATACATTATTTTTTTTAACCGATTTCTTCTAACGCTTTTTTTATAGCCATAAAAACAAATAAAATGTGAAAATTTACTATTTCCCACTAGGTCCTTTCGGTTCCGGTTACAGACCCTGGTTTGAACACGTATATGTGTGGCAAGTATTTGTCACGAGAACCCGACTGGTCACCCATCTAGAACCCAGTGACACCGGCTGGTGCTAGTGCCTGGCACTCAGAATACGTTTATGATTGAAGCCAAACACCAGGCTACCTACTCTAAATCTTTTGTAGTAGGTAACTCCGAACTCTAAAACGAATAAACGTAGATTCTTTAAATTCTCATCAAATATTTGTACCTACTTTATATGAACACAGAACATTATCCAAACATACAATTTTCAAAATATTTTGACTGTTTTTGAGCTATTTATAATCTTTTGAAATAATCAATTTATTTGAGTTTTTTTCTATAAATATCGATAACATTTTTTATGTTGGGTCAAGAAGCTTGAAAATGTAATGAAAGGGTCTTCATAAATTGTTATAAAAGCAGTTTCAAAAAGGTGAGTAAGTGGATGTCGCTCTGCTGTACAGTAGGTTACAAGTGGGTCACTGTATAGTGGAATAAATTTGAATTCAATGATATAATATCACTGTATAAGAAAAACGATTCTGAGCGGAGACGGTTTGTCAGTCTAGATATTAGACATACCTATTATAGGTACCTATCAATAATAAATTCCAAATTAATCATATCACAATATCCATTAGGTAACGCGTTATACATCAACAACAAACCGTGGTACTATCATAGATATATAATAGTATACTTTAGAAGTTTCAAGTACCCACAAATAATATTATACAATCATTACAATCACAACAAAATAACTAAAATAGTTATTCCAGGTTTTTTAATATGTAATTTCGTCCAAATTTGAACTTAAAATTACTATAAAAATAAACTGTGCTTATGTATTTCTTAGAATTTTTGGTAATAGAATTAAATATTTACGTGAAATCTTGTTTTAAATTTTCAATCTTTAGATATAAAAGTTGAACATTTTATAAATTTTTAACTACAAAATAATTATTCAATTTTAATTTGATATATTTTGTCAAAATTTCAACTTCAAAATATGCTTATAAAAAATAATTGTGCATATGTATTTTTAATATTTTTCAACTTCTATTGTAACAATGTATCAGGAGCCTTGTATTAATTTTTTACACTTTTTGGCCCAATAGATAAAACTTTATTGATATTTATAGAAAAAAAAAAC
The DNA here is from genome assembly GCF_005508785.2 of Acyrthosiphon pisum. Lineage (NCBI taxonomy): Eukaryota > Metazoa > Arthropoda > Insecta > Hemiptera > Aphididae > Acyrthosiphon > Acyrthosiphon pisum. The sequence continues at coordinate 54,675,899 of NC_042494.1, forward strand.
TAACAAAATTGAAAACTTACAATGTTCGTAAACAGCTCAAAAAGAGTCAAATTATTTTCAACATTTTATCGTATATAGGAAATGCTAATATAAAC
>NC_042494.1:54676043-54684701 GCF_005508785.2 Acyrthosiphon pisum
TACTAGATAGTATTAAATTTAATCTGTGTTTTTTTTTATAGGTCTTGTTTACTTGTATTAAAAGGAATGATAAACGTGAAATTAAAGTTGCTCAACTAGCTGGTTCTGTAGCTGAGCATTCTGCATATCATCACGGCGAAGTGTCTTTGATGTCAACAATTGTTAACTTAGCTCAAAATTATGTTGGAAGTAACAATATAAATTTGTTACAACCCATAGGTCAGTTTGGTACTAGACTTCAAGGTGGAAAAGATGCAGCTAGTCCTAGATATATTTTCACAATGCTTAGGTAATTATTTCAATTATAATTAATGTAAATATTTAAAAGTATTGAAAATAATTGTATACAACTTTAGTCCCTTGACTCGGCTGATCTTTCATCCTCATGATGATCCATTGTTAACTTATCTTCGCGATGACAACCAAAAAATTGAACCCGTGTGGTACATGCCAATTATTCCTATGGTTTTGGTTAATGGTGCAGAAGGTATTGGAACAGGGTGGATGACCAAAATACCTAATCATAATCCAAGAGAAGTTATTAGTAACATTAAACGAATGTTAAGAGGTGAAGATCCACTACCAATGGTAATTTAAAACTAAACAAAGAATAATATTTTATTTTATTTTGAATAAATTAAATTAATTTGTATTTACTGTAGAAACCTTGGTACAAAAACTTTACTGGACATATTGAAAAACTTTCTGAGCAAAAATTTATCAGTAGTGGTGAATTAGGTGTAATTGGACACAATAGAGTAGAGATTACAGAACTTCCGGTTGGGGTTTGGACTCAGAATTATAAGGAAAGCGTGTTAGAACCTATGCTTACTGATACTGAAAAATCTCCTGCTGTTATAACGTGAGTGAAAACAGAAAAAAATGTTCAGTTAAAAACTGTTTATATTTGGTTTTATTATTTTATACAAATAGTGATTATAAAGAATACAATACTGATACTACAATCAAATTTGTTATAACCATGAATCCAGAAAAACTTCAAAAAGCAGAAAATGAGGGTATACATAAATTTTTCAAGTTACATGCATCTATTGGTTTAACTTCCATGGTAAAATTTATAAATATATATGATTATAGCTTATTAGTTAATAATTAATGTTCAACATTTTGATTTTCAGTGTGCATTTGATAAAGATTGTGTCTTGAAAAAGTATGAAGCTACTCAACAGATATTGCGTGAATTTTATGCTGTTCGATTGGACTTTTATGGTAAACGTAAGGCCTATTTGGAAGGTATGTTAGGTGCTGAAGCTGCTAAATTAACCAACCAAGCTAGGTAAGTAAACAAAAAAAAAATGTATTAGTGAAATTGCATTTGTTATGATACAATCTAAACTTTTCAACTTTGATTTAAAAGGTTTTGCCTTTGTTTTGATATAATAGATTTTTATAGGCTTCTTCAACAATATTAATAATCGTAATACATTGTATAATAAATCAATCATTGAAATATATCGATATTGAATACATCGTAATCGAAATTAATTTTTAATTAATGGCTCCTGGCCATTGGGTATTCGAGTTACCAGAAACCAACTAATTTGAACGCCAAAATAACTTTTATAATGTATTTAATAAAATTATTATAAAATTATTTAAAAGTTACACCAAAAACCAAATTCAATTTTGTGAAAATCGATTTTGCGTAAAAATTCCCATCTTTCCTTAATTTTTCTTTGGTTTTTTTTGGCGCTTTTGAAAATTACTGGGAATTTTAAATTTTGACCTCCCCAATGCACCAACGATATTCACTTTGCAATCGAACAAGATACTGAAGTTGAAAATCGAAGCATTATTTCGACTACTTATCGTGTACATAGACACAAAAATACAAAAATGAAAATAAAAAAATAAAAAATAAAATTTAAAAATTTAAAAAAAACATACATCATTGTAAAATCAATACATTCATCGTTCCACTCAGAATCTAAAAAACTAATTAAATTGGAAACTGAAAATGTCCGTAAACAGCTCAAAACAAATCAAAATATTTTGAAAATTTTATCATGTATATAAAATGAAAATATAAACAACCAGTGAAAATTTCACGTGTCTACAGTCTTTCGTTTTAAAGTTACACTAAAAACCAAAATCAATTTTCTCAATTTTGCGTAAAAATTCCCGTTTTTCCTTAATTTTTCTTTTGTTTTTCACGGTGCTTTTGAAAACTATTCGAAAAATTTTACTTTTGACCCCCCAAAGTACCAACTAGATTCACTTTCCTATCAAAAAACATACTGTTGAAGAAAATCCAAGCACTTTTACTGTCCTAAAAGGTGATTACAGACACAAGAATAAAAAAAAAATTAAAAAAAAATTAAAAAACACAGATCATTGTAAAATCAATACATTCATCGTTCCACTCAGAATCTAAAATATTAAAAATACATTGATGGGCATGATGTTTAAGCCCAAAGTTAAAGTTTTGATAAAATTTATAAAAATCTCGAACATTTTCGATACTTATTTTGTGGTTAAGATTTTTTATTTTTATTTATTCTTCAAGAAGATAATGGATCCACTGAACATGTTCGTGTGGGGGCCCATGAGTTCACAATTAGTGAACACTATATACTAATGCATAAAATGTTCAATTTTGTAGTTAAGAATTAAAAATTTAAAACAATGTTTTTGAGTACCTACCCAAAAAATCTAAAAAAATATTATACAAACAAAATTTTTTTTCCCCATAGACATTTTAAGTTCAAATTTTGACAACATTAGATATTTAAACGAAGAACTACAATTTTAGTTTCATTGTAATTCAAAAATATTGTTCGTGCGGGTACTTGAACGTTTAAAATATATTATTATATTTTTTACACATAATTTTTCTAATGCAATGTTTTCGAAATAATTCAACCTACTGTCTATTAATAATAGCTAAGTAGTTACCTATAGTATTTTAATAGCAATAATTTCATAAAATACACTTAATATAAACATAATATAGGCTGACAGACTGTCTTCGTTTTTCGTATAGGTACAATGATTTTAAATCATTAGATTATTATGTTAATAATAATTGTAAATATATAGGCACGCATGTGCCTTTATAGACTTAACTATAAATTCTAATTTCAATGTAATACATTATTAAGTAAAACAAATGGTAGATTTAATTGGGTAGGTATTGCAGAATTTAGTAATAAATAATATAATTAGTTATATTCCATTTAGAAATATGATTATGAAATGTATATAATATATTATATTATATAGAATTGATTTAATTAATATTATCGTCCGCAGTGATAAGATAATTTTGTATTTGCGTTTCTTATTAGTTCTTTCTATAAATTAATAATTTATGCTAATTCATCAATTGGATTTGTGTAGAAATTATATAGGTACATTGTAGATAAAACATATACTCGTATTTCAACTTTCAAGTTTTATTGCAATAAGTCTTATTACATGTAATAAGTTATAGGTGCTTACTGCTTAGACTGTTGATGCTACATATTATTATATTAACGGTATATTTAATTTGATATACCAACATAAAATGTACCTAGGTACTTATTATAGATTCTAAATATTGCAAGTATAGACCTGTATAAATTAAATGAGTTCAATTTTCTCTGTGAGCTGCCTAGATGTATAGTTACAGGTGGTGTGTAATTGCTACACAAGAATATTATATATTATAATACCATTTTATTACATTTATCCATATTAGGTAATAATTATGAAGTGCTTATACGAGTATACCTGTATCTATAATGGATTGTATAATCACAATGCCATGTAGTGTAGAATATTATAATATACGAACCTATCTAGCTAAGTTTTGAAGTTCCCTCGTAAATCATTACACCGAAAAATTCAAAATAAGTAAAATTTGTATTATACAAATTAAAAGGTTTCAACTGCAGTCTGCAGGTATGTCGCCAACACCTAGTTAAAAAAAAGTAACATCTTCCAAATGGTTTTTCTATCAACGTATAGATCGCCATTTAAATAAATAGTATTTCTGCATTTTTACTGCTCGAAAATTTGATGATAGAAACAAAATTAATTTAAATAATACACACATCGTTGTATAATCATAATGGAATGCTATTGCAGCATCCAGCGCTTTGCTTACAATCTAAAAATTAGTACAGGAAGTCAGAAACGTAAAAAATGTGGAATTTGATTTGATATGATGATATAAATTGTTTACAAAAATTTCGTCAAATGGCCAGGTACGTCAATAAAAATGCAACTATGTTATATTATATTGATAATATTAATATATAAAAACTTATTAATAGGTAACTTAATTATTAGGTAATAATTAACTAGGTACATTATTATATATGTACCAAATAATTATATTGTTTTTATTATTAACGATCAAAAACTGGTTACAAAACTGTAAATGTTGGGCATGACTGTTACAGTAGAGTGCGGGCTATACAATATAACACAAATCGAGTATATCTACTTGTATTATAGGTCTTAGGTAATAACTAATAAGGAACAACTAATGTTAACATTAAATTGTATAGGTATAATATAATAACAGTGTGTTTAACGATAAAGATAGGTATAGGTAACAAGAATATTTTGAATGCATGACCTTATATTTGACTCAGATTTTTTTACTACATAAAGCATTCAAGGTACCTAGGTAAATTTATTTTTAAAAAATTAAGATTGCTAACCATTTGTCCATGCACAGCAAAATAAACATTTTTAAATTGTAAGCCTTCTTTGGCCTTTGAAATTTAAAAAATAAATTTTTTTTTAATCAACTAACTCCCAACATTTATTTTGTCTTAAAAATGTAATAATTTTATTAAGAACGAGTTAGGTTTAAACAAGTCATAAGATGTAAAATCTGTAAATTCATAGTCCCCGCATAAGTAAATATTGTTAAAAATCCGATAAATACATGTATACATTTAAACTTGGACTTCCTCTCAATTAAAAAATTTTTAAGATTGAATAAATGTTATGGGTCAGTAGTTTGGAAAAATAATGCAATTCATATTCGAACTCAACAAGGGGAGGGGGTGCAATAAACAAACATTTTGTTTTCTTACCCGTGTGCGAAAAAATGTTAACAAATAGTGTTATAATAAGTCCTTATTATGCTGTAAAATTAACACGAATCCAATTCAAGGTCACACGTTTGAAATATTTTTGTTAGGTAGGTACTTTTATTGTCGAACACACGAAATAATAATATATGCTACGGAGTGCCTGTACTTACGTCAGTATAAACCATTTATTTTTATTACTTACAAGTTTTTTTCAATAATTACAAAAGTACAAACTAATAGGTAGGTCGTAGGTAAGATATCATTTTACATAAAACTAATATCAGATATTAGTAGGTAGGTATATTACATTTGTTACTTATATAGGTAACTTATATATTATGTTTTGTAAGTATATTATATAAATTTCATGATACATAATAATATAATATATAAATAGTAGACACGTAAAACGTATGTAGTATACGACGTGCAAACCAATACTTTTCAGTGTTGAACAGAGATAACAACATTTTTCGAAACAAATTACTCATCATGACTCATGAGTCATTATATTTTATTGATCTCTTCACAGTATAGATATATAATTATAGTAATGTAGAGAGAGACAACATTTTAAAATGCCAGCAATATAGTACTTTATAGTATTTACTTACTAAAAACTAAAAACTGTATTAATAGGTGCCCCTAGGGCCCTACTCATTATATTAATATTATTATTTATATTAAGCATTATCTATTATCTATTATACTCCTATATATACAATTATAAACATATTATATTATAGTCAATTAAATTGATTAATTAATAAATATATTTAATCCGTGCATTTAATTGCTTATATAATATAATATCATAATATTATATTCATATTTATTAGCATACAATTAAAATTATACACATTATGTAACGAGCTAAGTAAGAATATTATAATAATATGACAAAATGTACCTACTACTATTATAGTTCGTATAGGACCGAATGGCAAAGAGAGGTAGTTTTTACAGAAATACATTTTAAAAGGGCCACTAACGTAAATAAGTTGATTGCTTCACTCGCCTCACTTGCTACACTTTTAATAATTATATCAATTCGAACTAATATACTATAATAAGAAAGAATAGGTAACAATAATGAATATGAATAATATAAATCATCTTAAGTTAAGATATTATTCAGATACGCCCTTGGCCTATTATAGCAAGCAGTATACATGGATTATTATTTATTGTACAGTCTGACTTTTTAAAACGGCACAGAATTGTTAAGGCCAACGGCAGCTGGCTGCTCACGGTAATATCGAAGCAACGGTTGACCATTTTCGGTTTCGTATAGAATATTAGAAACTCTGCGAGCCACACCTTTGAAATGCAGACGATGGGCTACATTATGAGCATATCAAAATATATTGTAAAATAAGTAATAACTGTCGAAACTTTTTGTTTTCGTCTTGTTACCTTGACAAAGTCATGGGTATCGGGGTGGTAAGGGAGGTTATTTTGCTATAAATGTCTTTCAAAATTGATTTTTATCGGACTTCTAAAGCTAAACATAATAATATACTCGTTACTCACACATTTTAATATGGGTTCCTATACAGTCATAAATGACTCACTTATAGACTACCTATAAGTCATAATATTTAATAATTATTTTACGAATATTTTTGGGAACTATTCATTGTTAAAATATTTAGATACCTAAACAATTTTCATAAAACGTCATAATTAATTAATATTCTTTTATTTTATCATATATTTTATGTTACATATTTTTTAATGTGTTGGTATGATCAAATTCGAAGTGGTGTATACATTTACCGGCCAACAGTAGTTCTGGGCACTGAACAATTTCTGTAAAGCACTAAAGTCAGTTAAACCTATTAAATATTAAAATATTTTTATATCTGTTCTAAGGAAACTTTATTTAACCTGAAGTCTTTATAAATACAATACATAATAAATTGATATATATACAATAATCTTAATACATAATACAATAGTAGAGGCCTGGTATGGCGCGGTGGTTGGCTCCAGTCACAAACGAGTTCTAAAGTCAAGGATCAGCCGCTATCACTAGTTCCCGGATGGGTGACCACCCGGGTTGTAGTGACAAATCTTATACACGTGTTCTAAGTTCTAACCACCCGTATACCCTCTCCCACAGTTAAAAAAATAGATACTAAATAACCTTCAGGCTGATGACCATAGATAGGTCTTAAAGCCTTAACTAAATAAAAAAAAATACAATACTAATATATAAGTATAAATATACAAATATTGAAATATATGTAATACATCATATGTATATTCATGGGAAATTATTAAATGAACAAGTAATGGAAATGAGATAGCTCCTTTCCTTGGTCTAAGACACTTAAACTAAGCCGTGCTCAGCGTTTGATACTTTGAGGCAGAGCTTAGCACCCGAATCATTTATTCAGGTTTCGGGTGCTGGATGTATTGGGGTGTTCATACACCGGAATAAAAAAATCAAAAAAAAGTTTAAGTTACGATACCGAAAATTTTTGCATGTTATATACAGTCCATGTGGAGATTGATCCCCTTGATCCCCCCCTGTAAATAAGCCACTTTAATGAGGTATTCTTGACACCTAGCGGCTAGCTACTATTCAGTATACACAGCATACTCCAGAGTGAATTATCCATTTTTTTGTTTAATTTATTATTGCTTTTAATTATAGTATTTGACATTTGTTGTATCATCAAATAAAATATTACACCATTGCTGAAAATGTACCTAAGTAGTGGTTTTAATTTTTGATAGCTGTAAGCTTTTAAATAATAAAATACATACTGGTGTAGGTATAATAATATAGGTATACAACTATACTTTATGTCTATATGTCTATTAGTATACCTATTACCACAGATAAAAGATTACAGAAATACAAAATACTTAGTTAAATATTGATCATAGATACGAACTGCAATTAATTATTGTAATTTGGTACTTTGCTCGTGTATTACTAGCAAGGGCGGATCTATATTTTTTTAATACGGAAACGGAAAGATTAAAAAAAAATACTGATAAATACCTATATCCGCTACTGATTATTAGAAAATAATAGTTTCCTTGCATATTTATATATAAAATTAAATAATAGTATAATATATTCAGGGCAGGCGCTATACATTTTTTTAGGGGGGGGGGGGGGTGTATTCACTATAATTTGCCGACTGAAAATTAAGTGATTTTCCGACTATACTATTCTACATACTCAATGACTCACGTAATTTACATACAAGTAAATTGTTTAATAAATACATCTAACTTGTTCGTCTGACGAAAACAGGATATTTGTATCGTTATTCATTGAGATACTATCCAATGAATTAATAATATCCCCAATTAGGTTGAATAAGTACTAAATAAGGGGCCTCACTATGGCCATTATTTGAAGGGCTACATTTAGGCTAATCTTGTCATAGCCACCCGAGATCTATGTGTTAGTTGTAAATGATTATTAGTGTGAGTGAAATCAAATGAGGGCATCGTCTTTCGTACGCGCATATACATGTCGACAACTCGATAAATATATCAATTTCACTACACGAATTTTACAGAAACATACATTTGTCTTTACAAAATTAAAGTTAGTTAAGGGGAGGATATTCTTGTCAGA
>NC_042494.1:54686679-54708385 GCF_005508785.2 Acyrthosiphon pisum
CCCCCCCCCCACTAAAACCGGCCCTGAATATATTACGCGAATAGTCGGTCGCATCTGCACGTTTTATAATATTATGCGTCGTACATTGTACGGGTCTATGAAGCTTTTTGTCGAGTGGCATACGTATGACGTCACAATTCTTTTTCCGCGCCTTTTTTGAATTTCCCATAACATTCAACCACTATATTATTACCCTGTCATCAGCTTATACTATACACCTCCATTTCAACCTTCATTATACTCGAAATATTAACAAGTATTTATAGTTCTTCAAATGCAACAATTCTACAAATAATATTATACTATATTCAATGTCTAAAAAATGTCTACCCGAAGTCAAATTAAATTTTTACAAGATTGGATGTTTACTAGATTTCCCATGTTGCGATTTTCTTATGTTGTTGTAGGTAATTCAAAAACGAATAACCATAGAAACTTGAAATGTACACCTTATAAACATAATAAAATAAAATCATTTCAAGATTTTATCAACTTCTATAATCAATATGTTTTGACTCGATTTGAGCTGTTTACGACATTTTCAATTATTTTAGTTTTTTCTATAAATGTCACAAATAAAAAATATTTGTTGGGAAAAAAAGCGTGAAAATACAAGTTCCTGATATATTGTTATTTGTTACAAAAGCAGTTGAAAAATATTCAAAATACATAGGCACAATTTTTTTTTATAAGGATTAAAAGTTCAAATTTTGATAAAATTTATCAAATTGAAAATTAAAAAATAATTTTGTAGTTAAAAATATATAAAATGTTCAACTTTTACAGCTAAGGGCCAGTTGTACCATCTCTGATTAAAGTTAACCGAAGTTTAATCGACCGAATTTGCCCGGATAAATATCTGTTATCAGCTGATTAAGCTTAATCGAAGTTTAACCGTAGACGGTTAAATTTAAAACAAGGTTCCATGTACCAAAGTAGATTATTCTGTAATCAAAAAAATATTACAAATATTAAATCACAGTTTTTTTTATAGCTATCAAATTTGGTCGAAATTAGATATTCAAACGAAGAAGAAAAATTGCAGTTCTGTGTTATATTTAAGAAATATTATTCGTTGGTACTTGAAACTTCTAAAGTGAATTATTATGTACAAAGTATATAATAATAAAAAAATAATAATAATTCTACCGTATTAATAACAATATAAATATGATATAAAACCACGGTTATCTAGTAGATAACCGTGTATAAAACATCCTAGGCTGACGACCGTCTCCACTCACAGTCAGCAGAGTGATTGCCACTTACCCGTTTTTTTTTGTTTATTTTTAAAAATTGCGATAATTTTTTCAATTTTATGATGTTAATTTAATTGTAAAACTCAGTATACATAAATGTTACAATCACAAATGTACGCAATTATGAGCTTTTAAGCTAGAAACGATTTTGGATAGCTTGAAACATAAAGCCCTTTATTTGTGTTTTTGGTACATATTAGTTATTACCACGAAAATTCATTTAAATGTATTATTACTTCTAAAGTTCTAACACCCCCCCCCCCCCATTGAAATTTTCTGGCATAGCACTGATTATTTGCAACATTGGGAAGAAGTATTTAAAAATTAAAAAGTTAAATTGAAAAAAGAAAACTACGTATATAGGCAGCATGACCGTCATCGCAACCTTGTAGGTCGTAGCTAAGGCCTAGGACATGAATAAAATCTGATAAACATAATATTATATTATTAAATAATCGTGAATAATTGTGATGCGCCTTTTGCACTCGGCGCCGAGTCATCAGTATTCAGTAGCGGTCTATGGCCAGGCGGCGAGGCGAGACGGGGGACAGAAAGACAGCTGCCCGCCATCCGCGCCGCCCGCCCACACCGCCGGTGCCAGTGGTTATCAAACCACAGCGGCTATCGTTGCCAACATCCTTCCGTCGAGTCGTGAACGGACGCGGGACGAACGAATAATGGACTAATGGAGCATTGGAGCGCATGAGCACGACAGTGTACACATCGCCGATACTGCCGTTATATTAATAATAATAATATAATATATATATACATAATAGTAATTATTATCATCTCATGCAGTCACGCCATTATTGGGCAATTGTCACTTGATATTCCCTTCGCGTTTCCAATACATAATAATACATTAATACACATGTGACATGTCACATATCTCATCCTGCATTCCTGCCCCGGGCCCGGCGGTCTGCCGATTGCCGGCTACTTCGATCGGCGATCAAAAATTATTTTCTCGTTCCGTTTTCCTCCTCCGCCGGGATTTCACTTTTTCGCCGGGTTCCGATCAATCGGTCCGTCGTCGAAGCGATGCAAGTACGCTAAGTCGCAACCGACAGCAAAACATCAACGTGACGAGCGTTCCGCCGGAATAATATCATTATACATTTATACCAGATTACCAGCAGCTCGTCTCGCGAGTCGCGACCACTATAGGTACTATACCACTACCACTGTCAGCTCCCACCGCCTCGCCGTGCCGCCATGTGCTAACGCAGTAACACCGCGGTTCGCCGTCGCAATCGTCGTCGTCGTCGTCACTCGTCGCAACTGCAGCACAACGTTATTACTCACCCCGGGCAACTACAGCAGTGAGTGAGCAGATACCGCAAAGCCGACTGGAATCGATCGTGCGCACACCCGGACGACGGTAACCACTACAGCGAAGAACCGCCGGCAAGTACGAGCAGACGACACCACTGGTAAAACGATTTTCCTTTAGATTTTTTTTCCCCATTAAGCGCTACCTATTTTATTATTCGAATTGCGCGGCGTATCATATTAACGATGCATAATATGTCTCAAAAACCCGTGACGCAATTTATTCGTCGTTTGCTGTTTGTTTTTATTTTTATTTTTTGTCTTTCTATTACTATTCTAAGGTATCGTCATTTATTACCCCCGCTCGGAGTAGGCATCATTCCCTTTTTTCCGTCGCGACACGCAGACTACGTTATAAATAATATCACCACCACCGCCGTCGTCATATATTTGTTTAGATTCAGGTCAACCAGTATAATAATAATACGCTCGACCAGACTACTTACCAACCGTTGTACCCATATAAGGCTGGTAAATTTGTTTCCCGGTGTTTGACGAGCGTCTTGGCGACGAATTTCGATTTTAATCGTTCTCGCGATTTCCCTATTAGAGATTTCTACCGGCCACCATGTCAATTGAGTAGGTTCTAGAATACTATAGAGAACTGTTCTCTTCATATACAACAAGTACAATTATTATACACATCTGTAATGTTGTGTATTTCTAGTTTTTACGATACTCTAAACAATTATTTATGACTTTCATCCTACCCAATCTCCTCTTACATTAGTTGTTATATTGATTTACCTGACATTTGAATTTATTCATCAGTTTTTTTCCATCCATGTTCTCTTATGAATTCTATAAATTATATTTACAATAAATAGGTACCTACATCTAAAGCATTGACATTTTTGGCACCTACCAATATAATAGGTTTTACCGAAACTGTATATGCTCGTAAGTCTACTGTTACTTTTTATTTTTGGCAAAGTAGCAAAACATTATTTGTTAGTATTTTAAAATGTTATTGACCTAATTCAAATTATTTGTAATGTATTTGGTATTCCTAATTGTTATTTTTATAATATTTTGTGTTATAAATAATGAAGTTAAACATTTATAATTCTTATAATTTATAAAGTGTAATTATAGGAAGGTATCTAGGTACAAGTTCTAAGTTTTTACAAAATATTGAATTTATTGTTATTTAATTTATATTGGTATTTGATATTAGCCTTTTCAAGGTTTCCATGATTTTCTATTAAGTTATCTAATTAAACACCCACCTATTTATAATTTACGTTAATTATTAAACATTAACTATTATTAGTTATTGCTGTTGAGATAATTGGCAATATCTTAACTATTAAATTCCTTATAGATTTGTCATACTTAGGTTAAACTTTAAACCTCTTGGTCGAATTGTGGTACCTAGTATTCGTAGTTAATTATTTTCCTAATTTATTGATTAGTAGTTATTATTGCTTATGCTATGATATCAATGTAGAATATTTTAAAATAAAATATAGTATAGGTATACTTAGTAGCTAAAATAGTAAAAAAATAAATAATTTCATATACCTACTTATATTTTATCAAAAAAATGCATTTATATTTCGGGACAAAAGAAAATATTTTTGTCGCAACAGCTCTACCTACATCCAACCTGTATTTATCATATCCTACTGGTATGTACTTTTTCATAAAATTAGTTTTCAGTATAATTATGATTGCATTGCATAGTAGTGACTCCTAATTAGTGTTTCATTTCATTTACAACATTTTATAAAAAATGTTTTACATATAAAATATTAAATAAATATTTTCTTAAGACATCCTTTATTTTTGTTTTCATTGATTTGTTTAAAATACGTAATACTTTAGTAGAAACTATTTATCTATGTAGTGTTTTTTCCAATCCAATGACCTCATCTATGATGTCATATTCCCCCCAAGTCACGCTGTAAGCATCTGGTCATGCTAAATTCCTTGTGCCCTCTGTAGTGACTAGTTGAATGACTATGAGACATCATCCAAATAACATTTATTGTTTTATAATGGTTTTTATTCTGTAATTTGTGATCTAAAATTTATTTTAAATAATCATATGTGTCATAAATACAATTTTGAAGATATAAATTGGGTAATTATTTTGATGTTACTACGTATTCTGACTTAATTCAAATTTTAGAAAATTCACTTTTGTACTTAATGCACAATTCAATCATAATTTTCATTAGGTAATTTATGTATGTCTTGTTAGCTTTTTGACTGGTATTCTTAATATATTTAAATTGAATTATATGTAATTTTGCGTACTAAGTTATATTTGAATAATTTTTTACTTACCTATTACTTACAGAAAAAATATTAATGCATTTCGTTTTGATAAAAATTAAATAAATACCCGAATAAAATAAATATACATGTATAAATGTTAATCTTTAATCGTGATTTTAATGTATGTAAGTGAATTCCTAGGCAGACTTTTTTTCCCCCTAAAAATATAATATTTGTACCTACTTAGCTTATTCTTAAAAATCAACTGTAAGGCTATAAAACATTTATTTTATAACTGCATTAAATTTAAAATATTTTAAACTAATTTCAATTAGGGTTGTTGCCGACACATTTTTCATTTGGTATCAATACTCAAAGTCACCTCATGTACTTATAGGTTTAATATTATGTTAATAGTATCAAAATTATCGATTTTTTTATAAAAATTATAAATTTAAATAGTTAGGTATTTGATAATTTATTTAATCTAAAAATTAAATGCAAATGAAAATTTTTTTTACTTTAAAATATATTTTTTTAATGAAGACCAATACAGGTATGTTATTAACTTTTTCTTAACAAATTATTAAATACTGGTCAGATAGTAGCAATAATGATTAAGTTTTATTAAAATTTATAATTTATAATGTATAATTAATTATGTTCAAAATAAACTTATTAGGTATTTACGCTCAATCATTTTACATGTTCTTCTAAAATCATCAATATGTACCAGAAATACAAATTTGATATTACATATAAGTCATATTATCTTTTTATACCTCTGTTAAAATACTATAATAGGTAAAAACAAATACCTAACAGGTTTTACTGGTCAGCCATTAATTTCCAATTTATCCCCAGGTTCCAAGAATTGATAAATGCTAGAGGCTTAAATAATGTGATAATATATTATGCAATATAATCTGTATTTTCTTTAGTCAATTTATATTAAATTTTAATTTAATGTAGGTAGTGAGCATGGATTATATTTTAATTGTTAAAATATAATTTTGATAATACATTAAAAAATCGGTTAATTTATTGTTGGTGAGTTTTTTAAGGTACTTAAATAGTTAAATCTATTTGTGTATTTAAAATAAATAGAGATGGACACAATCATGTGGCCTTTTGCTGCCTCAACTAATCCTTTCAAACTTCTCGGTTATCTGCTTTTCTTTTTGTTCTGTACCATATACCTTCTTTAAATCTAACCTTACCTAATCTAACTACAGAATTTTGATTAATTTAAATTTTGTTTCCGTGAAAACATTTGTTATTATATTATTTTTATTTTGTGTAGGTATATGTTTATATATTCAAACTAATTGTATTATCTGTTGATTATAGTACTTTTATAATTTATAATCATTTATTTATTATTTACTACTTAGTACTGAAATGCAGATAATTATACAGGAAGTTTATAAATATTTGGGAAACAGAATTTGATTAAGTATCAATATTTGGATATTTTATGTTATCATCCCACTCACGATTTTCATAACATTTTTTCTTCAACATTTCTTCAATCCTATGGGGTCTGTATATTCTTTAATCTATGACAAGATAATTCAAAGTAGATTTGTATAACAAGTCGAGATATGTTTTAGATTTAAACTATCAAAGTGAGCATCACTATAAGGACTAAAAAAAAAATACATAATATAGATACCCTGTGGCATCCTTTGCTTGCTATACTGGGTAATAATTGACCTGATAAAAGTGATTGACAGATAACAGAAATGATCCCACCAGTATAATGAATTTTTTTTATAATTAGAATAACAATTAATTTTTGGTTCTATATTTTTAAATAGTGTTACTACTCATTTAATAATATGTAGAATATTAAGCTACATGTTTAGAATATAAATAAATGTCTGTCTTTATTTAATTAAAGCATTGTTTTTTTTTTAAATATACTTATGCTATTCTAGTTATTATCATCTTATGTGCCTAACCTAATAAATAATAAAACAAAGTTACAATTAAATGTATACTATATACCAAGGCTAGGCAAGTTAATGATTTTTTTTAACTCAGTTAAGTTAAGTTAATATGTACCGATAACAAAAAGTTAAAAGTTAACTTAACTATGGGTTAACACAGTTGAGTTAAAAGTTAATACACAGTTTTTGTTAACTTTTTATTAAGTTAAAAAAAATTTATTTGTTTATACAACGCTAGCGTACTTAATTTTTTTCCAACCCAAAACTAAATTATAGACTAACAGACTATAGTGTTTACACTTTGTACAGTATTTTCATATAAGTTAAATTTGAATGATATACATTTTTAACTTTAAAAAATTTACGATTCATATTTTTTGACACGAAAAAGAAATAGACTGAAATAGTGAAATATAATTAAATTAAAAACAAAATAAATTAATTTAACTTCATAAAATGAAAAATTAATTCGTTAATTTCACTCAAGTTAATTAAAAAAGAAGTTTAGTAAGTTAACAGTCAAGTTAATGAAAAGCCAAAAGTAACTAGTGAAGTTATAAAGTTAAAATAAAATAAACTTTTTAACTTAACTTTAACTTTTTAACTTGTTAATGCCCAGCCTTGCTATATACTGTATATATTATGTATACGCAATTTAGTATTTTTTATCATCATTTTTGATAAATAACTAAAATATATGAGATATTAATTAGTAAAATCTAATGCAATTCAATATTATAAATAACCCAACTGCCCCAACTAGAACTATGTTTGTTGAATATTGATTTATTAATATTATAATAATATAGCTTAAAGGTAATAGTAAATTGAGTATTTATTTTTACAACTCATACTCGGGCTCATACTTGTCTAATTAATTGTTATAAATTACTCTGTGTTTAATTTTAGTTGATAGATGTTAAACTAATTTTTAATTGTTTTGTGTTAGGGTATATTAAAAATTAGTAGGCTAATACTATTTTCTTAAAAACTAATTTTCATATTGTCTTTGTTTTAAAATAATTTTGAAGACTTAAAAGTTTTATCTAAGTGGTTATAACTGGTTATTTAATCACATTATTATTTTTTTGTATCAATTAAATCTCCAATTACGTTTTCGTTTAATACAAAAGTTTGTAGTATAAATTAGATGCCAAAACTATTTATGATTTTTATTTTTACAGATATTTCAAGCATCCTAAAGAAATTTGCTGTAAAGAAAATATATCAAGTCATCAACTTAGTTTAATGTACTAAGTTATACCTACCTTTTTTCAAGACTTAATTTTAACGCACATTAAACACAACATCAAATATGTCTTCTTGGCAAGATTATGTTGACAAACATCTTATAGCATCTCGATGCGTTACCAAAGCCGCTATCTCAGGTCATGACGGCACTGTATGGGCCACTTCAGATGGATTTAATGTTACCAAGGAAGAACTCAGCAGACTAATTGCTGGTTTTGAAAACCAAAATGTTTTGGCTGCTTCAGGTGTAACGTTAGCTGGCAGTAGGTACATTTATTTGTCTGGTACTGATAAAGTCATTAGAGCAAAGCTGGGTAAAGTAGGTGCACACTGTGTGAAGACCCAACAAGCCGTTGTTGTTTCATTATATGAAGACCCCATTCAACCACAACAAGCTGCCTCTGTTGTTGAAAAGCTTGGCGATCATTTGGTTGCCCATGGATACTGAACATGAATTACAAAAACGATTAATGTGCTTCAAAAATAGAAGAAAAAAATTCAAAATTCAGATTTTCAAGAACAACTAAAAACTATATGATATGGCATTTAATATATTACATTAAAATAACCAAATCTCAATTACACCCAATAAAATTAATGTTTATAATTTTGGGAGAAATATATTAGGTATATATTATATTATTTTATTTTTATTTATTTTTTAATGGAATACCAAACAATTATTTCATTATCTTTTATTATATTTTATTTCTTATAAGATTTTGATCCGCTGCTTGGGAACTATAGATTTGTTTAACATTATTATTGTTGTATACAAGTCCCAGATATTATTACTACCTAATAAAATTATCTTCATACCCTTAAAATTGTTATAAAACATAGTGAATCTATTGAATATTGTCTATAAATTAAATTTTTTTGATTATCAGCTATTGCTAATCGATGATGTATGATTTAATTTTCAAACCCCCTTGATTCATGTTTATATTTTTCTACTATTATATACAAATTTAATTTTAAAAGAAAATTATATTTTCTTTATTTTTAATGTTTTTGCTTTATACTTGTTATGATTTGCACTTTCTACTGTTCCATTTAGAAACAGTACCTAGTTAGATATTTATACAAAAATCCATGACTTGAACGAAAAAAATAGTACGTACCTAACAATTAAGTGTTTTGTAATTTGTTTAATATTTAATTGGCTGTGTGGTATCTTTATTTATGTTTATTAATTATTTGTAAAAATTTCTATGAGCAATAATAAACGTATAGCTTTTTATACCAATTTACGTTCCCTTTGGCTACCAAGTAAAATAATTTTGAAAGAAATATTGTATTGTATAATATATTGTCAAATATTTTTTTTATTATAACCAACCAATAAACAAATATTTATAGAATATTTTACACTTATAAATGTATTTTTTTTAAATTATAATTTATACAATCATCCTTATAAATTAATATCAGAAATCATATATTTTACAAATTGGACTGATTAAGTTATTTGAATAGGCCATATTGGCGAACTTTAGAGTTTAGACCTGATGTTTTTTGAAAAAGTTTATTATTGTGCAAACATAATGATAGATAAGAGCATTGAACTCTTGTACTTTTTTTTATCGTCATTTTGTTTAGATATAATAACATTTATTTTTCTTTGAATAGAATTCTTACCGGACAATGTGAATATATAACTGTTTATTTTGTGGCCTATTGAATGCATTTCAACAACACAATAAGTAGGATCTAAAGAATGGATAATGTGTTAATAGCTAAATGTTTCATTTAATTATCAGTTTACTTTTCAGATGTATTGGTATTGTAATATAGGTGGAAATTAATATTAAATTGGTATGTATAGTGGGCTAAATATTCAAACCTATTAGATAAAAATATGACTATTTTTTAGGTACATACCACATGTGATGAAAAAGAAAAAGATGAACTAGTAATATACTGATCTCATGAATTTAAGAAGTACACCGCGGTAATCAAGAATAAAATAACCGAAGAAACTGTATCTTCTATATTTCACACTGGCTACTGGCATACTCAATATTCACGGGCACCCTTATTCAGAATAGATACCATGAACACTATAAATTATTAATCTTAATAATTTCAAAAACGGTAGGAGCCATTCCTATATAGATAGGAAGTAATTTAATTTTTAATAGTAATTAGTTTTTCATGAATAATTATTAATTATTCCCATATTAGTTGTTATATTGTAAAATCCACAGAGGCATAGTACTCTTTAATTGGTACATTTTTGAACTACAGTCTTACTGATGTACTATTCTATTCTCCACTATATATTATGAATTATTAGACACTTAAGTTGTAAAAGGTTTATGCCCTTGAATATTATTTATGTTTTACCTTCATATTGACTACAAATGAGTATTGACATTTTTATGTTTTGGAAACAACTATTTCTGACCTTGGAATTTAATATAATATTAAGATAACCTACTATATAGTATAGTATATACCTAATATACATTATAGTATTATACATAATAATATATTATGCTGCTTTAAAAGGCTCAGCTTTCACTGATAACGAAATATGAATTGCGTTTGCTTGATTAGCTCGACAGTTTTTCAAAACGTATTAATTTAATGTACAACAGGTTATTTTGGTGAAATATGTGAAATAGGTAACTACCACGATGTTGGTTGTTTCTGAAAGTCTTAAGTAGTTTTGTATGAAACTATGAACATTATGAATGAGTTTTGCATGGTAGGTAGGTGATTAGTAATTTATCATTAAAATCAAAATGGATTTTTGTGGTTTCATAAGAATATAAGATGTTTTACATTAAATTAATTAGATATAAATATTTATTGTTATAAAAAATATATTCGATTGTTATATTAGATTCTGAGCAGAGAGATTAATGTATTGATTATTAATGATGCGTTTTTTTTGTGCTGTACACGATAAGTATTCTGTTTGTGTTCGATAGGAGGGTGAATCTCGTTGGTGCATCGAGGAGGTCGAAATGTAAAATTCACCGGTATTTGTCAAAAGCGCCGAGAAAAATAAATAAAAAATTAAGAAAACGAGATTTTTACACAAAATCGGTTTTTGACAAAATAAATAACCGTAAATAATTTTTGTTCAACTTTTATTGCTAAGAATTGAAAATTTAAAAGAAGGTTCCATGTAAGTAAGTTATTCTTTAACTCAAAAATAAAAAAACCTCAACATTCGATGAAATGTCGAAATTACCTACATATTAAGTAACCAAGAATAACGATTTTAGTTATTTTTTGTCATTTTATAATATTAATAATGACTAATAAGAAATAAGTAATAAGTAATAACGATAGGTCTAAATATAATATCTACTGTACAGCAGAGCGAAATCCACTTACCCTCTTTCTTAAAATTACTCCTGACTATATATAATTTAAAGGGGGTATGAATAAGTCCGGTTCTAAGGAGTTAAAAATATGCAATTTTCTATTAGTGGCTTGTGTAAATGACAAATGTGTGCGTAGACGTGTAGTAGTAAGTGACTGTTTATATAATACATAGCTGAGCGCACCCGTACGCGCACACGCATATCAGTAACACAGCGTTTCACATACTAAATTAAAAATGTGAAATTTAGCTCGTATTTCCAATAATATACCTTATTGAGTGACATTACTGTATGAACACCTATTATACAAATAATTGAAGAGAAGAAATTTATAATCTAGGCTTGTATAGGAGTCAATAAGATGTTTAATTTTCAATGTCCAATATTTACCTCTAAAACTTGTGATATTTTACTTTTTGAATTTAAATTAATGAATTTAATAATTAAAATATCGAAAATTAACCTATAACAAGCATAGATTATCTTCTGACTTCTACAATATTGATAATAGGTGTATTTACTCTCAAACCACTCAATAAACCATATTATTGGAAATACAAAAATATATATTCATAGAATTTTTCAATATTATTCATACCCCTTAAAAATTTACATTTAAAGTAAGCTTGTAGATTTTTTAATTATAATTTTTTTGAGAAACCACTTGGACAGCGAGGACCATTTGTACAGATACCTATTTAACTGTATTATAGGACTATTGAAAATGTTGATCTTAATTAAATACTAGTAAGTAATAAATATTTAATAATTGAAATAAACTACTGAGATAATTTTTAATTTCCATTGAAAATTTGATAACGTAATGTACCGTAATTATAATATATTATTAGTATTTTGTTATGATTTATGACATTAAACAATAACGTTGATAACAAATAACAAAATAAGTACTTAATAATTATAAAAGTAATAACATTTTATTGATTTTAAAGTAATTTATATTTACCTAATACTGTTGTGCATTAAATTAATTTTAATTATTTGGTACATAATAAATTATAGACAATCTTGAGATATCGTAATGACTGTACTAAACTCTGATGAATTCAAATCATGACCTATTAAAATACGTATTTTATTTATAGGCCCCATGTCTAAATTCTTAAATTTATATTTTTTATCGTGACTTAGTGACTATTTATAGTGCGAGTTATTGATAATATCGTGAGTCATGACCCCCATGGAAAGATCCCCCATAAAGTAATACCACTTCTATCTATAAATATATTTAGATACCTAATACTCTGATATTAACTAACAAGTTTGGTACCTACTGGCTTCTATAGTACTCTAGTATTATTAGTATTATTATTGTTCTATGGCATTATCCAGAACATACACATAACATTGATAAAAACTTTCAAAATAATATTATGTTGACATGTTTATTGGAAAATATATTGTCTTTATTTAAATTTATGATATTTGTTGACATTTTGCTGAGAAAAATCCTTTGGAAACTTCCCAAGGTTTCTATAAGGTTAAAGTTCTTTAAAATACTTTCAGTCTCCGACAACCATGGCTTTTTTTTCTTATTATTGTTGTCTGTTTTGTATATTGATTGTCGATTGATAATTGATATTTTCATTATTATTATCAGATTAGGTACATATATGGACATAATATGGTAATATATAAGTTCAGTTGCGTAATTTTAGTTGGGGAAAAAAGTTTTTACTGATTATTAACTGAACAAAAAAATCGATTGCAATTATAAAAATTATAAAACTTTATATGTGTTGGGAGCAAAAATAGCTTAATTTTATAATAAAAATGACGTGGGATTTAAATAAGTATGTCACTAACATGGCATTTTATAGTTTTCCAGATGGGTCGAACAAATTAAATTACAAAACTTAACTACAAAATGGAACAACATTAAAATAGTAGGTATATACTGTGACAATAATTGTCGGTTAGACATAAAATAGACATAATGGTCTCCAGTTCCTTCACTACATATTGGAATTTTTAGAATTTTAATTGTATCAGTTGATTTTTTTTTTTTATTATTATTATAAAATATTCCTGACATACAAGGTCATCTAACTTATTGATAAAATAGTAACAATATTTAACATTTAGACAGTTGATAAGCGTAATTAATTACAATTATCTCTATATTATATATATATATATATTTTTTATTAATATTATTGGAGTTGAGATAGGGCATCATGAGGACGTCCACGCTTGAGACGCCGGAGGGTAGGCTTATCGCTGAGTTTGAAATGTTTCGCGCTATTGTCGTTATTTAGTTGGCCAAAAAATTGATCGTGAGATTTTGTATATAGTCTTTGATTGATGGGAGTTTGAAGTCGGTGTGGAATGCTTCATTTCTGATGAACCAAGGCGCGTTAGATTTTGTATGTAATTTCTTAGTTTGGAAAACTTGGATCTTATATATGTGGGTTTTGGCACAGTTTTCCCAGATAGGGGCAGCATAGAGAACTAAAGGTCGTAGAATTTACTTGTAAAGAAGCAGAGAGCAATTCCAGCTTAAGGCGGTTTGACGGTTGATTAAGGGGTAAAGAATTTTAAGACGTTGGTAACCTTGTTGTAGTTTCAAAGAAATGTGTGGGTTCCAAGTTAATTTTTTATCTAGGATAACGCCTAGATATTTTATGGTTAGTGACCACAATATGTTGTCACCATTAAGTAGGTACTAGAGTGGGTGAGGTTTTGGGACGACGAAGTGTGAATAGTACTGTAGTACTTTTGGAGGCGTTTAAAATAATATTCTATTTTTTTGCACTTTATTTTGTTTAAGTGGCTCTGTATATATTTTCAGTGACAATGTGGGCTCTCACACTGAACTTGTGTGTTAGATGTAGTGGGAAAGTCCGCGATGTATAAATTAAAAAGCAGGGGAGAAATTATTTTGGATCTTTGGGGAACACCGGCTGCTAATTTGTTTGTTACTGAGCTGGTGTCGTCTATGCTAACTGAAAAACAGCGATCAGAGAGGAAGGATTTAATTATATTGAAGATCGCTAAATGGATATTTAATGTTTTTAATTTGAACAGTAGGTTGTCGTGCCAGACACCATCAAATGCTCGCGCAATATCTAAAAAAGCGGCACCAGGTATATTATTATATATACTAATTACTAGCGTATGGAATGAAATGAAGTTATTTTGAAAATAAAATAAAATGGGATTATAATATTATGAAATATTATTGTTCTTTTTTATATTACATACCCGTATGGTTCCTAGTAAAACTAAAATGTCTGTTTCGGTTCCCAGAAAAACTAACATTTAGGTCTCGGTTTCTTTTCGGTTCATAAAAAATAAAAAAATTTTTACCTGATTTGGTTTTTACTTATGGAAAAAAATGTGTCAAGTAAAAGTATTAGTTCCAGTAAGGTTCTGGTTTTTAAATTAATTTAAATAAGGGTTTCGGTGAGGTTTTGGTTCCCAATATTCAAAGGGTTCCGGTTCCAAAATCGGTTCTTTTCGACGAGGTTCCAGTCCCTGGTTGGTACATACGTGTACTATTATATTATGTGAATGGTGAACCTATATAATATAATAAATAAATATAGACATCTATGTCTGTAACTAAATGATTTAATAATAATGTGTTGAGTAGTATAATAGCAGCTGTAGATTGATTAAATTTAGATATTAATTCGTTTCTAGGAATTTAAGTAATCAATTCACAAGTTAATAAAATAATAACATTAGGCACCTAAATTATTCCTTGAATTTTGCAATTTTTTTATTACGTGTTGATTATCATTTTTATTGATAATCAACCGAATATTGTAGGTGTACACTGTGTACAGTATTCAGTACTTATGCTAAATTTAACTATTTTATAAAAACAAAGATTTTTGAAATTTAAATTTATTAAGAGTAGGTATTATAATAATATTAGTTAAATATTATTAACCCAGAAGAAGAGGAAATATTATTTATGTTCTAGGTAAACTTGTATAATATATTTTTTTTTTTTTTTATTAAAATATATAGTAAAAATTTACAATCTGTATATAAAAAAAAAAATACAATAAGCAAATATGATAACAAAATATGACGGACAAGAGATGGCGAGTAGGAAAGCTATCCAGTGATAGGACCCGTAGAATAATATTATTACCATGTTATTTGTTCAATACAATTGTAATGTAACAATATATAATTAACTAATTAAAAAATGTAATGGTGCTATAGTGCTCATCTATATTGTATAGTAAATTAAAAATAATAATTTATTATTAACTTTGTGGTATGAATTTGGATAGGCGTACAATACCAAATTATTTGAAATATAAGTTTGAAGACTTGAAGTGTAGAATTCATAACATTTAGGCATTTAGCAATAGGCATTCAGCTAAATATTATAAAATATACTTTGGAACTATTAACTAACTTATTGAAGTTGAATTCAGTTATAAATTTATAAATTGTTTGCAAAAGTATTATAATGATGCGTGTATAATTTTAGATTCTGTGCAGAGCAACGAATGTTTACAATGATGTGTGTTTTTTAAAAATTTTTTTTCTGTCAGTTAAACGTTAAAAATTTATAAAATGTTACATTTTTATAGCTAAGGATTAAACATTTAAAATAAGGTTCCACGTATATAGTCAATTCTGTAATCAAAATATCTAAAAAATATATAAACACAGTTTTTTTATAGTTATTTGAACGAAATTACAAATTAAATAACCAAGAATAACGATTTTGTTGTTTTGTTGTAATTTAAAAATATTATTCGTGAGTACTTGAAACTTCTCAAGTATATCATGATAATCAAATAATATGATAATTGAAATATGATAATATATTAATATGCAAATTATATAAATTCAATTTAACGGCTACCGTATTAATAATAACAATATAAATATAATATAAAATACCTATCCTAGGCTGACAAACCATCTCCGTTCAGAGACGAATATTATATTAAATCATTTTGTTTTTATTGATAATATTTGAATTGATAACTTGACTATCAACAATATTTTATTTACATTTTTATAATTTTTTTTTATTACATGATGTAAGAATTAAAAAGAAGAAACAAGACATGAAGTGAATGAGAT
The DNA here is from genome assembly GCF_005508785.2 of Acyrthosiphon pisum. Lineage (NCBI taxonomy): Eukaryota > Metazoa > Arthropoda > Insecta > Hemiptera > Aphididae > Acyrthosiphon > Acyrthosiphon pisum. The sequence continues at coordinate 54,703,120 of NC_042494.1, forward strand.
ATAATATTGATTTATGACAAAGTATCATTTTTTGTCTATTGAAAACATAAGTTTATTACATTTTTAGAATTGTTCTAATTATGCACTTTTTAATTAGTTATGTTTTATACAGTATTACAGTGTATAGATATAACATGATAACTTTGTAATGAATCTTAATAAAAATTTTGATATTGAATAATGATTGAATTACAACACTATAAAATATCTAATTTAATTCCTAAGTCATTACTGTAGTCTGTAGTAGGTACTTTAAAAATAAAACTAACCAAACTATTTTATGTGACTGAGGAATGGCAAAACCTCACCTAATTAGTAATAATTTGTTAAGATAATTTAATTTAGGCAAGTATTATAAATCAATAAAATCTTGTAATTTTTATAGGCATAACAATTATGTTTAACTCAGGGATGCTCAACCTTTTTTCTTTAGTGGGTCATAAATTAACTATTAAGTAAAAATTTGACTGTGTTGGATTGCACTATTGCAGGACACCCAATTTAAAAAATATGTTATGTTTACCTTATTGTATCAATGTACTTTTTACAATTTATTGCAACAACTAATGTTTTGTCAATTTTTTGACTAGTTTTCTTATCTTTAATTTACAAACTATTATTAACCGCAGGTAGGTAGATCATCATAATATTATGTATTTTGAAAATAATTCAATACTTTTTTTTATATATTTTATTGAAATAAAAATTTTTTCACTGCACATATTATGATGCCTTTGAATTTATCTAATATAATTGATATTTAATAGTTTATAAGAAATAGATATCATTTTTATAATATAGTTTAAAAAAAAAAAATATGGTTTTATTTTATAAAGATTGCATTGTTATTACTTATTGCCTACTACTTACTATGACAAAAAGAATAATTAGATACAGTTTCAACTAATTTTGGTAATATTTTTGAAAATGCGTTTATTACAGTACTTTTTAAAAATAAAGATAATATATAGTTTAGATCATGTAAATAATAATTACAATGGTTAAATCATACGACTAACTTTACTTTACATAAGAAACCTTTATGTTAGAAGAGGTTCATCAATAATAAGTAAAAAAAAAAATGTCTTTAAATAATATTTGTTTTAACAGCATAATTTATTATAATAAGTATTTATTTGTAGGAACACCTATGGGGTTAAGCAGTGATCACAGTAAAAGGGGTTGCAACCCTTTTAACCAGCTGCATTAGTTCATTCTAGGTACAAAAAAGGGTGCACAAAATCAAAATGGCTCCTATGCAGTAAAAAAGGGTAAGTTAACCCTTCCTCTATATAATATAGTATAAATAGTTTTTTATATTTTTTTTATGCATAGTCTTTGCCGGCAGGGCATATGTTAGCGAGTGCGCACTATCAGACTGAATCGCATATCATTGGGGAGCAGAGACTTACAGTGTGCAGTAAAGAAAAAAAAGGGTAAACAGCCTTTTATTTTTTAGCCAACCACAGTGCTTCATGCAAAAGAGTCCAAAGGGTTCCTGCCGTCCGCTGTAGTCGTACAATACCGATAGTAACGCTACAGTTGTGTTCTTGTGTTCGATATACACACTTGTATTGGTTTTGGTTTGTTATTTTATTTTTTTTTATAAAACGTGTTTTTAATTTATAAAACTTTTACTCCAGTGTTTGTTATAAGTGCATATAATTTTTTTTTTTAAATAGCCAGCAAAAAAGGATTAATTATTATGAATATGTTTAAAAGAAATTGGACTGTAATGGTATGTTTAAAAGTTACATATATTATTATATTATTTAAAAAAATGTTAATCATTATATTTTCTATTTATTTTTTTAAATACAAATTAAACAATTTTAGATCTTTTTTCTTTAAGTAAAGCTTTTTAATATATTTTTTAAAAAATAATATTAAATAAAATTACTGTGCCTTTATTAAATTAAAATAATTTGGCATTTTACATTTTACACTATATAATAATATTGAAGTCAAATTATTTTACTAGGTGTATTTAATTTATTATAATATTTTGTGAATAAAAGCATTCATATTAAAGAATATGATCTACTGTTATTAAACAAAAATAATAATTATTAGTTATACATTTATTAAGCTCATAATTATAATTTAAATTTGTATATGTATTTAGTTAACTATTTGGATCATAAAAAAGACATTTAAAACATTGATATATGTATTTTTATGATAACTTATTTAAATTTAATTTAAAAATATTTATCTATTGATGCTACAATTTAAATTAATTTAAAAATTGTTTTATAATAAATATAGTTTGTTAAAATTATTTTATTTTATCTTAGAATTTTAAATATATTTTTGTATCACAGTTATTTATATACATTTTAATATTTCAAAAAAATGAAATATTTTCAATTTGTTTTGTACTTAAATCAATATAAGTTAATTTAAAAGTACTAATTTTAGTTTACTCCAAAATAGCATAAATTTGTATGATGTAAATAAAAACTAATAACTAATAATTATTATTTGTTTGCCTAAACAAAACCTTTTATATAGGTATAAATTTGTTATTAGCGTTACTCAACTTGAAATTATAAATAAATGGTTATTTTTAAGCAATTTAAATATTTCACAAGTTACTTTATGTATTTACTTTGCAAACAGTATATTTAAAATATTTTTATAATTGAATATGTTTAAACTTTGGCGTTATATTTATACTGTGTGCAATTTCGATAGTCAAATGTACAATAGTCAGTCTTCCGAAAATCGTTTGTGTGGCTCTGTTTAGTCTCTTAGTCCTCAGTGTAACCAAAATAATTGTATATAACAATGTATTTAAGAGTATATAAAGTATTCCATTGCCTGCCTTCTATAGTATATCAATTTAAATTGTCATAAGTTAAACCCACAAATATCACTGTTACCAACAATACATTTTATTATGCACTACCACAGTAATGTATACAGTGCCTAGTAAAATGTATTGTTTGTCAGAAGCTTATATTGTGTAATATACATCATGTTTTCTTTTTACTACACATAATAGGTACATCATTTATACTTATTGTATTTTTAAGAACTTGAAAAATTTCCTTATTAATGCTTACGATTTTTTTGTAAATAATTTAGATCAGTAATTCATTAGACTTTCAATCTATAATAAATTACAATTAAATTTGCTAATCGTTATATGTGGCATATGCCTATTAGAAAAACATTACTTTCTATAAAATACATAAAGATAAATTGTCTAAAATATATAAATATAAGCATTACAATTTGATAGAGAATATGAAAACATATATGTTTAAATTAGTTAATTGACACTAAGAATAGTTGGTAAGTATGGTGCTTACTGCCTAGTAAAAATATGTCTAAGAATTTTTATTAAATAACTAATGCAGCATTTTCAGGCCCGGCTCAAGAGGTAGGCATCATAGGTCCACGCCTAGGGTATCACTTTGGTAAGAGGGTGGCATTTTCAAAATACTGATAATATAATATTGTTAGGGATAGCAAAATTTAATTTTGCCTAGTTCACTATTTTCGCTTGAGTCGACCCTGAGCATTTTGCATATACCTAGGTACCTACTAATATTGTATGTAACATGTGTATAATACTATAATGGTTATAGGCTTAAAATTACTTTATGAATATAATATTGTATAATTCAATAATTGTTCAATTATACAGTTTTCCTATTTATAATGTATATAGATTATTATTACATAAGTTGTAAAGCCATATTATAATTATTTAAATATAAAATAGGTAACTAAATATATACTAAAGTATTTCATAATTTGTCTATATAAACCTTAATATAGGTATGTAAAATATGTATTTGATATTATTAAATTGGTAGATAGGTACTCTGAATCTTTAACAATGTTTTTTAGAATTATAAGTATTGTTATCTAGGTTTTCTGGAGGGTGTGTCTGTAGTGTGTGTAAGAATATTAAAAATGAATGTAAATTCTAATTATTGTTAATTTGCTCTAATACAGGATAAAATTACTTATGCTATGGGAAAATGGGAAGTTTGAAGTTATTAGCTTCAGCGTAGAATAATAATTTATTATTCTTAATTTAAAAGTATGATAATTTATTGTATTAAAATAGGTAGGTATGTTCAAAAAAATGAAATAGAAACTATTTTATTAGATTGGTGCTAAAGTATTGTTTAGATTGTAATTTGTATATAAAAAAAAAATGGAAGAAAGTTTTGTTTTAAAATGTTAGGTTTTTAAGTAAGGAATTCCTGCATTAAACTTAAACCAATACTTGAAAAATAAAACATGGATTACTTATATGATTGAATGTATTAATATATTATTATATTAATCTTCAAACCAAATATGTTGATTGGAATATACCTAGATACCTAATAGCATTATAATTATTGTTCTGCGCTAATAGGTAGCTAAATAGAAGCTAATAATATGTAAGTCTCTTATTCAACAACTGCCTATATAAATTTTTTTAATTTTTAATGATCTTAGGTAGGTTATAATACCTAAATATATCAATAATACCTGATAGCACAGAACAATATCTAGTTGTTATTAATTTTTATTTATAATTATTGATTAATTGTAAGTTAATAAGGTAATTTTTATATTTACCTAGAACCTATATATTTATAATATGATTTCAAAGGTTTTATAGACACTTGAATTATGTACCTTCTATCTCATGTAGTTATGTAATTATTTCTAACTTATCTACATAGTAGTATTGTACATAATACTTAATACCTAGAGCTAAAAACTGTACACTGTTAAGTACCTATTATTACCTACTTGAATATTTTGAAAAGAACTTCAACAATTATTCTACATAAACAGAATTTAATAATTTTACTATTCTATATCTAATATAATATGAGAAGTGTGTGAGACTACTGAGACGTGAATGGTATCTAAACTTTTAACTTTTAAGTTAGGTAGGTTAGGTACCTACTACTATTGATTAAATATACAAGTATATAAAATACAATTTTGTAACTTTTATATTTTGGACTAATGTTTTTATTAATTTTTTAGTATTTTTTGTAGTATTTTTTAGTGCCTAAATAATAAATATTTAATAGTCAAATAGTCAAATATGGTGATATTTTTTAATACCTACTGGCTCCTAGCTGCTAGAGTATCTGAGCGCACGGCAGTGCGCCAGGCCAAGTTCCAGCAATGCCATTGTATCTTTACACGAACCAATTCGCCCTGTTTTTCTAACATATATATTTCTGTTTCCTCTTAAGATAAACTTTTGAAATTTAAAACACAGATTAATCTCGAGTAGTTT
>NC_042494.1:54708510-54729923 GCF_005508785.2 Acyrthosiphon pisum
TAAATCGTAAATGTCGAAATATGTAGGGAAAAATGGAATTATCGAGAAATATGTAAAAATATGTACTTATGACAAAATATGTAAAAATATGTAAAATAAAATATAGTTCATTACAATGGAAATCCCTTGAAACGAATTTATCACTTACTAAATTAATTTATCAAGTCACAGTAAAAATATGTATTTACATATAAATCCGAGCCCTACTTATGACTTACGTGGGTGGTGGAGAGAAGAGAACTCAGAAAAAAGAAAAACGTTTAGATTTCTTCTCAAAAAAAGACAGTGAATCATAGTAGTTGTAGTGGTATCTACATTGCGGGCAGTCTAGTTTATGCCTCATTCAGAAACTGGGATAAAACATCATTATGAATGTACTCGCACTTATGACTTACTTGTGTGATGGGGAGATAAGAATTCAGAAAAAAGTTAAAGGTTCAGATTTTTTCTCAAAAAAGAAAGCGAATCATAGTAGTGGCCAATCTACATCTACATTGCGGCCAAGTCTAGTTTATGCCTCATTTAGAAACTGGCCAAGTGTTAAACAATAAAAATAAAAGAGGAGTGTTGCTCTTTAATGTAGGAGTGCAGTGAAGTTATGAATTAAAAAATAGCAGACTTGGCCACAATGTAGATTTCACTACTTTGATAGGCCGACTTTTTTGGTAGGGAGTTTGGAACTTGGCATTTTTTCACGGTTATGTTTTTGTTGTGGGTACAATATTTACTTCAAATAAATCCATTGTAGAATATTAATACAACAGACTGAACAAACAATCGTAACTATGTGTCTATGTAGTATTATGTATGTACTAACTACTATATCAATAAAGGCTCTGTCAAACAGAACGCATTATAGCGGGCGTTAAAGCGGTAAATGGCTTGTCGGCGTGGTGCTTTCACGCGCGTGAATAACGCAACGTTGTAACAAAATACAAAATCACGCCACTTGGAAATAACGCTTTCGGTTTGACAGAGCCTTAACATTAATAATTGTAACTATAATACCTACCTATGGCCTATGCACTAATAATTAACGAGCGGACAGACTGACACAATGATGTTAATATGAGCCAAAAGGTGATCTAAACAACCTAAAAGTTGTGTTTCGGGATTGCGGGCGGATAACTAATAATATTATTATGTACTTATTGTTAATTATAATATTTATAATTCATTTAAATGTTATAATATTGTATTTGATAAGAATAATATTGCCTTAAATGTAACTATTTGTACATGGATATTAATGAGCCTCCATAGCTCAGTGGTTAGAGCACTGGTCTTGTAAACCAGGGGTCGAGAGTTCAATTCTCTCTGGAGGCAAGCCATTTTTTTGCATTTTTTTTAACAGTTTTTTCGAATTAAATTTTTCCAAAAATGAACTAAACTTTTTTTAACCTTTATTCTGAAACTATACTTTTATTTTTTCTGCACTTAAGTTTATAATTATAATTTGAAACCCATTCTGTTAATACCGTTTATAACTTATTATATTAGTTAGTATTTATATATTAGTTAGTATTTATATATAATCAATGGTATTAGTTACATTAGTGACAAACTTAAACAAACCAGCCACGTTAATATTGTACAATAAAAATTTATAAAATTTCAATTTGAAACATTAAGCACAAAGTTTACAGTATTTTTCTTATTATCTTTCCCCTTAAATACCCCTTAAAAACCTTATTAATGAGCCAAATTCTAAACAACAACATACTATTTCGATTATTTATACTATAGGATATTTTTAATGAATGGCACGTGCCATACAAAATTCGTTAAAATCACGTACATTTGCAAATTATTTAGTGGTAAGAAATTTATAAAATGTTCAATTTTTACAGCTTAAATTCAAAATTTAAAACAATATTTTCCATAAATATTTTATTCAATAAGTTCAAGACAATATGATTATGGAGTAATTTAAATAAAAAATTAATTTTAGTTTCAGAAATATTTTATGTATGAATAATATTAAAAATACTGCATATCCTGAGGAAGTCTTTAAAAACGCATTAATAGCATAAATATCTTAGATAATTATTTTGATTCGAAAATAAACTTTGATTTCGAGAGCCAAACTATAGAATTATAGAACTATAGCATATTTAAATTTAGATCAAACTATAGAATAATACAAAATGTTTATATAATTAACTTAATTTCATGTACCTATTTGATTATTTATTTTTATATTATTATCGACATAATATTTTAAAAAAAGTTTAGAGTCAAGACTCAAGAGTAACTTAAAATAATTAATTATATTTTTGAGACAGGCTTAAATTATCTTGGCAGTAAAATATATATAAAATAAAATAATGACACATATTTTATTCAATTACATTAATGATTATACACTTATACACAAATTATTTATATCTTCTTAGAGTTGCTTAGCATTATTTAAATATTAAATTTTTTCTATAGACAATAAACACCTATAATTCTATAGATTATAAACCTAGTATGCCAATAACAGTTAAAACAGAGTTAGAATATTTTATAATTTAGTTAGGTACCTTGTAATTACCTAATTAGTGAGAGTAAATTTCGAATATTAAATATTAACATTAATAAATAATAAGATCCTTGGTTTGATTCCAAATGTTACAGTTTTGACTTAGATTAATTTTTAAATAAGAATTGAATCATGATAAAAGTGGATTACTTAAACCATATGAAATTTGTTTAGAAATTAAAAATTTTTGACTCTATTAATATTATTTTCAAAATACATATACGGTATAGTATCACAAGTTTGTGTTTTATCACTAAAGGAATTCTGTATAATAATATGAATTTTGATGTAATGTTTAAAAATAATTAAATTAATAATAACATATTATTATGATAATTTAAATTAGTGATTGTTAATTATTATTATATCAATTTTTGTTCATTTTTAAAATAATTTTATATTATCTGTTAAAATGCAAAAAAAAAATACATTCGAAAATTGTAAATTAAGTAAATAAGATAAATTTTATTATTCTTCAAAAAATAATGCTGATGGAACTGGCGCATTAATTATGTCACATTCGGATAAATGATTGAAATTTGACACACAATTTTGGAGAACAAAAATTCAATTTTTATTAAAATCAACAAGAATAAATCAATGAAATAAAATATTTAATAAACATTACTCACAGGTAGAAGGTATAGCCACTGGTCGTAAATTATAGTGATTATTGTAATTAAATTGTCGTATTGATGTATTATATGCTTGGGAATTTTTATTTTTTTTACGGAGGTTAAGTTAGTATACTATTGTTATTAGGTACATTATATATAATATATATATACTTACTTACTATAGACGATTGATTACTTTTAATACAAAACAAAAACATATCCGTATCATTATTATTCAATAAAACGCGTAATAAATATAATATAAGAAATAATTATGTAAAAAGTAGATATTTTTGTTTATGTTATCTACAATGAGTTTTACATCAATATAATATGTTTTTATTTCACAGGTCTCAAATACAATTGTTTTTCGTAATTAGTACGAGTACATTGCAGTGGACGGATATTTTCATGATATATATTGGACATGTTGCCTATACAGATCGCCGTCCAATACACTTATGAACGAGATAAGGAGAAAACGGTAATAATATTATGATTGATTTAATATTACTGAATTTCAAAAGCAAAGAAAAATAAAGACAACAACCCACCCTTTGACAAGGGGCAACACTACAGTTGCCGAATATAATTCAATTACATGGTAGATACGGTCAGCGATATAAAAACGAGGGCAAAAACAAGAAAAAAATAAGAACGTAGAAAAGCGTATAATATATATATATATATAAATATTTTCTCAATTCGGCCTAATGGTTTGGATGGCTCCTCTAAGGCAACAAAACAACAATAGCTGATAAAAAATATATTGTCGGGACGGGCTTGTCCCTCCAGTTGTTTCCCTCTGCAGTTATCGGGATTCGGCCCCTCGAAAAAATGATGCCCCCTATTCGGTTATTTTTATACATGTATAAAAAAAAAATAATACGAATTAGAATGGGCGATCCCTTCTCGTTCGGCCACCAGTCGGGGTTGGTTTTTTTATCAATAGACATTTCTCCCTTGGCGTACATAGCGGTCACAGAGGTTAAGTAAGCCGTGCTTTCTCCTCTGCACCTCCACGCAAGTTCTTTAGCTTTCGATTATTCCGCAAAATTATCCATTCAAGTTTAACCCTCCCCTTTTACCGAGATACTATTGTCAACGATTTTCACGTGTATGATAATCTGTCAAAAGCCACAGTTTTCGAGTGTATGATCCGAGAACGATTTTCTGTTACACTCGAGGGAGGTTTTTTTTCATATGATAAATGGTGTTCATAAATGGGAAAATAAATAAATAAACGTTCACGAAGAGAGAGAAAAAATTATTTTTTCACTATAAACTATTATGGTATTATCGTTTGTAGTATATTATTTAATTTTAGTTTATAGGTATATTTTTTATCTGGCTCACTATTCTTGATTAATTAATTAATTCTACTGAAACATTGTTAATTCGTTTAAGTGTTGAAATGCAATCATTTAATTATTATTGGCTTAATTCTGCTCCGTTCAAACTTTATTAAAAAATAATTCAATAACAAATATAATTAAATATTGTATAATATATTACTAATAATGTAACAGTAAAAATGTATTATTGAGCACACTTTCATAAAATGATGCAACCAAAATATTTTTTTCAAAGTAGGCGGTACTTAGTATTTATACCTTTATTATTTACCCCATCGAGGAAATTGATAATTTAGATGTGTAAGTTACATTCATTTTTGTAGGTTATTGTATTATGTAATTACTTGTAGGTACACAATGTTTTAGAGTTACGTACGTAACCCTAGAACCCCCAATACAATTTTCATGTTTATTGTGCTAATATTTAGTATGGAATTAGTATGAATTAGTATGGCCATTTTTCAAATTTGTACACGTTTAGTTTTCGCCCTACAAACAAAAAACTGGGGCAGCGCTGGGGAAACGTTCCCCCAGCATTCCCCCCACATGAATCGATGGCATCACGGTGTTTTCTTCGGTCCCATCATTTAGTGCGCGAGACGTACGAATTTGTATGAAATATTTTGTCTGTCTAGTATAGTAAATACTACTTATATACAGACATATAGACATATAGTCTAAAGTGACTAATGACTAATGAGACTATATAAAGTTATATATTATATCATATAAAATATAATATTATCTTACTTATATGTTCAAAACGAAAATAATCATTTCTCCGTGCGTCTGTTATTGTGGCATTTTCCTGCACAACTATACAGTCGTTTACCGGTTTACGATTACATTTCCATCGTCATCCATTAATTATATTTTGATTCATGCGTATTTCCCCTCTTAGTATACTATACAGATTGTGTCTTACCCCGCTATCCACACACATTAGGCTGGCTCTCTTCACGTGTTGAGCGGGATTCAATTAGACGTTATTCTAAGACATAAAACTCACACACATATTACACATAGATACTCTCTTGGACCAATATATAGAAGAATAATTTGGGCTTTTTGTCTCGGATTTCGTGTGTTGTTCACCCCCGGAACAAGCAAGAATTCGACGAAGAATTTAATTTCGGGTTTCCGCCCTCCCCGTGAGATATAGTATATTTCCTGTTGTATTCTTTTTCTCTTTTTTTTTTTTTATTTTGACCATCGAGTGATCCAGTGTTAGGTTTTATATTTTTATCTGTCTTCGAACGGTCATTATCCTACAGTCCTGCGGTTATAAGCTTCTCTTATTCCATAACATTTTTTTATTATAATTTTTAAGATTTGTTTTGCCTTGAATTTTTTTTAGAGTGTTCTTATATATTCAGACACTTTAAAATCTTACTTATCAATCTTCTTGATCTTATACATTAAGATTTAAGACCCATGTGTTTTCAAGCGTAGGTATATATTATACCTATAATAGACAATAGTATACCTATAATAAGCTATCTATACAAATAATATTCTAAAACCTCATGTAAAATGTTTTCAATTTACTACCTATAATTTTATTTATCCAATCATGAATGTTCAAGACGCTTAAAACCTATTTAGCTATATTAAAATTATTAAAGGAATATATTCACTTTAGTTGCTTTATTTTTTGTAATTTTTTTAAACTACCTAGCTATTTGTCGTTTCCTGTATTTAAAACATAATATTTTAATGTTTATAATTACACTCATTGCACATTAGCACTTATATACTATTATATAATAATATAATCAGCAAGGCGATCAAAACGTTGGCGTCATGTCAATTCATCGCGACGTTAATGCAACGCGGTTCAAATTCGTTGCACACTTGCACGTCAATTTATCGCGTATTACCATATCATATTATTGTCACGGATTATGAGATCCGCCACTCTGGTCGTCATCATATTTTACGATAATGAGGTGTATCTAATATTAACGGAAAAGTAAACTAGGTATCTAATAAGTAATAATTTATTTTTTGAAATTAGCAAAATAATACTAACCATTTTAGAGCTATTGAAATGTCGAAGACTGAAAAATAAAAGGATAATATTATTCTGGCTATCTTTTTCTAAAAGAAAATACTATGGCATTTAATATGTGTACAAAAACGTGACCAATACCAAGCGACACATATGTCGTGGACGATTTCGTTTATGTATAGACGGAAAGATATAAAAACAATTCTGAGAGCAACTACGTTGTGAATTCAACAGGCATTGATGTTAAAAAACATTTAATAAACTTCAAGAAATAGTATAGTATAGGTTAATGTAGCTAATAGTATAGTAGGTACAGCACTCTTACAAATCCCTATAGAATCCACTGACACAAGCAGTAAAGCGTACAATACAACTTGTTCGTAAACAACAACGTAGGTAATCTACCAAACGATTCAACCAATTTTCGTATTACTTTGCGTGAAGATATGACAAAACCACCGAAGGAAATCTGTCTTAATAGTATGATTAATACCGATAGAATATTAATTTTTTCAACATCGATTTTTATTAAAACTTATGACACAATTTAATAATTGATTTTGTAATGGTACCTATAGGTACATTTTCTACGGTTTCATATTTATTTTAACAAGTTTATTCTATTCATGCAGATATTATGCAGTATAATATTTAATCGTTTTACTATCAGTGTACATCTTATAATTGGATAAAAAAAAATGTATGAACGTATAAAGTTGTGACTTTGGCCTTTGGGATCGTTAATACAATTACTATACTATACTGGCTTAAGATACCCCCAGACAGTAATGGTTGACTTCGAAAATTATGCGATAGATACAATAAAATACGAATATCCAGAAGCAGAATTAAACTAATGATGCTTTTAGATTCGAGAGAAGTGACGAATGTTTTGGTTTTACGAGTGATATTTTTGTTTTTTTTTTATCTCAAAGCACTTTTAATAGTAGAAAAAATGCTCAGATTTTTAACTTCGAGAGTAGTTTTTGGTAGTTAATCAGATTAAATTGGTACTTTAGGGGTAGAGGGGTTAAAAGTAAAATATTCCCAGTATTTTTAAAAATAATTGTAAAAAACAAAAAAAAAATTTTAAAAAAGCGGTAATTTGTACGCAAAACCAAATTTTGACAGCATCGATTTTTTTTAACATATTTTATACATTTGATTTATTTATTTTTCTATAAATGATGATAAAACATTTTTTGTTTGCTCAAGAAGTAAAATGAAATTGAAAATGTAATAAAAAGTTTCTTATAAGTTATCTCTGTTTAAAAATATTAAAGATAATTAGGCACGATATTTTCTGTAAGCATTCGAAGTTCTAATTTACAGTGATGACTCACTCAATGACACCTACAGTACAACATGTATAGTGGTAAAACGTACTTTCTCTCAATTTTAATTTGTCTCGATGTATTTAGTGACAAATTCAAGCTATTGGTCTTCAAAAAAGATATACCAAAGATGTAACATTTGTGCTACAAGTTATTCTGAAGTTACCAAGCATAACTTACATACCACGAAATGAGATTATATTATTTCTTATGTCATTTTGTTGGACAACAAATATTTTACCGAAAATGAGAAATTTAGTAATAAGGTATTATCGGCTATCACCAATACTTAACTTTGAAGATATTTGAATAGTATGCATGGACAGATGACAAAAGATGTGTGATGCAATTATATATTGCTTAGCATTAGGTATTATATGTTATTAATTATTAGTTATTATAAACGGGATGACGTATTTCTTGATTATTATGGATGCTAATTGACGGCGATATAAATTGATGAACGATAAATAGACGTATATCCCGAAATGTTATGTCATTATAACAAGTGAGTTCATTCAGACAAGCTTCCAGTGAATATATTCGATAGGTAGACAAACGTTTATCATAGTTAGTCGGTTAATAGTGAATTATATATGCAGGGGTAGGTATTCTCATTTAAATAATGCTAAAATTAGTGTTAAATCCTGGTACCTACCAGGTTTGTTGAAAAATAAAAATGAATGTTCGTACTAACACGCACGGCGTATCTGTATCACGACATCATAACTATATAGGGTTAAGGTCGGTTGAGTGTTTGTTGCGATTAAAAATTATATTGGTGCAATTTATTGCCCGTGATTGTCTGTACAATACACGATGACTTTGCACGCCGTCTGCAAGTGGGTTAGGGGTGGATACAGGTACCTATATGACCAGAGCTATTTGTGCAGTGATATATGCAAATATTACGCATACATATATATTGGTTGTATAATATATGCGCACAATACATAATATTATAATATATATTATACGCACTGAATAACAATGACAGTGGCTTTGTATATACAATACACGTGTAGGAAGAGCGGGCAGCGGTGTGTGGGTATTGATCGCGAGAGGGACTATTGCTGTGTGTGTATAGCGGCGCGGTGTCCGGGAGAATGACGGCTGTCAACGGGGAGAGAGAATACAAGAAAGAGAAACAAAATACGAGGAATAGACAGAGATAGAGTGGGCGAAAGAGATAAAGAGAGAGGTAGAGACAAAGAGAGAGAGAGAGAGAGACGGAAGGGTAGATTGAGAGGGTGAATCCGGTGGGAGAAGAAAAAAGGCCGAACGGATAAGGAAGAAAGTTATGGGTAGTAGATGTGGGGTGGAGAACAAGAGAGAGAAAGATGTGAAAGGACGGAGAAAGAAAGGAATGACACGACCGACTTGGCGTACACACTTACGCACACGCGCATACACATACACGTGCATTTATATATATACTCGCAGACTTTTTTGCGGGGGTTCACGGGCGTCGAATACGGTGGGCGGGAGGGCGAGCGGGTGCACAGAGCGTGAATAAACATAATTGTCGGCAGGCGCAAGCGCACCGCGTAAATACATACATATATAGACCGGATAACTGTATATACATACATAATATGTAAGTATAGTAAGTATAAGTATACGGTCGGCGGCGTGCATGTGATGCAAACGGGGGAAAAGGCGGCGGTGGTAGAATAATGTGCAACTGACGTTTTCGCGGGCATGTTATTATTATTATAAATGCTCACCGCGCCGAACGTCTTCAGTGAACTGAGAAATTGTTTAAATCGTTTTTCCCAGCGTTACATGGGGTAACGCTGGGTTAATTCATGTTCACCGCTAAAAAAAATCCATATTATTATATATATATGTATGCAGCTGTTTTAGGAGAAATCCCGTTTTTTTGTAAATTTGTTTATCATATTAATTGAAAATACTATAGGTACGTAATGCCACAGAGGAATGTATAATAATAACCAATGAATATATTAATTATTAAAATTACTATTGTATTTAATCAATGCGATAACAAAGATAATTGTATGTACAATATTTTAAATATCGTAGGTATATAAAAATATACAGTAAATATTCAAAAATATAAATATAGATATATATTATACATGTCAATATATCTTTAATTTTTTTTAAATCACGATTTACAACACAATAATTATATTTATTTATTAATGTAATTATTCCATTGTTTAATAATATTTAAGTGTAATAATACTCATCTAAAGACTAAGATCATTTAATGTTAACAACACGTTTGTTCCAATGAAATACCACGTAGACGTAGGTATCTCGCATAAATAGTTATGATTGTTGAAAAATAATTAATAATAATATTATGTCCTAACTCCTAAGACAAATAATCAATAAAATTGAAATCATATAATTTAATTTTTTGATTGAAAAGTGATTTATTTAGTTGTGACAATTTAAAAAGAATGAGATAAGAATTACATTATAAAAATTGAATGTGAATTATAATATCATATACCTTAATAAAGCAACTATAATAATATATTAGTGTGTTACCTATATTTGTGATAAATAATCATAATTATTCATATTTATCATATAAAACGAGTACACCCTATAACCGAGTTGAAATAATTTATTAGTTTATACTCCCACTTTCCCCAGCCTTTTCGGCCCCACGGTATTTTTAATCACATTCAACTAGAATTTCGCCAGAAAATGCCGTCAAACGACGGCATTCTGAGACGATTTCCTATATTATTATACTTGTAGCATTTTATCAGCTGCAGTTTCACCGATTTGATGCGTGTAATCGGGTAAAATCGGTTAATTTCTCAATGAACCGAATTCCAGAAATAATAGTCCACCAACTACCGACGCTGCAATAGTTTCCCCATGCCCACTCCGGCAATATCTTTTTGGACTATTTCCGTCAGCTAAACGCCCATTTTATATAAACGCAATTACTGTTGGATTCAGGGTGCCGTTTAACGTTTCACTCGAGCATTATGTTGTTCTGCGCCATATATAATAACATCCCTGCAGAGCTAACCACAGAGGAGGGGGACCGGTGGAGGGGAAGTATAGAATTACCGTCTATTAAAGATAATTGAAATTTTCCCCTCCGCTACGACTGCTGCCCACTACTATACACAGTATACGGTATACAGTATACACGCGTATATTATATGGCTAATGTTTGCTCATGAAGTCGAATCAATCATGTTGATTTATCTCCGAGCACGCTGAACAGCCGAGTTTGCATTCAACTCGGGTTAACCATGTAAGTATATTCGTTTTGTTTGCTATACAACGATACAAACGAGTATGCCTATAATAATATGATATGAAACGAACAATAACGTTATTGTACCTATACGACTAAAGTCGAATAGTTGACAAATTATTGCAAGTCTATAATTTGAATACATTATGTTCAATTATTATGTGAATAGCGTAGCATTAAAAATATTGCAATACGTTCGAAAATTAGGTGTATCTACAAGATAATATAATATTATATTAGATTGTTTATTATTATATCAAAAAATAATAAACATAATATTTAATATTTATAGTATGAATAATTATTAACGCACGTGAAATGGTTTTATTTTAAATTGTATTTGTTTCTTTACCTATGTTTCTATTATAAAATACCATGCGTAAACTTTGTAATAAACTAAGTTTTAAGAGATCGAAATTTATTAGATAATATTTTATTTGTAAGCTAAAGTAATATTAAATTTTAGTATACACACTAGCTGTTAATACATAATAGTAAAGTAGGTACTATGGTTAGAAGGGTGAAATGTGTATATTTATTTAATATTTTATTATTATGTAAGCACATATGATTATATTATATTATGAGGAAATCAACATAGAATTTTATATAATAATATATATTATTATTACGTCTTTCTTTCATTACGCATTACCAGTGGTAATTTACCACCAACTACATTAGTGAGAAAAATATAACTAAATAGTAATATTTTTGACTTCATTTATTAGTATTACGTATGTTTTGAATTTTTACGTAGGTATTTCGAATTCCAAGCAAAAGTAATCATTATCACATTGGTTTTAATGTGGTATGTGGTATTGTCCATATATCCTTATAATATACTCAATGAATTGCCTGGGTTGCCACTTAGTGTCAATTTGAATAAATTATATTTTATAAATTTTTTTTTTTATTATTTTATCATTTTAAAATGTTATCATGCTGTAGATACTTAAAAAAATATTCGTATATGTACAATAGCCGAAACCTCGTTGGTATGGTATCATAAAAAAAGGTAAAGTAGACGACAGAGCGTAAACAATATATAATAGCGTCCGTGGTTCAGCGTCAGACACACTGGTGAAATGGAATGGTATGCTTTTGTGCGTGCCGGGCTAGTATGGGGTGGGCAAAAGGGAAAATGATAATGCACGTACGACAGTGTTGAATCATTCCTCCGAGCTTTAAGTCCCTTTAGTTTTTGTCCAAGAAACGATTTTCAGCCCGTCCCCGGGGACACGTTACAAAACGGGATCAAAATAAATCGACGCCGAGGCCTCCGGTAAAAAGGAATACCAGCGCGGGGAAAGGAAAATAAAGAAGTAGAGGGGAAACCTAGCTAGAAAAATCGTCTTGGGGATGTGTAGAAGAAAAAAGTCTTTGCATCCGCCTTGTTCTTGTGTCGGCGAGGCCCATTAAACTTCCGTTTTCTGTGTCTGTCCACACACCAACCTCGCTGTCCCTTACGTGTGTATGTTTTTGGTTGGGAGAATTGTTAGGGGAGCACAAACTATACTATAATAATTCATCTCTAAAATCTCGCTGCAAATAATCATTGAATTCTCGTATTTAAATAGCTGGGACATATTAAAAACGGATCTGTAATTCAAAGAAATTTAAAAATATTATAATAATATTATACCTACAAATTACAATACATTAAAAACTAAATTTAAGGATCAACTTTTGTATTTTCAAATAACATTCAAACAACTTTAATTAATTAAGTTTATTTAAAATTAGTAATTTATGACTTATATATATATATATTTAAGTTGTAAGTTGGTAATTGAATAAATAATAAACATACATTATAAAATGTACTGATAGAGTTGAATGAATTTGAAATCAATTATAAATATAATACATTACTGCATTCATATTCATATACTAACAACAGGTATTTTTGTTCCGAATAAGGTAAAGAACAAAGATGTTGTTTAAAATGAATGCTCCCGTAAACTTTTTTACGGATTTTTCACCGTATTTAGCTGATTTATCGAACACTAATTATTGGAAATTCTAATTAATTTTTTTTTTTTTATTTTGAATTAAGAACATTTAACAATCTGTACTCGTGGTACAATAAGCTTAATAGATATTTGAATTACAATAGTAATATAATTAATACAAACACAAACGCAACAGCATTCAATTTATATGTAACACTATTTTCATTTTACATGAAAATCTTGAATTGAAGAGACTGTCCAGCAACAGCACTTCGGCGAGAAGTTTTTTTTTTTTAATGATTAACGTAAATACCTGTGTATTATGTTAACCAGTCTCTGGGCCATTTACGCTGGAGTCTCCTTACTGTATTACCTGGAAGGGAGTGTGATGAAAGATCTTTAATGAGGGGATTGGTGTGGTTTTGTAGCCTGTTTTGGAATTTAAGGTAGTGATTTTTTGCGACTTCTTTGACATACGGTATGTTCAGGTCTGAGTGTAGAGTTTCATTCGAGACGTACGGAGGGGCGTTAGTGATGAGACGGAGAGTTTTTGATTGGACTACTTGAATTTTGTTTATGTTTGTTTTTTTAGCAGCTCCCCATAGCTGAATCCCATACGTCCAGATGGGTTTTATTAGTAGTTTGTACAAGTTAATTTTTGATTTTAGGTTGAGCTTTGAGGTTTTGCCCATAGTACTACGGAGAATAGAGAGTCTTCGATTTAGTTTTAGTTTGGTCATGTGAATGTGTTTGGCCAAGTTGAGTTTTTTGTCAAAGTATAATCCTAAATATTTGACCGTGTCCGAATTAGGGATTATTTCATTGTTTAGTGATACTGGAGGGGGTTGTTGCATTTTGAGGGTAAATGTGGTATTGATTGATTTAGATTCGTTTATTTTTGTGTGCCATTGGATTCTAATTAATATCTTGACGTTATAAATATTAAAATGTAATAAGGCCATTGGTACAAAATAGGCTAAACCTTATCGATTAATATCATTTTCAAATTATAGGAAATTTAAATTTAAATTGATATTATTAATATTATAATAATAATAAACTATTAATTAGAAAATTAGCATTAGTATTGAATAGTAATTGTATAGTCATGTATACTGAATATTTTGGCTATAAAATAACTAGTATTTTTATTTGTTGCAAAAATATTATGACATTTTGAAAGTAGAAATTTATTGAATTTATTTTAATTAATTTAGTATATTTAGACTATAATACCTAGGTAGGTATTAATAATATAAACTAATATTAAACTAAAATTAAAAATCGCATATTATATACATAAAAGAATCTAAAAATGACATTGTATAAAATTAAAATTAGTTATCGCAACTCTCATATAAAAGTTATTAAAAAAGTATTTTTATATACTCAAGATGAATTTGATGAATTTGATAATTTTATTAAATAATGATAAATAATTAATTTAAAACAATTTTTTAACCCTACAGGAAACTATAAGTATTCAGAAGATAATTTCTTTACCTCATTTAATATATTATTGATTAAACTATGAAAAATATAAAATGTCCAGTCTGTATGGATGTTTGAAAGTTTTTAAGCTCTTATTTTATTTTCAATAGGTCACAGTTAAAGTTAGTGACGTGTACATAATGGAAAAACCTTATATTAATACAACAAATTGTTTTTAAGAATAGAAGCTGATATTATTTGTGGAATGTGGCATGTGAGTATACTTAATATGTAAGTAATAATTTATATGAACAAATTAAAATTATGAAATTTAAAAAAGTATGACGTATTACCTAATTCTATTAGGCGTTAAAGTATTATAAACTCATAAACTTAAAATACTATGTTCATAATGTCAAAAGTTGTATATTTTATTATCCTTAAAGGACCTTCTTCAGGGCACCTATGAATTGCTTTTAAAGAAAACGATTGCACTACGAATAGCATATTTTGAAACTAAGAGTATTGTAATAAATTTGTTGGGGTTTATACTATAATATAAATATATATTTGACAAATTTGTATTATTTATTGTATTTTGCGAGTTAACGTTGTTTTTTGTATAGTAAATGGCAAAATGTTGTTGTCCAGCAGCGTAACACATGACCAATACGTGTGGGGTCCGTACACGCACTGTCGGCGACGGTGGCGGTCGTCCCTGGCTACATATAATATTGTGATCACGTGAATTGCGGCCAAGGGGTGTTTGAAGGGATATGGACAGGGAAGGGTGTCGGGATAGAATACCGTCATTTCGCAGGGTTCGTAGGAAACTCATAAATTTTGATTATTCAGAGGGCGAAACTACGCTGAAACGGCATTAAGGCTTCCTTTAAGCTTATTCCTACGCTCGTGTGGCTGCAACAGCAACCCCTTGTGCGACTGGAAAAGTTGTTGTTTTTTTCTCCGACAAATTCTGAAATATACCAGAGATGCGTACAGAAATAGAAGGAAACGTACGTATATTCTGTGTGTGTGTGTGTGTGTGTGTGTGTGTGTGTGTGTGTGTGTGTGTGTGTGTGTGTGTGCGTAAGTACACGTGGTAAAAAGACGGTGATAATTTCTCATCTAACATTGCTGCCTCGAAAGAAAATGGCGTCCGAATTAATAAACCCATTTACAATATAAGGAATAAAAAATAAAAACCAAAGGGTAGAGCGGAAGGGTGTGGATACAGGAAAAACAACCCGTCGACGGTGGTAATGATTGGAGCAAGATTAGGGTTTGGTGGTGGTGGTGGTTGGAGGGAGGAGTGGTTAAAGAGTATAAAAAAAAATGAGGCGGTTGTTTTTAGAATCAGATCACGATCGTGTCTCGGGTGCTCGAAAAATCGAGGGTCGGCTGCGTGTGATGCCGCATAAATTAAATTGGGGTGCCAGGGGCGGAGGTCCCTCCTGCAAAGTCCGGTCTTCCTAATGACCTGCGCGCGCGTGGAGAGAAAAGTTATGGAAGAGAGTGGATTTTCATCACCACCGCTCTACTCACATAACGTAACAACACACCCTATGCGTGCAAGCACGTTCTTTAATTCACAATCAGCTGCCACGGCTGCCACAACGCCTATTGCTTGTTGCCAAAATTAATTTGTTTTTTTTTTTTCGGCGTATGGTGCACGGAGATAAGTCGATAATATCGGCGATTGACAGACGCTCGTGTAGAAGGGTGGCCTTTGTGTGGTGGTATAAGCTCACTGGTTCGTTAATCTCTCTAAAAAGATTCATTCGCTTTCTTTTGTGGTAAATATATACTCAATTTTTTTAGGAAGTCAGAGCCCCGAAAAAGCTTTAGTTTTAGATTTATTTTCTATAGCAAACCTGTCACTCAGAAATCATCTGTTGATTAAAATGAAGTATTTTATATGTAAAAATTCAGAAAATATGTTGTGTTTCTGTATACCCTATTGTATCAACGTAGTTTTCATGGCATTGTTATATTAACGATTACGATCGAAATATGTGAATATTGTCAAACCTTTCAAATGTATAAAATATTGTTATTATTTTATTTTATTTTAAGAATATTATCGTAGTTGAATCCGAGATCCCGAACTTTGGTGGCTCATTATACCTTTTTCGTTAAATGAATTTGTAAAGTAGATATGTATAGTACCTATATGTTGACCTTAAATAATAAAAGTTTTAAAGTTATTACCTATACATAAAAAAAATTAAGATTCATATAGGAAAACTAGAAAAGTTGAATGTATGTGTATACTCAAGTGTGTAGGTTATAACGTTATAATAGTTATATAGTTTAAGCATAGTTTAAAAAAAATTGGTTGAGACTTTCACAATTCGTGAATATCAATTTTTTTTTAAATAAAAGAAAATAATATTAAATTAATTGTTTATTATTCAAATGTACATTGTACAACAAAAGGCAATGTCCGAATGTTATCGAAAGCTTATAGACTCAAAAATATTAAGTCTTGACCAATTTTGACAAAAGTTACAGAGATTGTTAAAATAGATATCAAGAAAGTTTGGAGAATAGTTTGAATCACTTTTGGAAATAAATCAAGTGCTATAATATCCAATCTACCACAGGTGGATTGCCCATCTCAGTCTAATTAATCTAAAAAGCGAAGTACAACGATGTCAATTTGCCCGTTTTAGGTAAGTACACTAAACCGAGATACACAACCTAACCTAACCGATATAATGCAGTATTTTATGGTTGTTAATTTTTTCTCGGCCAAAGCGCGGGTTAGACAGCTAGTATTTATGTAAAAAATATCAATATGTATATACTTAATAGTATTTTAATTTAATAGTTTTAATGGTAGTTGAAGCGTTTAATATTAATATATTTTATCGAATAAACAGTTTATTTTTTGTATTTTAATTTAAAAGTGAAATGCTAATAGATGTTAATTACTATAATTGGTCTTAAATTATGATTGTTAACTTCGATATTATTATACTGGTTTCCTATAAATAATACCTCCATATATTATACACATTGTAAATTTTAGATAGTATTTTACGATTAATATTTATATTTTAGTGTATATCCGTAGTGCCGTTATAGAATCATTACTCATTAGGATAATAATTAACAAATATGTCATCAGTCATTACTATAGTCTCTAATACATTTTTAACACAATAATCATGTCATTACGATAATACATTTTTATACAGTTGGTATCTTTCTTTTATTATTAAAATACAAACTAAATCGAGTTCGTTTGATGTTGATATAAATAGAAAACCAATACATTTAAAATGATAGAAATAAAATAATCCTTCGGGTAGATATTCCTATTGAAAATCGGCAATCAAAAAACGTTACTAGTCCCAATAGATTTGGTTGTATATCATCCCTCTTTTTAGTCCCACGGGAGAAATATATCTAACTAAATTTCATAATGTAGAAAAGGTTGGACTTATATATTATACACCACATCAAAATTTAAACTTTAATAAGTTTACTGTATGGAATTATTTATACAAAGGTATTCTATGTTCAATAAATGCATGCTTAAGTGTATAATAGTTATAAGTTATGATTTATGTGTAGTGGCGTATTAGTGTATTATAATAATAGTGTTGTAAATTCTATTGAAGCCGTCAAATATTTGAAAATTCAAAATAATAAAAACGATTTGTCTGAGATTTTAGTGCCAAGGCATTTCTGGTGCACAATAGTGGACACTGAACATTTATATATAGTTTCTTACCTAGTTATATAGTATACATATAACGAATAATGTACATATAATGGGATTAGCGTAATAGTCAAATGGTATACCAAGTATCAACGTCGGTAAAGTTTGGTTCCATTTTAACTTAACTCAATTATGTTTTACTGGTTTTATATCGTAGCAGTATACATAGCAGCACGCGTTTATTAAATAAAAATAAAAAGATTTATAATTATAATGACTTATAACATTCTAATTTTTAATTTTTAACCGTACCTATTATGTGAATTTTTGATTAAACTTTAATGTGTATTAAATATTAATACAAAAATTTTATAATTTTTAATCGTTTTAAGATCGGTGTTAGGAACGAAACGTAGAGCCAAATATGAGTAGAATTTAATGTTATTACCTCTATTGAGTATTAAGTAAATTTTGAAAAGGAATAATAAATATATATTTTAAGTGTTTTGGCAATCAATTGGCTAAAACCAAGTTAGTGTTTATACACGGTTTTTTAGATGCTTTTTGTATACATAAACACGTTTAACTCTATTAAATATTAAACTCCACTTTTGGATAGTGAACCCTCTACGTATTTGGTGGACCAAACATAATATATTTATATGCCCAAGGTTTTTTTTTTACTTTAAAATGAATACGTATAATCTACCCTCGGAGGGTGAGAGCGCTTTTTTTAAATGGCCTTTGCCCTTATGTGACTTAACGGTCGTTTAGGGGATTGTAAAAAGTAAAAAAAAAAATGGAAAAATAGGCAGGTCCGTGGCTGTTTATAAAACATACACATTGGAATGAAATGGCAATAATCGAAAAGTTTACGGCCTTACATTTCATGAATGTGTTCGTCTGTTTTATTTATATTCCTCCGGTTATTTTATGGTGCAGTTTTATGGTTTAGTTTTTTATACTGGGGCATTCAGACATTCAGTAGATAGTGTTTGTTGGATTTTTAAATATGTGATTGTATATTTGTATAATGGAATAATCAAAATAATATCGTCGATCAGCATTTTGTTACTATATTTTGAATGGAAGATTTTTTTATTACTTTATTTACTAAAACAAAAGTTAGACTTTTATTTAGTTTCTAATTAAATATAATGCAGCGTAAAATATGATAGGTATGTAGAATAGATTGTCCCTATCGTCCCCTCAAATTACGCCACTGGATAATGCGATAGGATTTATATGGTGTTATGTATGTATATGGTACCATAAGAAAATTGAAATTGTTCCAATAGTTTATATTAATTCATATTGTTTTATTAGGTAAAATTAATTAATATATTTTCGTCTTACGCAGAGTAGGAATTTACTTGTTACTATAGTTTCTATATTACAACTTGTAACGAAAAATAAAAATCATGCATTATTTCATAACAGAGATTTTCTTGTAAATTGTATCCTAAAAATGATTAAGTTATTTGTTGTTTGAACTATATCGAACTAGAAATGTTAAATTTATTTAATCATACTACAATAGAAAATGTACAAGATTCGAGTGAATTATTAAAAAGATAATTTTGTTTTCTATTCATATGTTCTGATAAAATATTGTGCATACATAATGTGTATAATAAGTATTTCTCGTGTACCTATAACAATTAATTTAAACATACATTGTGGATAAAAACTGTTCAATATCGGAACTCTATGTATATATTAAAAAAAAACTATAAAATTGTGATCTCCAGCTTCAATTGTTCTATTGCATAATAATAATTATATAAAATACTTTTATAAAAGTCTATTGGTATTAAAACCTGAAAAGTGAAAAATGTTTAATATTTGAATATATTTCTATACTTATACCTAAAATCTGCATTGAAAGGCAAACCAAATGTATATAGATATTTTGTTTTCAACGTAGTTGATATTTTTCAATCACCCTGTAAAATTCAAGTTATAAATTCACCCTTTCGTTTACCCATTGTTTTTCACTGCAGTGCGAAGTATACTTTTACCCTTATCCCATCTTTGTTCTAGATTTCTTACCACAGACGTCTTTAATGCGGCCGAATAATAATACGATATTATAATCAAAATAAATCCCCCGCCGACTCTCGCCTTAAGGGTTTGTATCTGTCATGTGGAAATATTCGTGTGGGGCCTGTTACATAATTTATGACCCCCTTGTGCTCCCAGTGCGGTGGCCACGGGTGAATAATATCCGAGCTTGTGTTTGTTTTACGATTTGTTATTTTCGCGGAGAAGGAAAAGCAAGAATAAGAAAAAAAAAAAAGGAAATTTTCTCTCATACGTTGTTTTTTCCCGTCTCCGTCCTTACCAGTCGTATAGGGTGCCCTGCGCCATTACATTATGCATTAAAAATAAAAACCGTCGGGCGAGAAAGGAAACCGTGCGCCATCAATTCCGCGGACTGACCGTATCCCTTTTTTTCCATGCCATAAAATCACCGAGTCCGCCGCCGCCGCTGAGCGCGTTATTATTGTTATTGCCGTCCTGCGCTGGCGGGATGTTCGGGTGGGCAGGCAAAAAAAGTTTCCGAATAGAAAAAGAAAAATAATAATAATAATACGACGTGTACCAGTGTAGGATTGGGGTCTTTTTCGGGCGTGTCGGAGAGGAGAGAGTGCGAGAGAAAAACATAATAATATACGCACACAACATCGCACTGCACTAGGTATATAATCGATGGAAATATCTGCGTTAGTTTCTGGGAAAACCCATAAAAATAACGACGATTTTCCGGAAGTCCGGTTCGTTGTGTCCAAAAAATAAAACTCTCTGGATTTTGCATTATCTTTGCGTTGTCAAATATATTAGGTACTTTTTTTTTAGTTACGTTATAATAATATTATCTTGATTATAGATGACCCGCAGTAATAATGATTTAAGCTCCAAATTGATATTCATATATAGCCTTAAACTACATTTTTTTTTAAATGTAGGTACAAAGAACTTTTTAAATCTATAAAATGGAATCTTTCCAACAAGAAAATGTTTGTTTGCATGGCGACGAACCGCCTCACTGACCGGTTTATTTGTAAGCCTATAATATGTATTCAACACGTAAAACCTATTTTTCCTAATTTCGTTCGCCGTATAGCTACATCACAATTGAGGCTATGAGAGCAAGAGTGGCCCTACCCACCACATTTTTTTGACTTTTCAGCTCATATATTTAACTCTGATGGTGTTTGATGAATTCCTGAACCTAGTTATCAAATATTCTGCTAGAT
>NC_042494.1:54730295-54747467 GCF_005508785.2 Acyrthosiphon pisum
TTTTAATTGTGACAAAAATCATGGGTCATGACAAGTAAAATTTATTTATTTAATTTGTCATGTACAAAATGACGGATGCATAATAAAAACTTAAAGACGGAAATTCCATAAGTTTATTAGAAAACAAAACAAGTCTTAACACCTACGCACAAATCATTAAATAATTATAAGTTATTTCTAAAGTTAATTAAACAATATCTTAGTCCGTGGTCATTACTACACCAATCAGCTGTGATAATATAAAATCTTCTTAAAAACCCGCCAAAAATGTGATAAGAAAGACATATTACAGAGTTACCAACTACATTTTTAATAATTCATACGTTCGAGTTAATCGTATACGAATCGGTCGCTTACGTTACTCGTATGACAAGCGTTTAGGTACAGAGAACCGAATGGAATCAAAATGGCGGGGCTTTATCATTAATTTACTTTTTGATAAGAAAAATACACAATCTGATAACATAGCCTCAATTATTATTATAGTAAGCTTCGTGTCTTTATTACCGGTAGTCCGGAATCGAACGAGCGCACACATAATATATATTACACCGGGGCAGTGTACAAGGGACATGGTCATTATATAGTTCGTATCTATTGTCCACAAAAGGAGTCTTATGTGCATTCATCGTCACCATGCAGCACGTATGGGATAATACGAACACTGATTGGTATTTTCACATGACACATAATATTATATACTATGGATCTTGGCACATGAAATTTTCATTATAGTGTAGTGTGCTGCATATATGTTTAACTATGAGAGAAATCTGTTTATACTTTATTTGATGATAAATATTTTCAACTTTTTGTTGCTACACTATCATATTTATTATTTATATTTAATTCAATATTACGATTTCTAACACATTATATTAGTACAATAGTACGTATGTAACCATATTTATTTGTTTTATCATAAAAATATTTGAAGCCCAAACCTTTTTTCAACTAAAAGTGTTTTTCAAAATTAAGTACCTACGATAATAGCTAAGGTGTACTTCGGTAGTGTACTAGAGTCTACCAAGTACCAACCACCAAGTGCGCAGAAATTACATCAACCTTATAGTTACAACCGCGAAACAAAAAGTACTACATATATATATAACTATATTTAATTCAATTTGTGTGCGAGTTTTATTTAGTCGTATTTTCTTATGCGATAGAAAGCAAAAAAAGCAGGTAAGTGGATGTCGCTCTGCTGTACAGTAGATTAAAAGTTGGCCATTGTATAACGGATTGTATTAGACTTGAATTCAATGATGTAATATCATTGTATAAGAAAAACGATTCTGAGCGGAGACGGTTTGTCATTCTGGATATTTTATATTTTATATTGTTATTATTTATTTTATCATGTAAGTTGAATTAATATTAAATATAAAAAAATATTATTATTTTTTATTCGTTTCTATGGTGATAAACAAAGCGTTAGAAATTAAAATCCCATTTTTAGCGTTTTTTCATAATTTAATGGTGATTTTCCCGTGGCATTAAATAATTATTGAGAAAAATCGATTATCGAAATTACCTCTCTAAAGTACCATCTTGATCCTATTTGCTAAAAGATAAGAGTATTTTATGTTGAAATCCCAAGCACTCCTTCTGGTAGTAATTTTGTATACAGGATATAAAAAATAAATAAATAAATAAATAAATAAATACCATTGTAAAACCAATAGCTTCCTCGCTCCACTCAGAATCTAAATTTTAATTTTAATCTTACATTTTATTACAGTTAAATATAATAAATACATGAATATTATATTATATAGTAATAGTTTGGTATGATATTGTAATTATATATATTAAATTATATTTATATTATAGAGTTAATTCTAAACGTTATTCAATAATACTGCATTTACTATGTTGTACCAACACATTGAAAGATGTTCATTAAGTTCAGCTCAATAAATCATCACTGTGGCCTTTATATTTTACGACTATAGCTATGGAAATGGTATTTTTGTTTATTTTTGTAAATGGGTATATAATTTAATTTTTAATTTTTCTAACTGGATAAATTATACAGTATTGTTTAATATGTATATTATTCTATAGATTAATTATTATATGCAGGTCGGATAATTTATTGTTATAAATAGTAGCGTAACATTTAATTTATACACTTACACTTAAATTGTATTCTATTTGATAATAGAGCGTAGCATTTTAAAATCAAATCAAATTATTTACTTTTCAGTTTTGAAGTAATACTTACATATATAGTTCATAGTAAATAAATTGTTTTTACGTTTTGAAAAATGAGAAATTCGCTTCCAGGCTTTTTTTTAGATATTCTCGAAAATCGAATAGCCAATGTCCATTAGCGGGGGTTGTCCTTTGTCCGAATGTATAAGAGCAATCGTGAGCAATGGGAGTTTTATCGATTTGTTTATATACAAAGTGCCTGTCGAGAAAACAACATTAATTTCGTTATCGAAAACTATACATAATGTTTTCGAGAAAAAAAACAACATTTGTATTTACGAATTTTCGCGGGCGGGCGTTGCCATA
Organism: Acyrthosiphon pisum; assembly: GCF_005508785.2. Classification (NCBI taxonomy): domain Eukaryota; kingdom Metazoa; phylum Arthropoda; class Insecta; order Hemiptera; family Aphididae; genus Acyrthosiphon; species Acyrthosiphon pisum. Next base: position 54,732,819 of record NC_042494.1, read on the forward strand.
ATTTGTATTTGGTGCTCGAAAATATTGAATGCATAGGTAGCTTGATGTGACTTTTATACAACTGTGCAAAGTATTGAGAGAAAATCGTTAAATAGGGAATATAATATATATACATTTTTTATTTGTTAGAAAACGAAAGATAAAACTCGAGTTTATTTATATTTAATCCTTTATAAAGGTACAGTTTTTGGTTAAACCTGCTGTAGTTTTTTAGTTGCGATCTGAATTTAAAACGTAAGTCATCAATTGCGCCATTTGCGGATATGTATCTCTAATATACGACAACTGGTTATTCACCGAAAACAGTGATAGTATGGGTCAGTGGTGTATTTGTAGGGGGTAAATGGGAGAGACATCTATCTAAACATATATTATAATATATATATTTATATATTATGTAGAGGAACCTCCCACATTATGATACAAGTACTTAGCACGACTGTACGAGTTATTGAAACGTTTAAAATATTATGACACAAAATCGTTCGAAACCTATCTCCTAAATCATAATATATTATTATGTTCGTCAATCGTCATGACTTATGAGCACGTGCAAACCGCGTGACGTGTTGGAGCGGGTAACGTACCCTTCGCGTATCGAGTGGTACAGCACGGGCGTCTGGTCGGTGTCCGCGCGTATGTCTACAGGGCGGCCCGTCACCACGATTGCCCGCGTCATTTAAAATGAGAAAACACGTGAAGGACCATTGCCCTGTTTAGTATTATATTTTGTGTGTGATGTATGACGGAAGAGTAGGTGTATATAACACTGCAGCGCACACCCACCCACACCTAAACCTATATATATGTACATAGCTCGGAGCAAATCCATTATCAAAATGAAAAAGCGCTCCTGGTCGCAGTGGCGGCGGATTTATTAATTTCTGACACGTGAACCGTATACCACCATCGCCGCATAGGCCGGTGGGTCCGCGGAAGTGCGCCGCAGCAGAAACAAAACCGGACAAGAATTAATGACATCGTCAACCCGCGTACGGCCGGCCAATATTTCCGCTCCATTTCGTCAAAAACCACACACACACACACATACACACACACCGCCGGGCCGTAATTTGATTAATTTTCGTTCTCCTATATTTTCTCTCGGAGTACATTTTTTCTCGCACACATACTTTTGCGCGCCCGTCCGCGAACCACATAATATATAATGCGCGCACGCATCCGTGATGGTTTTAATATCGTTAATGTATATATTTTTCCGGCCCGGAGGTCTTTATATATATATATATATATAATATTATATATTATATGCGCGTTAAGTCCCGCGTATAACCGAAAATGATAAACGACGGCGACGACGGTACTGACCTCAGCAGCAGCAGCAGCAGCAGCCGGTGTGTACAGGCTCCAGCGAGCGACTCTGTGATACGCGCGCGATTCCCGATCGCGATCTATGAGCCTTCGCCCCCCCCCCCCCCAAATCATACGTTTTTATAATAATAATACAATAATATTATACGAAGCGCCCGCCTGCAAGCTTCAGGTGATGCGTAACGCGCGTGCGCGACTCACCCCTTCTCCCACCGCACGTCAGGGCCGCGCCGCCGTCGCCCGCGTTGCCGGCTAATTGCGTAAATACCGAGAGCGCAGCATCATCACCGACCGCCGCCACCGCCACTGACCCTCGCCCGCACCACTTTGCTACCCACCCGCACACGCACCCCGCACCCGTCAGAGGAGCTCTCTCTCTCACTCTCTCTCTCTCTTACCCACTCTCACTCTTCCAACCACTCACTCTCTCTCTCACCCACTCTCACCCACACTATCACTATCTCTCACTCACTGTCGTCCCTCCACGCCACACACGTTCTCGCTCGCGCCCCGCACGATGTCCCACGCGCGCTCGGACCGGGGATCAATACTAAGTACCGTTGCTGCTGACCACTATTATACGTATAGAGGTACCTATACAACAACAGCTACTGCACTCGCCGAAAAACGCTTTCGCCCTCGTCCAGTGATTTCACTATTATTATTGTTGTTGTTGTTATCGTCGTTGTCTCGTATCCTATACTCGTATATAATATTATACAGTATTAATAATATTATATACTTTTATCTATATATTATTGTAATAATAGGTACATGGAATTTTCGCACACTATACTGTAATAATATTGTGGGGTAGGTGTTATAATATTTTTGTCGTAACAGTGTCGTAACATCGTTTAATAAATAATAATATTTATGTATGATGATATAATGATATAATTATGTTATGTAGAACGATCCATATTTTTGTGGGTTAAGCACTATTATTGATACAATCTATATTATGCTAATTTGTATACTGCTAATGTGTGAAACGTTTTTAACAAATTTGAGGGACTTTTACCGCACGGTTTTTAAGACCCATACACACAAAATGCAATCGAAACGCATCGGTTCGAAACATCAACAAATCATAAAATAAACTAAATCGTTTGGAAACCGAAGAACTTATAGGGAGCTGTAGTGTTGTATTGTTGTAATTATAAATCGGAAAACAGCCGTCGATCTGAAATTCGTCGAGCCAGTTGGGATTTTTCCGATTTCCCGTAACACCAATAATTTTATGTCACTGTTGTATGGAGTTATAGATTTTTCGAAAATGCACATTTCTAAATTGGTACATTGTTTTTTAATAATATTTACCTGCTACATGCTAGGTAGGTAGGTATGTGCAGTTTTATGTTAGTACATGAGACTAAAATGGTACGAGATTTATTTATTATGGTATTATAAATTATAACTTACACCTATACTTGAATCTTTTATTTATTATTATTTTAATTTTAATCTGTATCCACACTTGTGATAAACCAATTACACAAATATAACATTTGGTTTCTACAAATTCATTTGTGATAAAATATTTTATATTTTTTCAATTGGATAATCTAAATAGTTGAATAATAAAATATATATTTTGTTTTGATTTTCATTATGAATTTTGTTTACTGTAGAGGAATTAACGAAGACATTTTAAAAGCAATGATAAAGTCAATTTGTTACTTGTACGTATTTTTTTGTCTGAAAAAATCAATTGTTCTATCTTAATATGAAAAAGTAATCTGTTTTTATTAGATTTCTTTTTTTCTCGATATATTTTAGTATTTTAAAGATAGATAGGTACTTCATTTTATGTTTTTGTTAAACCACCTGATGATGATCTTGTTTTCAAAAGTGAACAATAAGAAAAACACCTATTCTTTTTATTGCTGAAAATAAAGGGTGTGCGAAAGGGCGGTCCTAACCACAGTAATTCTAACAGTGTCTAATACTTTGATAGCAAATTACTATAAGATATAAAATACGCACCAGAACAAACGATTAGTTTAAGTGAAATTTTAATAAAATGTATCGTGTATAAGTTTCTAAATAAAACCTTACATGTTTTACTAAAAACAAAATAATTTAATGTATTAATACATAAAGATAATCGTCCTTGTTGTCGAAGCTCTAATGTTCAATAAAAAAAATATCACCTAAGTCAATAAAATAATATTATTATGTTTGAATATTGTTTTATTATAAAATATAACATTATCATTACTTACTGAGGCTTATAGGTATAATACATAACATACATATAATAAATATCCGTGTAAATACGGTGCTGCTGTAAAGAACTTTTAACATTTTTTTTTTTAATATGTATTCGGTATAAGCAATTACCTAATTGGATACTTTATGAATTTTCTCGAATTAGATTTTTTAAAGGTACTTAAAAATTACTCATTGTTCTCATATTGATATGGAATTCGTCAAATCAAACTTTTCATAATTACATATAATTTGCATTTAATTACAATAGCCAAAACATAAATTCTAGACGATGTGCGATAGACAATACACGTTAACATTTTCTACAAAATGTTTAGTTGTTACAACCATTCCTCGTCTACAATGGATTTTACCAAGTTTTAGCCAACGAATAGTAGAAAAACTTTAAACACTTCAGACACTGCATGCAGCTGTAAAGTGGAAAGAAGGTCGCGTTTAACTTTGGAAGATACTTAATATATCGATATAAATGTACTTGTCTCACATAATGAAGAAATTCATGTTACGATAATTTATACAATATGTGTATACATAGTAAGTTGTAGTAATTTGTTTTTTTTTATACCGACAGTTCATATTATATTGTATACCCACAACAGTGTATTATATGTTACTTCTTTTCTTATACATAAATATACATAAAGAATGTGGTACTGTGGAATTATTTTGAAAACATCATAGTGGGAGGGGGGCACTAATAACGTTCTCCCGTGGATCTGCTCCTGAAAAGTAACACAGGAAATGTCGTCTTTTCGACCATAAAACAGAATAAAAGCCTATTACAACAGATTTTTTTATAAATATAATAGGCACGCCTATCTGTATGTATGTCAGTATATTATACATAATACATAATGTATAATATGTAATTCAATTTAAGTTCATTTTTTTCTTGAATATACATTTATAAGAAAAAATACGTCTTTTTATATAACAAAGTTTTGAAAGTGTTACGTGCGTGTTTCTAAAAATGGCTAGGATAGGTAGACAAGGGCTTAAGTGTGCTTTTCAGTGAAATATATCAAGTACATGAGCAATAAGCATTGGCGTGTGGACCAAGTTCTTTTTTTTTTTGTGGCGAAATTGAGTTACGACAACGACTGAAGTAAACATTTTTACGAGGAACATATTCTGAACCAATTCAAAAAATGTATTAAAGACTGCAAAACAAATAATTGGTTTCACGTACTAACTGTCCTGAGTAAATTTTTACATTCTTACAATTATATCATCCTTGACATTTTTAATTTTTACAAAAGTCGAAATTGTTTATGTTGACCAATATTTACGTCTATATCGTCTACAATTTCAGACATAGATACGTTATCCTCCTTATGTAATTTGATCTTCACAAACTCAGTTAAATTTTTTTGAAACAATCGTTAAAAAATTATTCATATATTTATTTTAACAAATATTTAAATCCAAGTAATTCAATAAATCAGTTTTATTAATACCTACCAATTATTTACCACCAAGTTATTTTAAGAAAAACTTTTGATGTATTTATATTTTGATATAATATTTACCAAATAAATGTCTAAAACTGTTTGAAAATGTCAGTAATATTTTGGTTTTGCAATATAATAAGTACTTTGCTAACAATTTTAGCTTTTTACTATTTATATATATTTGTTTAGATATGCACAAAATATGCATTTACAATTGTTTTATAGAAGTGACGCATCACGAATGGAATCAAATAGTTGTAATTATTAATTTACTCTAGTCGTCTGTATAACACCGTTTATTATAGGTACCCACTTACAAACGATTTAATTATAAAAACATTATTGTATTTGATCTTATTGCAACTATTACTACAATTTATTATATTTACTATTTAGCACATTTATTTAACAATACAATTTCAATCGAAGTCTTAAAATTCTTTATAGATATGACTTAAAAAAAAATAAAGTAAAGTAAAATAAATGCAGTTTTTTTTAAATTTTTATATATGTAGAATTCAGTACTGAAACGTAAAGCCACGAAAGATGCACGTGACATATTGTGGTTTTCCCGAGAGTTTAATTAATCTAGGCAAGAACATTTCCCTCGTATTTCATATTACGCGTATATACGACTGAAAAAAATAAAAATAAATGGTGGGTAGTCAAGCTCATTTCTCATACGTCCCGACCTTTTTTTCTTTTTATCAAACTCCACCGCCATCGCCTTTAATAACATACGTCTTTCCTCGGTTTTTCTTTTCTTGTATTTATTTATTCTCTTTTTCTTTTTTGTTTGGTTCACAGGTCTCCCGCCCGGAATCATTTCGAGAATAACAATGAAGACGGTTTTAATTCCAGCATTGTACAGCGAGCCGAAGCTTTTATTAACGTCCAAAGCTCTACGGGCTTTTAATATATATATGTACGTGTATATGTATGGGATGGATGAAAAGCCGAGGCAGCGGTCCCGGAAACAGAGATGGAAAGATGTACGGTTCTAGTTACAATGAAGTAATATAAGATGAAAAATCGTATTAATTCCGAAAAAGTATAATAATAAAAGTTATGAGCGGAATCTTAAATGAGAGCACGAACACGCAGCAATATACACCTGCTGTGATGATAAATGGGCCATATACTATAATGTGCCCCCCCACCCTTCCACCGTCCTGCCCGTCAACCGACCAATGCTTTATGATAGGGAAACAAATTCGCAAAGATTTTTCAACCATGCATCACTAATGCGGTGGATAGTAATAGAAATAATAATCGGGAATTTATGGAACATTATTCTGTTGTATGTATCATGTATTATAGAGTCGTAAGACTAATATTATAATGTATAGTCGATTATTATAAGTTATGACACTATTATTGGAACTTACAACAAAAAAATGCGTGTCTGAGGAATTTTAATTGGATTATTTAATAAAATATTACAATATTACAACGGGCACACGCACTAAAATAACGTGATCGACAATTTGAACACGCATGAGTAATCAGACATAGATAAATTTGTAACTTATGACGTATTAAGAGTATAAGACTATATTAAGATATTGAAATTGCTCGTTGCAAATCGCAAGTTTGCTTTTGATTATTAGTTCTAAAATATCTATTAATTTCGGTTTTGTATATACCAGTACATATTTTGTTAAGTTTGATTATGAAATTCAAATGAATAGAAAAATTAATTTATGGTTAACATGGGCAATTTTTCCTAATTATAATTTATGGACGTCAGCACATTGCACGTATAATAAACCAATATGACGCATATAAGAAATCAACCATATTGTAATGGGCAAGCAACAAAATCTATTATTAATAATAAATGGCTATAGAAATATGAATATATCAACGTCATGTACTGACCAGATATAGTAGTAAATATGTGCGCTAGCGCTACAACAATAATTTGTAATTTAAACATTTTTAACTAGATCAGTTCAACAAAAACACCTTTTATATAATCTCGAGAGTAATAGATAGGTGGTAGCTGTTACTAACTGTAATATTTTTAATAATTTATAATAATGTGTACTAACATGAATTTTTACTATTATGATAGTGTAAAATATAAATAAAATATTTGTGTAACAGTTTTGTTTTAAAATATTTTACAGTAAAATTGTTGAAAACCGATAAATTAATATGTTTACCAAACTATATTTTTACATAATATTCTACATAATATTCTAACTACAAATCTTTTTTTTTTAACTAATTTATTATATTTTACAATCAAACAATTTTATTGAAAGTTTGAAAAATGTATTTTTAGTTTGCTGCAAGTATCCTGTTTGAGCTGTGGAAGAAATAACAAAAATTAATACAAACAGATTTGAATGCGGTTTAATGTATTATGGTAAGTAATTATAAATATTAATTGAATTATGAGTTATGTATTAAAAACCATACAGTAATATAAAAAATGGACAGTCCATTACTACATTAAATGTTATACAATATTATACTATAATGTAAATGTATGTAAAAATATTAATGCTATTTTCAAATTATTACCAAATTATGTTTTCATAGTTGTGAAAATACCAGAAAATACCGTTTAGGTAGATTAATATTATTCTTTGGAATAATTGCAAATTGTATGGATACGTTAGGCATTATATTTAATTGGAAGTATATTTTGAATATCTATATTTTAAGGATATTTTTATGCTGTGATATTATATGTGATGAGAGTAATAATATACCAATATTAACCTTTGAGTATTTTGAAAATATTATGACGTTTACTAATAATATACGTAAGCTACCTTGTAATACCTACATATATAGTACCTAATAATTACCTATTTATTTAATCAACGTGTACCTATTTAATATTATGTTATATGTTAAGTTATTCACCTTGAAATACCTCCTCTAAGAGGCCTCTTATCTCTGTCTTTTTTTTTCTATGTCATTATTCATTACTTTTATCACTTAAACTTATTTTTCTAATTGAAACAGATAATACAGACTCGATACGTCTTCTTGAGTGGTGACGTTGCCAAATGTAGCTTGTCGAAAATAGGTTTCATGTTGCTACTGATCATCAAAATATACAGTAGATTGCGTAAATTTAATGGTTGAAGGTATTGCATAATAATAATATACATTTTTACAAGACTGTATCATAAATATTAATTTTTTCATAAATTTTAAATTATAACTACGAATTTTCTATCATAAATAAAATCTACTGCTAATTAGATACGAATTCATTTATGTTACTAAAAATTGCATTCAGGCGTTATATACTGTATAATGATCTTAACTTACTTAACATACCTACTTATATCATAGGTAGGTACTATAATATTATGATGTATAGTTATTTTAAAATCGCATACTTATAATATAATAAGTACTGAGAAAACCAACTCTCGACAGTGGTGTACTGTAAAAAGCCTATTAAAAACGCCGTGTGATCATAGTTTTTTTAAATACTTTATAACTTTAATCACGTGTGATTATATCAAAAAAATATTGAATATATATCATATTTTATCCATTCTACCTACTTATAATATGCAAGGAAAGTGCAAGTCAAAAACGTGCCCTAATCATTTTTCAAGTACCTACCTGCGTATATACCTTCATTTACAGTAACTAACCTATTAGTTGGTTGTAAATTGTAATGTTACTAATGTAAACCATATAACTTCCTAGTCCCGACAGGCGACCATACATTCTGTGTAAACTCTATGTAATGGAGGTGGGGAACCTGTTATATGTAGATAGGTAATTCAGTGAGGGTTTTCAGAGCCTTTTGAATTATATTTTAACCGTAATTCATAGCTTCAGGAAAAATAGATAAAATGCTAAGTTCTAGTTTTTAAATACGCAGTTCTTATGAAATACAAAATAACGAAAGATTTACGAATAGTATGGCTGTCCGAAGTTCGTTGGCTTGCGGATTATTGTCGTACCGAAATTAAAAAACTTAACATCTATAAAACATCTTATAAATGTTAAAAATTGTATTGTATACATATTATATTATGTTTACCCGGTTGACAATAATATGTCTAGTGAGCCTTCTTCCTTATTATCAATACTTATATTAATACTTCCTAGTTTATAATATAGTATGTAATGGTGTCCCATATATGATATATGTGATGCACTACATTAGTCTCTCCCCCCCCCCCCCCCCCCCCCAAGAATGAGACATTGACGACTGACGTTTTCGATTATTTAAAAACACTCTTATAATTTCGTTAATATAAGCGTCAGATAGTGGCGTGTTACCGTAACAAAATTTAAATAATATAGTAATATAGATAGCTCAAAAGATACTCAAAAAACGATTCCAAATGGAGTTAAAATAAAGATATCTGCAGTATTGTACTAAGCACATCTTAGCACGGAAATGGTCGGTAGACTTTCCTTACGCTTAGTGTGTGTAATATAACAGCTACTGATAAAGTGATAACATTTAAAAGCGTATAGGTGGCTCTCCGCGCAATCTTTGGAGTGTAACATCCTAAATAGCGCGACCGCTAAAGTATATATAAAACCAAAACGACGGTGTCCGTTTGGATCGGAATCTTAAAATAATTGCATTCTCGTACAATGTAATGTCATCAGTTTAAACAGTATATATTATGCATATATTATTGTATTATTACAACACGGAGGATCCGGGAGTCGATAATCTCACACGTCGCGAGGACGTTATATTATTAATAAATCTTTGTCGACCGATTAGCTGCAGTGCAATAGTGTACAATATAATGATAATAATAATAATAATAATAATATGTACTAATAAAAATCGAGTGCAACAGGGAAATCCGTCTCACCGCCGTTCTCTGGTTCGCGCAATAAATTATTGGTCGTTCGGGAGTTAAACGACGACGGATGACGTGCATGCACCGTCGACGGGGTGGTCGGGATAAAGTGTGCAAAACGATTGTAGTAGCGTGCGCTAATCGCAAATTGGCCGTTAGCTGGGCTGGTTGCTTGGCAACTGGCCAAAACGATCGCTTCCTGATTTCCATCAGCCAGAGCCCGGGCTTTAATTCTTTATCGACTTTCCCTGCTTCGGTTTACATTTACGCACCGTGTGTAATATCGTTACAGGCATTATATATATAGGTGTTATATTACACGGGCGCGCGCACACACACATACACTCAGGTTAAATAATATTATATAAACTATCACGCGAAATAATTATCCTCGCATTCGAGAATCGGTAATTTTGATTGGCTGCGAAAAACGATGTTTCCATCATTCACATTACGGTCAATAATGCCGGGCGAGATGTGATGTTGTCAAATATATAATATAAATAAATGAAAACCGTCTTGTGATTGTCTCGTTTATTTTTGAAATTCTGTCGAAGAACATTTAATCCTGTATTAAATTCGATCACATTTCTACTCCTTGGCCCCAGTGTTGGAAGGACCGGTGAACGGAATTAACCGGTGGTTAACTTCGACGTTTCATGGAGCGCCCGATTGTTATACGTCTATTGTTAAGTCACTATCTTCGCGGAGGTTCCTTCTACGCGCCCCTCCGCTGTTTGTTCGATATAATAAGACTATATATGAAGAAAATTAATGATTCTTTATTGTTTTTAGTATGGGTACCTACAAAAATAATTAACACGGAAATTAAAATATAAAGACTTCTGACATTTCGAATCATTGTTGTGATTTGTGAGTTGTGGTTCACTTTTAAAGTTTTAACAATTGCACTATAATACAATATACTTACCTAACTATATAGAAGTAGATTTTACATTTAAACATTTCAAATTACAATTATATCTAAATAATACTTATTTACACTTCTTTGAATTTAAATCGAACTATGGTTTTTTTTATTTAAGTAGATAATTTTAAAAAAATTCAGACTTTTAGTAATTACATAGAAAATGTAATCAGCTGTTGAAAATTATCTAAAATGTTTGCATTTCATTCAAAATAAAAATCTTATTATTACTATAGTTTAGAAAAAAAAATTATCATTAAGATAATAATTAAAACCAAAAAAATTACCTGATACAAGTTTAATTATACATTTAGTTATAAATATAATTGGATATCTTGCTCTCCATTTTTTATTGTAAATAAAGTTGGTTTTCTATTAATAATAGCACTTAATTTTAAGAAGAACTATGATATATTTAATAAATTACTTTACAATTATTTAGATTAAATATGTCATTTTAGGATTTTAGGATTTAACGTTTTTTTTTTTAAATAAAAAATGCAGAGTTAGATTAATAATTATTATCACATTTTAATTACATCTTATTTATTATAGTTGTGGAAATATGAACACAGCGATTATTTTATGATAACTTAACATTTTAAAAATAACTTATGAAAACTGTGTAATATAGTAAACCGAACTCCTATCAGAGTGTTATTTAATATAATGATGAATTGATGAATAATATAAATTTTAAATTTTAAATAGTAATTTAATGCTGGCAGTGAGTCTTAGGACCCGTTTTACAATAGTTGAACTCCGGTTAAACCACCGAATTCGGCCGGTAAAATCAGTGGTTCAAGCGTAACCGAGGTTTAAACTATGATTGTAAAACGGGCCCTTAATTATTCTATCGAGGAAACTGAAATGAGGTGACTGATGAGTTCTTGTTCAGTTATAATATATCCAATGCGGAAGTTCGTGTTTCATTAAAATGTTTCGTGTTTAACTTAAGAATCACTTCACGTTTATTTGTATTAAAAATATGTAGGTATGTAATGTATACGCAATTTAAATAATTATCACTTAACTGAGAAATTAAGTGTTGTAATAATTTCGTTGAAAGTCTAAACATTTTATACAAAAGGCAACTTAAAACTTTTAATTTTTAAAATCACTTTTATCTGTCTTTATTTCAAAGTATCTTAGATGTTTTCTAAACGAGAATGTTTTTGTTAGTGGTTGCAGTGATTCGCTCACATAAGATACTCCATTTTCTTTCCCTATATATATATATATTAGTCAATAGCACATTGGAAATAATTAAACGATAAGACGGAAATGTCAAAAACTTTTTCCTCTACTGCGCTTTCGAAATTCCGTCAAGCGAGTGAGTATCGTCCCTAAAGTAAAACTTAGGCTTAATTAAACCGTAACCGTTCGTTTTTTACTAGTCTGTTAGAAGATGGGTATATATCAAAAGACAAACAAGTCTGTTCGTTAGACAACTGTTTGTCGAAGTAAAAGAAAGGAAAAACCATACGAATTCGTTAAAAAACACATACTCACACAACTCAGATTTTTCTTTAAAGAAATTGCTTTTCCGTCTCGATTTTATTACACAAAAGAATGAGCTATGTCCTGGTGGGAGGGGGGGGGGGGGTAAAAGAAGAAGAATTTAGTTACATTCCCCACAATGTGATAAACAATCCTCCGAGGGACGGAGTTTTCTTCGTCGCCAAACAGGGTTATCTCCTGTTTGATGTTTGTGTGTCTATAACTGTAGTAAGTAAGTTTTTTTTTTATCTCTGTGTTTGACGCCCTAGGCCGGGTAGTCGACAACTGAGATAAAATTCATCGGTAAACTTCTACTAAATAAAAATACGTCATTGGAGTTGTACATTAAAAACGTTTTGTTGAAAATAATAATATATTTATCGAATATGTTGAAAAATAATATAACCCATTATTTTATAAAAAAATGTTGAGAAAAATCTCATTTTTATACAAGGAAATGCCAATTTAATGAACGCATAAGCATAAACAATATATAATAGGGAAACTTATTAGTTAATTAACAATTTCTCTTTAATTTATTTTATACCATTTGTATCATTGTATGGCAACTAAAAATACAAAAATAATGAGAAAAGAAAAGAAAATCTCCAACTGTGTCATTCGTTTTAACACTCTTTTATTAAATTAAATTACTGTACGTAATTTATTTATTGTTTCTTTAGCCAATTTAATTTGAATATTTTAGTCTTCCCATTATATTATCTTTTGATAAACCAATAATTATTTGCTTTAGCTGTCATAGTTATTACTAGAAACTAAAAAACAAATATTATTTGTTTAAATTATTAAAATTGTTAATCAGTATTAAAAGCGTAAGCTGATAAAAATAATTATTATCAATCTCATCAAATATATAAAAATTATAAATACCAAAATTCTTTTCTGGAAGGAAATTTTCCGTTATTTATGATTTTATGCTTTACACGCACGTATTGTTCAATTAAAAATAAACCTTAAAAAGTGTCTTAAACAATGAATAAAAATAATTCTAAATTAATAGGATAAGAATCTAGATTATTTTGCACAGTTGAATATTTGAATGCAATTATTTTTAATATATCTTAAAGTTATGTTAAAAAATGTATATATTACAATTAACGAACAGTTCTAATTTTGTAATTTATTAATTTAAATACCTAATATAACTGTAGTCTTAGAATTAAATTTCAAATATGTCTATGTATATACTTTATATCCTTTCAACAAATTATACTATTGTTAAAATTAACCCATCAGTTATTAAATTCAACTTCTTAAATTTTATAATTATAAATTTTAAATGTTTTGAATTTACAATCGTTAACATTTTTAGTAGGTAGTACTGTAGTAGGTATACATACTATCATTTTAACTATCAGCGATTGATTAATGTAATATACCTAGGTACTTTGTAGATCATATTTCCTAGAGGCTATCCTAGAGTAGAGGTGTAGCGCCCGCTACACCTTTAATTAGAGGTGGGTGGGATGGGTTGTCTATAATATGTAATTGTTTGTATGTGAATAATACAGAATAATACTTTGGAATATTTTAATAGTATAATTTATAGTAACTATATTTATAGAACGTAGATTGTTAGATTGTAGGTACTACTGTACTAGATGTTTAGATTTATTAATTTAAAAAAAAAAAAAGGCGGGTAAGTCGTGGATGTCGCTCTGCTGTACAGTAGGTTACAAGTGGGTTACTGTAATGGATGGAATTAAATTTGAATCCAATGATATTATATCATTGTATACGAAAAACGATTCTGAACGGAGATGATTTGTCAGTCTAGGATATATTATTTTTAAAGAAAAACTTATGGAGAACCTTGTACCAAATTTTAAAAACTTAGTTATAAAAGAAAAAATTTTTACGATTTTTCAACCACTAAATTACTTGCAAATTTTCGCAATTTTGACATATTTCGTATAAATTTGAACTTTAAATGCTTATAAATAAAAATTGTGACAATGTATTCCTTTTATTTTGCAACTGCTATTGTAAAAATATGTTAGGAGCCTTGTATTAAATTTCCAAATCTTAGAATTAAAAAGAAAAACTTTTATGAATTTCTGTCTAAGATAATTTGAACATTGCCGTAATTTTTACGTATTTAGTCAAAATTTGAACTTTAAATGCTTATAAAAAAAAAATCGTGACTATATATTTCTTTTATTTTTCAATTGCTATTGTAAAAATATATTATGAGCCTTGTATTAAATTTTGAAATCTTAGATATAAAAGGAAAATTTTTTATGAATTTCTAGCATAAAATAATTTACGAATTTTCGTGATTTTTACATAATATGTTGTCAAAATTTGAACTTTAAATGCTTATAAATAAAAATTGTGACAATGTATTCCTTTTATTTTGCAACTGCTATTGTAA
>NC_042494.1:54747517-54748348 GCF_005508785.2 Acyrthosiphon pisum
ACACCCAAAAACAGTTGAACAATCATAATTTTTTAAGTTGCAATTTTTTACGGACAACGGAGTGCACGGGTTCAGCTTGGTATGAATGTTTGTGTGTAGATTAAACCTCTGGGAAGAAGACTGACTTATTTAGGAATGGTTAAATTTGGTTTTTTTTTATACGATAGGTAAGACACATAATATCAATTGTTCAAAACAGCTTAAATTTCTTATTACTGAATATGCAACACAAAATATACAAGGTACATATTTTGGCTGTAACTGGAAGAAGACAGACTAATTTAGGAATGGTTAAATTTGGTTTTTTTTATTCATCTGATATTAGTAGTTATGTTAGGTTAGGATTTTGTATTAATTGATTATATTAATCTACCATAGGTGGAATACGACAAACTTGGTATAACTTTGATATTTTATAGTTAAATCATATACCTACGTACAAACAGCACGGGGTCCGCGATCTACCGTAGGTAGATTGCCTACCTGATAATATACTGCTGCGAATCAGAATTTTTATTCTGGGAAACGGAAAAGTTAAGATACATTTTGAAAACCATACACCGAATATTAAACAACGAATTGTACAAAGTTCGAGTCATATAGAGTTGGTACATTAAACGGGCAACGAAGTGCACGAGATCAGCTATCAGCAGATAAATAAATTAAATTATGTCACGTGCGCGTTGCTCAAAAACATCCAACAACAATGTCAAAGCATAATATAAGCACATTGTAGTGGGTAACCAATAGAGACTTACAGTATTGTATATTTGTAAGTCCATCATTACTTATACGACAATGTACATTCGTATATGCTTTGAATATACAACA